>NC_082353.1:20624510-20924510 GCF_027477595.1 Haemorhous mexicanus
ACATCCCTGTTAAACGTGAGAACACAGCAACAAAGGGCCAAAAAATCTGTTCTTAAATCTAAAGACAGCCAGGCTTGTGAGAACTCATTTGCAGGAAGGAATTTATTCCACTGCTATGTTTTATTACTTGTGTGGCAATATCAGCAAGTCTGGAATATTTAACCCAAACTGCTTCCATGCACAGCTGTGTCCTGGACTAACTGAGGAGCAGTGATCACTTGTCATTCCAGACAGCTCAGGGAAGGAGGTGTTGGGGCTTAGTAGAGCAGGAATGGAAAATACAGTTCTTTTCTAGAGGAGAGTAGAGTTCTTTTCTAGAGGGTTTGCTCACGTGGAGCTCTGTGCTTTGTGCTCTGGTCCTCTCTGAGCAGACAGGAATGAAATCACAAAACCTCTGGAAGTTCAGCTGGTGGGATCCAAGGCACAGGACAGGAAGGGGTGAGAAGCACAACGGTGCTGGATATTTTAACAATCTCTTCTTTTTCTGTTAAATAAGGATATCTGTGGTGCTGTCTGGAGTTGAATCCTCTCTGGAAGGTCTCTCCTTGCAGGGAAGCTGCTGTGTAAGGGTTTGAACCCCAGCTGGAGGCAGCAGCTCAGGGAAGTGTCACTGCTCTGTTCCAGGGCTGCAGTTCCAGAGGGTTCTTGTGAGATCTTGCCTTGACAAATGGGAACTGATTGGAAAATCCCAAAGATGTGCTGCAAGACACCTCTCTGCTCTGTGTCTGCTCACATGTCTGCTCTGTAGCTTGTACAGAGTGAATTCTGGCTGAAGGTGTTTTAACAACATCCAGGGCCACCTTTCAGAATGAGCCTGTGGGGCAGAGCAGAGGAAGGAACCTCTCACTGAGATTATCAGGCATTCTGGAAACTTCTCTGTGTTACCAGCTCCCTTTGCAGTGCCATAAATCCATCCCCCTGGCAAAGGACTTCTCCAGAATTCTCTTCCTGGCTTGTCTGGGGTGGTGTATAAAATATCTTCCACTTTCTTTAAAGCTGAAGTGCTTACATAACACATTTTGTGTTCCTTTTGTCTGTTCTTGCAAGTTCCAGCATACATTTTGCAGGATGCCTTGGCAGTCCTGTTCCTCTGGCAGTACAAATCTCTGGTTTCCAGAGAAACTGCTCAAGTGCTCAGAGGCTCTGGAGTGAAAATAGAATAGGTGCTACATTTAGAGGGGTGGAAATGCAGCAGCCTTCCAAACATCACACTGATCACATGGGGTGCCTTGTGTGGAAAATGAAAATACTCCAGGGAGGAGAAGCTTTGTGCAGGAATGCAGAGAGGAGATGGGGCTGTGCTGCTCTGAGAGCTGCAGTGTGGCATTGCCACCTGCAAAAACACTGAGGGGAAAGGGGAAACCTTCAGGAGACCAGGGGGATTCTGAGACTTCAAGATGCTCGTAGAGAGAATTGTTTGGCACTGGCAGTGGAATGGTAATGATTTTTTCTTTGCCATTTAATTATGAAGAATCATTGAACTCTAGAGATGAAAGTGAGGATTTACATCTTTGTTTTGAGTTTGTGGCTGTGCATTGGTGAGCAGCACAAACCTGGCTGGCTGTGGTTTCTTCAGGCTCTGCTGTGCTCCCAGTGTGTTTTGTAGACACTGTGTTTTCCACCTTGCTTTTGCACAGAGCTTTGGGTGCAGATTCCTGTGCAGCTGGGAACCTCTAATCTCTGCTTGCTGCTTCCCTGCTCCAGCTGCTTGGGCTCTGGCTTGGGTTGTTTGTAGCTCCTGCTAGAGTTTTAGACTGCTAGGTCGAGCTCCAGCCTGGATCCATCCTTGCCACAGTGAAGGGTCCCTGTGGTGAGGTCTCAGCAGGCAGAGCTTGCCCAGAGCAGGCAGAGCTTGCAGAAGGTGCAGCTGTGTGCCCAGCAGGCCAGATCCTCCCCCAGGGGTGGGCAATTGAAAGCAGCACACACAAAATCCCTGCCTGGATTTTCCATCCACAAATCAGAGCAGGAAACTGTTCCTGGACATTTCACTTGCCTGGAAAGAGGCAAAAACATGGAGCCACAATTTCCCCAAGTAGATAATTATCCAAACTTGGTGTTACTCCTCAAAAGGAACTGGGGGGAGACAGCTGGAATTGTTTTATTTTCCCCTCCCCATGGATCTTGCTTTGTGAGGGATAAACCTCCTGCATGGAGATCTTTGTCACATCAGTGTCCTCCTCCCAGGGACATCCCAGCCAAAGGGCTGCTCCTGGAATAGATCTGTGCTTAAAAGTGAAAAGCAAATGAAAATGTGACAGCCACAGACTTCTGAGTCTGCTCTGAAGTGAAATCATGATTCTCTTTCTTCAGAACAATTTCCCAGTTCCCTTTTTTCTGCAGCATTACTCGGCCAGTGTGGGCTGTTGGTTGCTTATTTTGATAATGGTTGGTAATGACCAGCCAAGCAGTGAGATACAGTGAAAAACCTCCTTGCAGTTATAAAAGAAACACTGAACACTTGTTCCCTGTACCTTTGCATTCACAAAGAGCTGTTATTAGTTGCTAAGCTACCAGTGACCCTTATTAAATTTCCATTTAGGAACAGTGATGAATTCAAAATTGTGAGGGGGCTCTGTCACAGGAAAAAAAACAACCTCCAATTATTTTAAATATACATTTTCAATAATAGGAAAATTATTTTTTCAGAGCTTTAAAAAAAAAAAAAAACAAACAAAAAAACCCCCAGATCTAAACCAACAAACAAACCCAAGACCACCACCCCAAAAACCCCAACAAACCCAAACCCAGAGAGCAAGATCCCACTCCAGGAAGTGTTTGGCCATGGGGTGATTTATGCCTGTGTAAATATGAAGGAATGATAGTCTGGCTGCTGTAATTCATTGACCTTTGTAAAATAAATATGTAGGGCCTCTCTGTTGATCATTTCTAGGCAAAGCATCGTCGTTATGCAGGAGTTACACTGTTGTACACTTATTTATTTCAAAGGAGACCATTTATCTGCAAGGAGGATGGGGAGGCCCAAACCTAATACTTAAAAGCCAGGAAATAGGGTGAAGTCAAATAGTGTGAAATCAAAAAGCTGACAACCTTTCTTGCATGTGTAATTTTGAATATTTCTTTTTATTTGTCTGTAGTTAAGTAGAAAGTCTGTGAGGTGGACCTGGGAGGGACCCAAGTCTCTGATTATTGCCAGAGGAGGGCCAGAATTGTGTCACAGAAGGGAAGCAAAGGGAGGCACGTGAGAATTCTCACCTTGCACTGTCAGATTTCCTGTTTTATCTCCTAAATCATCCTTTTTTTTTTTTTTTCCCCAGATGTAAAACCATCCAACATTTTGGTAAACTCTAGAGGTGAAATCAAGCTTTGTGACTTTGGTGTCAGTGGGCAGCTGATAGATTCCATGGCAAACTCCTTTGTTGGCACACGCTCCTACATGTCTGTAAGTACAGATTTAATCCAGATTACCCAGCTCTGAGTTTGTTGGGGTTGAGTTGTCCCAGTTCTGGTGATCTAACAAGAACCAACTGTTGCTGTTCCTGGTTCAGCTCTTCCTGCATTCCAGGAATGTTCCGGTGTCACATCAGATTGTGTGTGTGGGGGAAGAGCTGTTGCAGGAAAAGCCAAAAACCTGGAATGCTTACAGCACAGCAGAAGAGCTGGGGCTGTGTGTGCTCTGCAGAACCCAGTCAGTTGTTGCCTTTGGGGTTACACACGTTGTCTCCCAGAAAAGCCCAGTGTTTATGGCTTGTTTTCCTTGGGTTCTCCCCCCACTCCAGCATTTGCTGGGCTGGCTCTGCAGGCAAAGTGCAGCCACAGGAGAAGTCCTGGCAGTGGGCAGGGAGTTAATCTGGGGCTGTTCCAGGGTGTTCTGTGTCCCTGGGGATGAGGAACACCTTGGAACTTCTTTCCAGACCAGCTCTCTGTGTGATGTGCAGGCCCCAGCTCATGGCAGTGGCAGCTCTTTTGTTCTCACACACCTTTGCAGCACACCATGAACTGCTGCTCTTGTTCCCAGCTCTGGCTGGAGGATTAGAACTGTGTGGGCTTGGGCTTGCAGGGAAAAGCTTTAATGCTGCTCTGTTCAGCAGGAGCCCTGCGTTGTCTTTGTGTCATTTCTCCTTGGTGACACCTGAAACCAGGCTGGGCTTGAAGTTCTCACCTCTGGGGGCTGTCGCTAATGAGCAAAACCAAATCCACAGCTCAGCTCATCCATGCTCCTGCCTTGCCCTGGCCCCTCCAGGAGCAGGGATGAGAGCCAAGTGCTCTCTGCCTTCAGTTTTCTTCAGTTTCTTGTTTTTACAGGCTGAGGGTTTTACCTGGGGAGTTTTACTTGGCTCTCTGGCATCCCAGACCAAGCCACGAGGGAGATTTTGTCCTGTAGTGTCTGAAGGATCTTCTCCTGCAGCAGCTCCCTTTGCACACTTCTATACACACAAAAGCAGACAGAATGATTACATGCAAACATCTCTTTTCACCACATGGAGGTGTGGAAAAACAACACTGTTTAACTTGAACAGATTTCTAGATTTTAATTCTATTTATATTTATATTACAAGTGCTCTCTCTGTTTCCTGCTCTTTTTCATCCACCCACCTTCCTGTACACTTACATTTTATGAAAATCTTGGGATTTGGACATTTCTATTGCTGTCCAGCAGCTGTGTAGTTTGTCCAGATGGCTTTGGAACTGACTGAGGTGGGACACTGGAGAAAACTCAAATATCATCTCAGTAAATGCTACAAAACAAATTAAACAAAACTATCACCCCCTTATGGCAGAGGGAGGAGGCTTTACTGCATGCTCACATTCTCTGAGAGGGGGTTTCAGATTGCATATGTATTTTTCCAAAACATGCATGAAATCAGAAGGATCTGCACCATTTTGGTAAAATATGAGCTTGATTTTAAAAAGAGTCCAGAAAAGTGAATGTTTTCTTTGAGAACTCTGAGTAAAAATGGACTTAAGGGTGAAGTAGATGAATGTATTAATAATTTCAGGAGCCATATTCAGCACTGAACATAGGCTGACAAAGCAGGTGCTAAAATGAAGCAAAAGGAGTTGGTGCAGCACTCATCTGCTGGTTTTGGCAGAAGCAGGAGGTGAATACACTGCTCAGAGCTGAGGATCTCTGAAGCAGTGGGACTGGAATAGTCAGATACACTTCTGATCATGATGCAAAAAAATCCCATACCTAAATATCTTTACAGTGTGTGAATCTCCTAAAGACAATACAAAATGGATTTTGCCTGCAGAGCCTTGTGTAAGAGTTCCATTAGATGTGTGCTAAAGAAATAAAACAGCACTTAAGAGAATAATTTCTGAAGAGTCTCACACTCGTATGCAGTGCTGGAATGTTTGGGGAACTTCAGGAAAATACAAGAAGTCACTCATTTGAGCATGCTGTGCTAATAAGTTGGGGTTTCATGCTTTAACTGATCCAGGTTATTGCAGAATGTCATTTTTTGGTAATTCCTTGTCACAAAGCTGCCTGTCCTCCCCTCCCCTGTGTTTTGCAGCCTGAGAGGCTGCAGGGCACTCACTACTCGGTGCAGTCAGACATCTGGAGCATGGGGCTGTCCCTGGTGGAGATGGCCATTGGCAGGTACCCCATCCCCCCTCCTGACTCCAAGGAGCTGGAGCTGATGTTTGGCTGCCCCGTGGAGGGGGATTCTCCAGTCACAGAGACCTCGCCCAGGCAAAGAGCGCCCGGCCGGCCCATGAGCTGTGAGTCACAACCCTCACCCTGACCCTCCTGCCAGCTTCAAGGTCCTTTTTATCTCATCCTGGGCTGCACAGAGGGGATTTAAACCTTTACAGAATCAGGGTTGTGTTGGGCACCTGGCTCAGCTTCCCTGGGAGGAGCCCTGTGGGAGCAGAGCACCAGAGACCTTTGGTTGGTGGTTCTTGTGAGAGCCCCAGCTCTGAGATGTTGGATCCCTGGTGGGGAGAATTTGAGACTTTCTGTGCTGCCAGGCACTGACCCCCAAGAGAGCACTGCATTTGGCCTGTGGAGAAGGCTTCCAAAATGGAATGACAGAACTGGGATTGTGGGTGTGGAGTTTAAATAGAAATGGGTAATATCACATAGTAAAAAACTTAGAGTTTAAGGTTTTAGAATATAGTAATATATATATATATAAAACAAGATAGAACTTTTAGGGCAGAATTCCTAGGGCTAGTCCTTCACCTTCTTCTCCATGGGTTTGGGTGGTTTTGTGTAATTGTCTAAAAAAGTCCACATTGCAAGCCACAAGTAGTTATTAGGTTAAAAGTAAAAATAATTGAAGTGTGATTTCTTAATTAGACAGTTTGTTCCTTGTAGAGAGAAAGATAGAACTCCATTTTTAGTTTTTTGAAGTGCTGTAAAACTCACAATTTGTGAGACTACAGTATAGATAAGAACTAATAAACATCTGAGTCTGAGCAAGAACTACCATCTCACACATTTAATCCCAACCTTAACAAAAAAACCCAAAAACTCCACAAAGTGGTGCCCCATGTGAGAATCGAACTCACAACCTTCAGATTTCATCATCTGATAAAAAACTGATACAAACCCAAAAACTCCACTCTGAGATCCCAGTCTGGTGCTCTGGTTTTCTCCAGGGTGCTGATCCCAGTGCAGCAGGATGATCCCAGTGAAGTGAATGCTTTGGGTCAGACCTGGAGATGTCTCCTTGCATGAAAGCATTTCCCTGCTGCACCCTTTCTCTGTAAATCTGCTGGGTGCCAGAAGTGGCAGACCTGGGCTTCCTAAAGCCATGGAGGGAGAGTGACACTGATCCCAGTTTCTCCAATTTCTCTCCCATTTCTTGCCAGCCTATGGATCAGACAGCAGACCCCCAATGGCAATCTTTGAACTTCTGGATTACATCGTCAATGAGGTAATTTATAAACTTAAAAATCTGCCCTTCACAACTTGAACTCTGAAAGCATCCTGGAATTTGGGGTTAGTGCTGTTTAGTCTGGTTTAGCCTTATGGCTGAGTCACAATTGTCTTCTCTTTCAAATAGCTAGGCCACAAGGCTACTTGGAGATTGATATGTTAGAATGGGCTGTTTCCAGTATTGTCACAAGTACCACTGAAACTTGTGTGACTCCACTGCTTGTGTTCTTCAAAAAAAGACAAAAGCATGCTCATGTTAGCTGACATGTGTAGCAGCTGGATAACAATTGTTCCAGCTGGATGAATTATTGAAAACTGTCCAGCCCACCCATTTGAAAGGCACAGCTGGTGTCTGGGTCCCTGCATTGCCTGTGCCACTGAGAAATTGATAAATTGCTTCTGTAACTCACCTGCTTGCACAATTCTCTCAGATTACAAATCTGTTTTGCATATTACATAAACCCCAATCTGCCAGCACTAACTGGGAATGGAGTTAGCATTGAATCCCTTCAGCTGCTGTGGTCCTGTACTGCAGCATCCCTGAGGGGGCCACTTTGGGCTGAAGAGCTGCAGTAGCTCAGAGTTTGGCAAGATTTTCTTGTGCCACCTCTGATTTAGCACAAACTTCTCCAGCAGGAGCTGCTGCCTCAGCACAGGCTGTGCTCCAGTGAGGGAGGGGTGCAGGCCTTGTCCCTGCCCTGTGCAGAAAAGTAACTCAGTGTAAGGATGGGAACTTATCCCTGATCCTGTGGCAACTCCTGGAGGACAAGGCAGTAACGTGCAGGTTTATGCACTTCTCCTTCTTTATTTGTCAGAATTCTGCCTGAATTCAGAGCCTGAACAAACCATTCCCAGGGACAGAAAACTGACATCAAAAGGATTATGGAACTAATGATGTGCAGGGCATCTTCCCTCAGCACTGTGGAGAATGATGGTGCTAATTAGTGCTCTGAGCCTTCTTTAATGAGACCTGAGGCTGTGCTCACCCCATCCAGGTGTGTACGTGGAGAAAACAGAACAACCAACCAACCAAACCCAGCAAAACCCACCCCATACCAGGGAAAGTCTGGTTTAGTACTGGAACTCCTGAAGTCCTGCAGCTGGGAGTAATGACCCAGGTCAGACAGGGTGGCACAGCTTTGCTCAGATGGGGGACATGGAACTGTCCCACACTGTAACATTATGCTGAATGATTGCTGATTTTAAAATGTATTTATTTCTTTACAGCCACCTCCAAAACTGCCCAATGGTGTCTTTGGTTCTGAATTTCAAGATTTTGTTAACAAATGGTGAGTATTTTCTTTGTTTTCTCTGTGGCTGAGTGGCAGAGGGACACCTGGGCTCAGCTTTGTCAGGCACTTGGCAAGCAGAGTACCTGCTCCAGGCCAGGGCAGATTTAAGGATTGCAATCAGCATAATCAACCCTCTTTGGGTGTTAATTGCCTCAAGTTCATCTCACAGGCAACAGGTGCATCCAGAGGAGCCCCAAGGCTCGGGGAGATTTCCCTCTTTAGCCCTGAATTTGTGCTGCTCAGAGCAGTCCTTAGGGAGTGGCCCCCAGCACAGCCAGCTTCTGCAAGGCTCGGGCACCTCCTCCTGCAGGGCTTGGCCACGGGGTGCACAATCCTGCAGGCTCCAGGTGGTTTTCCTTGCCCATGAGCCAGCACCTTTATCCCAGCAGCCACTCCCCCATCTCCTCACTTCCCCAGCTGCACCTCAGTGGTGCCAGCTCTGAACCAGTGCTAAGGGGGGCAGCTCATTGCAGTCCAAAAGTTTGTTTATTTATCAAATATCTCTATTTACAGCTTCCAAAAAGAAGGACAGTCATGCAATAGCCCTACTTGATCCTGAGCTTGAAGAACTTGGGGCAAAGAAATGTGAGGGATAAAGGGGTTCATGTTGTATTAGTTGAAATGGGATTTACCTCCCCAGCTTGGTTTAGACACTCATCAGTCTCAGACAACTCAGGATTTCTTACCTGGAGCTGTGGAACCCAGAGAAGGGAACTGCAGGCTCCCATCTCTGTCTGAGAGGCACCTGGTGCTTTCATTGAGTGGTGTCATCAGACCAGAGCAGGGCAGCCAACAGGACACGACTGGAGCCTTATTTAAAAGATAATGGAGTGTAACTTGTGCACCACTTTGTGTTTTCCCAGTTTAATTAAAAATCCTGCTGAGAGAGCCGACTTGAAGCAGCTGATGGTGAGTGAAGGTTTTTAATTTGATCTAAAAGCTCTTTCCCAGGCAGGTTGGATTCCTCAGCTGGCCCAGAGCAGGTCAGAGCAGTGGCCTCGAGGGTGGCTGGTGGCCCATGAGCAGCTCAGCTTGAGCAGGAACAGCTTTACTGAGCTAGAGATCAAGGGGCTGCAGGTTTCACACCTCCTACAACAGGGACTGTCAAGGAGACCAAAAGTCTGGTGGGTTGTGGAGACTGCCATTTGATAATCACAATTAATTTACAAAAGAATTCTCTCTTGACTCTATTAGTTAATAATAAAGCATTGATTAATGCTTTTAGGAGGACAAAGGAATAAAGCTCCACATACCATATGGACTAATTAAATACATTTTTAATCATCTGTTGTGAAACACAAGATTTGTCCCTTTTTTACCAATTATGTCTGGCAAAATCTGTAGAACTCAGCACACATCCTGCATTTTTCCCTGTGTGAAATAACCATATCAGTCTCAGTGCATCTTGTTATGGTTTGAAGTGTAATGCCAGGACTTCAGTTGTACTGCAGGAAATCAGGTTTTCCCTGCCCTGACCCTGCTGCACAATAATGGTGCAAAATGCAAAGAGACTTTTTATTACAAAAAGCCTTTTAGTGCCCGGGCAGACATTTTCCAGAGTATTCCCTTGAGTGGCTGAGTCACATCCTCATCACTTCTGTGGTGCAGCAGGCAGGGGCAGGATTCCCCTGGGACGCTTTGCCTGGTGCTGCCTGTTCTGCCTTTCTGTGGCAATTCCTCCACGTGCTCTGGGAAGTTTCACAGCTCCATTGCTCCAAGTGGATTTCTGGGTGCTCCTGAGGGCTGCTCCTGAGCAGGCTGAGGGCTGCCACCCTGACCCTGTTCTCCTGTGCCCAGATCCATGCTTTCATCAAGAGATCCGAGGCGGAGGAGGTGGATTTTGCGGGGTGGCTCTGCTCCACCATCGGCCTTAACCAGCCCAGCACCCCCACGCACGCCGCCGGCGTCTGAGCCCGGGGCCAGCTCCTGGACTGTACCTCTGGTGACAACCACGCTCTCCTGGTCCTCTCTCCTCAGCTTGTACCTGTTCCAACATGTCTTTCACCTCTTGAGGAAGAATGTCTTGATAGCATGTGCCAAAACGGTTTTAAATCTCGTCCTAAACTAATTGGTATCGTTCCGGGTTCCGTCGTTCACTGACCAAATGTAAGCTGTGTAAGTTCCAGTGCTTGCTGATTTTAGGTGATTATGGATATTCTTTCTTAATGAAAATATCACTGGGGCAGGGGGGGGTTGGCCCCTGGCTTGTTTGAACTTTATCAAGACTCTTTGTAAATCGTTGGTACTTCAATCATGCTTTCCCTGAGCTCCCCGGGATCGGGATGCTCCGAGCCTGTCTGTGAGCATGCTTTGCTGCTGCCCAGCTGTTCCCAAAAGTTAGGCTCCAATTTTGCTGTTGTCTAGAGATCTCTCTCTTTGCAGGTGAAGAAGGCAAGAGCCCTGCGTTTCTCAGAATGCACAGGGCAATATTCTAATTGTAGACTTGTTCATATTTCTATATTTATTTTTCAAACATATCATCATCCTTGGATTTAGTGATGTATGTCTTTCTAATTGATTTTTAAAAGTTAGTTCTTGGAAGTGTCCTATGGAATCAAGACAATGATCCAAGCACTTTGCTTTCTTTTAACCTAAAGAGTCATGACAACTGTGTTTAGTGTCTAAAAGTGTATGAAAATCCTTTATTGTTTTATTCTCTCAGATGTTTAGCAATGGGTTCTCTTAATAAATATATTATCAAGTAACTTTTTGAAGCTTTTTTTAAAACTTGACCAAGGCTTTTAATCTGGTCACTGCACTATAAATATCAGCTCTTTGAAAGGATGCTTGGGATGAGGAAATGCCTGAAATTCTTCCCCAGAAGGAATCCCCATCAGCGGGCCATGAACTTGCACATGGCCAGAGATCAGGTATCAAAGGGCTGGCACAGCAGAGGCAGGAAATGACTCATTGACAATCCAGGCCTTCCTCCAGCCTGTCCTGGCTGCAGAGACCTGAAGTGACAGCTGGGAGGGTGAAAATTAAACTCTTTCCTGAGCTTTGCCTACACCCAGCAAACAGAGCCTTTTACTGTTTGCTGAAAGAAATGCACAGCAAGGTTTGGGAGGTTCAGCTCCCACTTTGGGTCGTGCCCCCAGACAGCAATAATTTGGGCACTGCAAGCACAGTTGTAAGGACAGCAGGAAAAGAACTTTATTGCAACATGCACTAGAACTGGGCTGTTCAAATCCAAAAGCACTCGTTCACAAAAGCAGCAGGAATTCTACCCATGAAAACTACTCTGGACCATGCTGGGCACAAATAACACTTTTCAACAGTCAAAATTACCCTTTGGAGTTGAAATGTGCCAAGAAAGGCCAGGATGGCTCCTGAGCTCCTCCCAAAGCAGCTCTTCACACACATCACTGCAAGGGCTTATTTGACCATGGCAGTTTTGGCTCAGACTTTTGGGGGCTTCCTACCTGACAGGCTTGGGAAAGCTTTGTTAAACAATCTCTTCCCTCCTGTTCTGCATTCCTTCATTAAGACATCCAAAACCCCAATAGTCTTTAGTACAGGATGAAGCCACATTTACATCCCAGCAGTTTCCATTGGTACAAACCAAACAAGAGCCAAATTAACACTCATTAAACAGTGGCAGGAATTCACTGGAGGCTCAATGTCAGTTCTGACCACCTCCAGGACACCAGACACTTTTCCAAATGCAAGAATTGTGAAGATTTCACATCACTTTCCATTTATAACTCAGTTCTTACACTGCTAATGCTCCTCCTTGAGAATCACATGAAAGCAGGCGACCTGGCCTTGATTTATGAGGTTACAATGAGAGAAAAAGGAAATAACACCAATTCAGGAGTATTAGCTTAGTACAAGCACCACAGATCATTTCTTAGTCTACAATTTGTGGACAAATAAAAAGCTCCTTGGCTGCTGTTCTGAAGGAGCAGAAAATCCTTCTCTGGGACAGACTGACAGAACTGAAGAGCACCAGGGGGACAGAGAGACCTCCCTGCTGTGCTCAGAACTGGGCTGACACTGGGAGGACTCTGGGAGTAACTCCAGCTTCCCATGGAACTGAGAACACAGCAGCTGCAGGCTGGAGGCAGCCCTGGACACATCTTTTCTCACCTGTATCCTAAATTGCCAGTTTGGGCAAATGAGGTTAGAGTGTAATCACTGGGGCAGCAGCTCCAGGACCTGGATTTGTTTCTCACATCAGGAAGTGAGAACAGACAAGTTATTGCTTTAGTGCACGTGTTAATTGATCAGCTGCTCCTCCCTTCCACATACAGAGATCTTGTAAGAGCTACATTAGGTTTGAAATGTGGAATGGATTATGCTACATATTTGTGCAGCAGATTTTCATTCTTTCAACATCTGAGTCAAGATGTGCCCAGCCTGGGAAGTTCACGTGTTCAGTGTCACTGCCCTCGACTCTGATATGTCAAGCAGTTCATACCCACACAGCACAAAATGGAAATCACTTGGTGAGTTTCAGATGAATGAAGAAGAAATTCCTGAGTCTCTATCAGAAACCATCTCTGATTTTTTTCTCTCAAGAATCAGATTCCTCCTCCTCTTCCTCCTCCTCCTCTTTATCATCCTGAAGACTGAGGTGTAACTCTGTTTGATTGATGGCAGCCTCATTGTCCATCTGCCCAAGAGTCTGTCAGAGAAAAGGGCTGATTACCAATCCTAGCACAGACACCAAACATCTCTCAATCACTGTTAATTAAAGATCCCAGAGCTAGAAGTGCTGACTGAGAGCCCATCACAGCCACAAGGCCCTGATCTGCATGGAAAGCTGCACCTGGGCCAGGCTGGCCAGGTATTGAGTGAGAAGCAGCAGCACCTGTGCCTCCATCCCCAGCACCGGTGCCACCCCAGGGTCACAAGCATTGCACAGAATATTTAACACGTGGGGGACTGAAGCTACAGCACACAGGTATTTCCCAGTCCCCCTGGAAACACCGTGCTGCTTTTGGGGATGGGGAAAGGTGAAACCCTCACAACAAACCAGGAGCAAAACGGACATTTTACAGCTGAGTTTGCAGTGATGAGAGCATCCATGAGCTGACACGAGGAGCTGCACAACCCAGCCCAGCTCATGCTGCCGGCCAGCCGTGGGGCCCCCTCCGAGCCCAGGGACCCCCTTACCTGCTGAGTGTCCTCGGCCAGGGCTGGCAGGGGCACGGGGACGTTCTCCTCGCCGGCCCTGATCATGGACTGCAGCGCCAGCTCCTCCACCTGCAGGGACCGCACTGAGCACTGCGGGCACTGTCACCAGAGCCCCGCACACCCGGCACACCCCGCCTGCCTGACACTGCCCACGGCCCTAACGCTTCCCACTCGGGACTCCGGGGTTTTACCTGTCAGTCTTGGAAAAGCTTTGTTCAATCTTCTGCAATTCTGTTCTAAGCTCCTTTATTATGATGCGCACAGTCTCTAAACCCAAGTAGTCTTCAGTTCCACTCCTCAAACTATCCCTTCTCCATCCACCAGCTAAGGCAAACCATGCACTCACGTTTACCTCTTAGCGATGTAACATACTCACAATTACATTTATCTCTTAATGTAGTCTGCATACACTCACATTTACCTCTTAGAGATGTATCCTGCTCATACTCACATCTATCTGTGAATGTATCCTGCATACACTCACATTTACCTCTTAGAGAGGTATCCTATGCACACTCACATTTATCTGTGAATGTATCCTGCATACACTCACATTTACCTCTTAGAGAGGTATCCTATGCACACTCACATCTATCTGTGAATGTATCCTGCATACACTCACATTTACCTCTTAGAGAGGTATCCTGCTCATACTCACATCTATCTGTGAATGTATCCTGCATACACTCACATTTACCTCTTAGAGATGTATCCTGCTCATACTCACATCTATCTGTGAATGTATCCTGCATACACTCACATTTACCTCTTAGAGATGTATCCTGCTCATACTCACATTTATCTGTGAATGTATCCTGCATACACTCACATTTACCTCTTAGAGAGGTATCCTATGCACACTCACATTTATCTCAGTGTATCCTACATGCATCACACTCACATTTACCACTTAAGAGACATCCTACACACACTCACACATTTATCTCTTAATGTACATATACACTCACAATTACAGGTACTTATGACAGATGTATCCAACACACATTCACAATTACATTTACCTCTTTTGAGATTTACCCTGCACAGTCACATTTGCCTCTCAGAGCACCGCAGGTGGATCCCCCTTTCCCAGACCACCTGTGAGCAATTCCCTGCTCCCTCCCCCAGCAGCGATGGGCGCAGGGCCCAGCCCGTGGCGGAGCGCGGCCGCGCAGGGCTGAGGGGCAGGCCCGGCCCCGCCGCCGCTCCCGCTCCCGTCCCCAGGGCCGCCCCCAGCCCGGGGTGTCCCCGGGGTGTCCCCGCGCACCCGCAGCCGGCGGAGCTGGTCGTGCAGCGCCGCCTTGACCCGCAGCAGCGTCTCCTCCTCGCGGCGCAGCTCCTGCAGCCGGCTCAGCATCGTCCCCGCCGGCGCAGGAACCGCCCCGCCCCCTGACGTCACGGCCCGCCCGCCTGACGTCACACCGCCACAGCGGCGCGCAGCAGCCGCCCCCGCGCGGCCACCGCCGGTCACTGCACCCGCGGTTCCGGGCTCAGCCACGCCGCCCTCCTCCTCCTCTTCCCGGAAGTTTCCGTTCGAACGCCTGCTCGGACACGCACACCCGACACGGCTTTCCGTATTCCAACAACGTTTATTAGGGACAGACCGCGGGCACAGCCCCCGCGGGGACCCTGGGGCAGCACGGCTACAGTTACGCCTCGGCCTTGGCCTTGGCTGCAGGCTTGGTGGCCTTGGCTGTCTTGGCCTTCTTGGCAGCGGGCTCTGCCTTGGGTGCAGCTGGGGCCTTGGCAGCTGCCAGCTTGGCCTGGGCCTTGGCTTTCTTCTCTTCCTTGAGTTTGTGCTAGAACAGACAGAGAGAGATGATCAGTCAGGGCACCACCTGAACGCCGAGCCCCTGCCCTGGCAGCCCCACTCACGTTCTGCGCGTGCCGCAGGATGGTGTTGCGCCGCATGGTTTTGGCGTAGGGGTTCAACTTGATCATGATTCTCAGGTTCTTCAGTGGGTTCTTCTTCAGGACCCTGCGCTGAATCTTCTTCCTGAAAAGCACAGCCATGTTGTATCGTCAGTGTATTCCACAATGCCACTTCTGCTAAATTCTCCCTGAAATCTGGACAACTGCAATTCCTTGTGTTTATACCCAGAAATTAAGAAATCCCAGCCTGAAACCAATTTCAAACCTCCCTGCACAGCTTTTGTTCATTAAATAAAATCACTCACTTTGGAGCACGCAGGGCCTTCTGGATTTCCTGGCTTCTCATGATTCTTCCAATATCTGTATTGGTCATCTTGTGCATTGGCAGGCTGCGAAACCAACGTTCAGAGAGTGAGCGGGCGATAAAACCATGGCTAATTCACCACAACCAGGCACTCCGGAGCAAGTCCCAGTATCCCTTCTCTGGGAGAGGGGAAACCCTGGCCGCACTCACTTGTAGTCGCTCTTGAGCGTGGCTGCCTTGCGCCAGGTGCCGTACAGATCGTCCAGCTTGCGGAAGGCGCTCTCGGTCCAGATGCAGAAACGCCCCACGTGGCCCCCGGGAGCGAGGCGCAGCAGGTTCAGCTTGTTCACGTTCAGCAGAGTGATTCCTGCAGGAAAGCAGGCAAAGCAACCCCTTCAGTTTGCAATTACAATTGAAGAATGCGAGGCTAAGCAGTGGACAAGATGCAGAAAGAGTCTGGGGGTTTTTGGCTTTGACACTACAGAGCTACACACACCTCTCAGTAAGAACATCTACTGAACTTTAAATTAACAACAATAAGCCTTTTTCCAGGGGCAAACTAACCAGCCTCATTTTTAACTGCCCCAAACACAGTTCAGGGCTGGGACATTTGTCACCAACACCCTAAACATCACCCCAACAAAGAACACATCAAGTACTTGCAGCCAGTCAGAACTTCCACCCAATCATGTGCATCAGAAACACGGACCATGAAGTGGAATCTCATCATTCCAGGCAGTGTCCCCACAGAGGAGAGAGTGTGTCCCAGGTTAATTACCGGGGATATTCCGGAAAGCTCTGATGATGCCGTTGTCCTCGTTGTAGATGATGCAGGGTCCCCGGCGCTGGATGCGGCGGCGATTCCTCATCTTGCCCTTCCCGGCCCGCATGCGCTGGGAGGCATAAACCTGGGAAAAGCAGAAAATGAACATCCCAGGAGCCCACAGCCCAGCAGCCAGATCCAAAAACACACTGCACGGTCAGAACTTCACCATCATCACTGCACATCTGCAACACGGACCGGTGAGATGTTCATCATTCTCCAGAGTCAAAATACAGAACTATTTGGAATCCCTACTCTAATACTGCACACCTGAATCACCTGTGTTCTGCCCTTCAGATCACACCTTCCCAGCTCACCTTTTTGATGTCATTCCAAGCTTTAAGCTTCTTCAGGAGGAGAACAGCTTCCTTGGTTTTCTTGTAGCCCTCAACCTTGTCCTCAACAACCAGAGGAAGCTCTGGAATCTCCTCAATGCGGTGGCCTAGACAGGATTTAACAAGACACTCAATGCTGCTCACTGACCTTGGCCAGACCATTCCTCAAGGTTATTGCTTTGTATATTCATAAATGATGTATGATAAATTAAATTCATGATAGAAATTCATGAAATCAGGTACAATAACGAGAGCAGTGAAGTTCCAGTGGTGTCTTAGAGGTCTCACTCACACAGGACTTTGTGTAGCTGAGTTAGTCTTTGCCTCCATGAACACAAATGAAACCGCACTGCAAGACTCCATCTAAGCCATCACAAGTACCCAACAGTGACTCAGACAAACAATTGCAGAGGCAGAATTCTCACCTTTAGACATGACCAGAGCTGGCAGGGCAGAGGCAGCCAGAGCAGAGCAGATGGCATAACGCTTCTGCATGATGTTCACCCTGCGGTGCCAGCGCCGCCAGGTCTTGGTCGGGGCGAACATGCGGCCGCCGCGACACATCTGGGAGCTGCAGTTAAGAACAACTTTTTGGAGCTTTCTTATCCCAAAGTGACTCCTTATTGCTTGCTCAGCATTAATGGGTCGTCAACCACCCGTGCCAGGACTCTGACAGCAGGCAACTGTCCCTGGGCACAGGGTAAGGCGCAAATTACGACATCATGGCAAGACAGAACGGGTCATGTGGTTTGAGTGGGAATCACATCAAATCAAGTCTGAGCTGCAGCCACTACCTCAAGAAAAAGATTCCATCTCACATTTAGATAATTAAAAACGTTTCTGCTGGCTGAGTTCGGTGCCCCCAAAGCCAGCACAGCCATGGAAGGATACGTTGCCAAAGGCACCCTGGCCAGAGCGGTGAGTGCCACCACCCCGGACACGCGGGATCCGAGCGACAGCTCTGCCAGTACCCCATGATTCAGCACTGGTCTGGTGACCTGCAACAGAGAGAGACACCATCAGGGTCATTCGGGGGACATCACTGCCATGCTCCCACAGCCAGAGGGGTGCTGTACTCAGGGCACTGATCAGAACTTCCACCCAATCATGTGTCTCAGAAACACGGACCAATGAAGTGGAATCTCATCATTTCAGCATAACAAATCTTGATCAATAAAAATTAATCCTAGTCTATTAATGTACTTGATTCTGAATTAAGATCTTTAAGACACTTATTTTAAGCTTGATCCTCAATCTGGAGGTCTGACTTGGCATTGCTATACCTAGCAAGTTAGGATGTTTGTGTGAAACTTAGAAATAAGGTTAAAAAGGCATGTTCCTAGCACAGACTTCTTGAGAAGCACAAACAACAAAAGCAAATCTAATAAATGTCCATTTGCAGGAGTTTTTCCTTGGTGAATGCCTCAGGCAAGTCTCATGAGGTTACTGTGGAGCAGGGATTTTCACCTGGAACACTTTGAGCCATTCTATATTTCTCCTGGAAAGAATGATGATTCCATCTGAGGACCTTGGCACTGTGATACTTCCAGCAACGTGCACTTCAAGCAAGACAACAGAGTACCCCAAAACACCACCTCGATGCTCCTCAGAATAATACAACTGCTGTGTTATGCTGCATTTTAAATGCTTTAAAACCATTTAAAACCATACTGTTAACAAACGACCTTGCCTTTTATGCAGAACCCCACAGATAAATGCTACTCTTATCCCAACTCCAGCCTTATTTCCATGTGAACCCCCCTGCAGTGTAGCCCTGATGCCTTGTAAGACTGACCTAGAACAGAGGCTAGACGGAGTTACAGGGAGGCTTATTTATTTGAAGGCTTCAATGGATCCACCTTGGGCAGCACAAGAGCCCAGCCAGGGCTAAACCCACAAGGAACCAAAATGGTCACAAAAATGGATGCCTGGTCATGAGGTCTCACATTTTATAAGTTTTTGTCTATTAGCATATTGGAGTTGATTATCCGATTATAGCTTTAGCTTATGAAGTCCCATCCTTCTTGTTTTTCTCTCTTCAGTTCATGTTGTTTGTGCTCTTGGGCCTGAGATTTGGATCATTTGTCCTTGGTCCTCAGCTAGAGCAGGAATTGTTTTGCCTCCCTGCTCTGTGCAGAGAGCTCACCATCCCCTATCACGAAGCTCAGACTAAAGCAGTGCACACACTGCAGCACTCCAGAACCTGAACACCACAAAAGCCAAATGCTGAGGCAGTGCCCAGGCGTACCTGCGAGCTCGCTGACGGCGTAGGGCTGCCGGTTGTTCTTGCGCAGGTTGGTGTGCACGAAGTTGACCACGTCGGGCCGGATGGGCGCCTTGAACACCGCGGGCAGCGTCACGTTCTTGCCCGACGCCTCCCCCTTCTCGGAGTACACGGAGATCAGCGGCCGAGCGCAAGCCTGGGGAAGCACAAACCCTTTCAGTACAAAGTCAGGTGAACTCCTGGTGTTTGAAACCCTCAGGTATTGCTCAGAACCAAGCAGTCGTCAGCTCAGCAGTGCCAGCACGATGACAGCAGGCAACTGTCGCTGGGCACTGGATAAGACGCAAATTACGTCATCACAGCAATATTGTACTGCAAAGCTCACCTCCAGAGAACTACACCTGAGTTTCCAAGGCATTTACATCATTCAGCCTCCGGGCTCTCTAATAAGCCCCTTCAAAACTACTTCCCAGATACTATTAAAAAAACCCACCTATGTTAACCAAACATTTGTAATCTGAACTAGGAAATGCTGTAACCAGTTCGTCAAACAGTGTCAGAGGACACCGAACAACCTCTGGTGCTTTAATATTTATGCACTGAAAAATTAAGCTGCTCTCAGCACCGGCTGCTTGTCAAAAGGCTGAAAGGATGCCTAAAAGTAGCCAGAGGATGAGGAGCACCCTTTAAAAAAAAAGTTTTAGCATTATGTTGTATCGGTTGTTAATTAATCTGGTGGTAACAGTACAGGCAATGCATTTTGCTTCCTCTTCCCATTTTAGTTCATTTTAGAGGTATTAAAATGATTCAGAACTTCAAACTAAGTAGTTGATAGCACTAGAAGGGCCATCTCTGCATGTGACACTGGTCACAAGTAAGGCTCTGGCCTCTAGTGTAAACCCAGAGACCCCAACACAAGCAACAAACTTGGCCAGGGTAAAGGCATCAGAGCACAATCTGAGCTGTACTGGCAAGATTCATTTGCAACCTGATTTTAGACCAAGGCCTCTTAAAACCTGTTTTGCAAGAAAAATAGATTAAAAAAAGAGACATATATAAGCCGTTTGTCCCACTCTAGATGGGCGCAAAGGCTCCCGTGGGGCCAGTTTCGCTTTAGATATATACATAAGGAAACTACAAAGCACTGGTAGATGGCGATGGGGACCCATCCCATCCCTTCCCGTGCCCAGGAAAGGAGAACTTTGGGCCGACCAGGCCGAGGTCCCTCCCGCGGCCTCCCCGGCCCAGCCCCGCTCGGTCGCTCACGGGCTCCACGCGGCCGCCGAGCACTGACGGGCCCAAAATGGCGGCCGCGCGCCCCACACCGCCAGCTCGGGTCTCGATCTACCCGTGGCTCGGCCCTACCCGCTGAGCCCTGTTCCCCCGGCCCGGCCCCGCTGCCCTCCACGCTCCCCCCCCGGCCCCCGCTGCCCCGGGCCGGGCCCGGCGCGCCCCTCACCATGGCGGCGGAGCTGCTCGTGCGGCCGCCCGCCTGCGCCGCGCCCCGACCGGAAAAGGAAGGACTCGTCACCTTCTCGTCAATACGTACATGTCCTTCCGCGTTCTGACAGCCGCTTCTGCCGCGCCGGCCGGTCAACCCCCGACACCCAGTCCAAGTTCCGGACCGAGCTCCAGCCCCGATCCCAGTCCCTATCCAAGTCCCTTCGGCCCCGTCGCGCCCATCCCGAGCTCTCCGGGCGCCTCTGTCTCGCTCAGTTCCCCGCCAAAGCGGGGGACTCTGTGCCGGCGGAGGGATCCAGCGTGACGCGTCACCCTTCCCTCACAGACATTGCGTAGCGCCGGCGGGCGGGAGGTTCGATTGTGACGGGCGGCGATGGCGGCGGAGCGGCGGCGCCGGGCGGGCGGCGGCCTGGGCGGGCTTCTGCTCCGGTGAGGGTTGGGACTGTTCCTGGGGCTGAGCGGGCTCCTGCTCCGGTGGGGATCGGGGCTGTTCCTGGGGCTGTCCGGGCTCTTGAACCGGTGTGGATCGGGGTCACTGCCTGGGGGTCTCCGCTGCTCTGCTGAGGGAGGTCTGGCCCCGCTTGTGGGGAGGCTGCTGAGGCTCCGGTTGTAGCCTTGGAGCGTTTATTGTATCTAGGTAATGATGCTGTTTAATGAGGAAGGCTGAGGAGAAAGGTCGTGTGTCTCAACGTTTTCTTTTCTTTCAGGATACTTAAAGAAGGAAAGGACAGTATCCCCGAACATCCCTATCTCTATGAGGTAAAATCGTACACTGGTTTGGGTTGGAAGGGAACTTGAAAATCATCCCGTTTCTCCCCCGGCCATGGCAGGGGCACCTTTCACTATCCCAGGCTGCTCCGAGCCCTGTCCAACCTGGTCTGGGACACTGCCAGGGATCCAGGGGCAGCCCCAGCTGCTCTGGACACCCTGTGCCAGGGCCTGCCCACCCTCACAGGAAGGATTTCTTTCTAATTTCCAATCTACATCTCCTCTGTCAGTGTGAAACTGTTCAACCTTGTCCTGTCAACTCCATCCTCTTAAAAAAACTGCTGAAATGCAGTGTCTCTATACAGTGAGTTTAAAAGTTTTGACCTTTTTTTTTTTTTTTTTCAGACTGATGTAGAGATCTCATTGGTTGGTGGCAGTTGCAAAAATCCTGTTGAAAAATTTTGGAACGGAAGCAGTACAATGTATATTTTGCAAAAAGCTGTAAGTGTGCTTGGTAGGCATTGAATGTAATCCAGACTTTTGAATTCCCATCAGATGTTTTTCACACACCTTGCAGTTTTTGACTTACATGCACGTTTCTCTTCAAGACACACAGTGAAGAAAGCGACTCCATGGAGGAATCAAGAACAGATGATGCTGTTTATGCCTCTGAGGTCTTGCCAAAGGAGAGTCCTGGAGCCCTGGCTCTTTCTGTTGGAAGAGCAAAGTAAGTGTGAAAGCTTTCTCTCCCCTTTTGAGGGGGTTTTCTTTTGTAATTCTGTGTCTTTTTCTAATATTCAGAATCTGTATTTTCAATCCCCTAAATAAAATTACTCAGTTTATGAGGAGCTGTGACTGTTTTCCATCCTGCAGGATTTGGATAAGTACTTGTGAGCTGGGCTGTTGGGTTAATGGGATTCACTGGGTGTAGATGAGCCAAAAAAGCTCACTAAGACTTCAGTGGATTGTTTTTTGTAAAGCTCCTGTTAAAAATAAAGTCCTAAAAATCTTATGTCTTTGGTGTTATTACAATACCAATGCATGGTACCAAAATGTGGTTTACCTAACTCATGTATTATTTTACTTAGCTTAAAATGCAATACTCAATTATCTTTTTGGAGCCTTCAGTCTACATTAATATTTTGTGTTATTTGCTGGCGTCTTACTTTCTCCTGTTCCTGTTTCTAGGCAGTTGATTTCCTTGTACACACTGATGCAAAACCCAAACATGGCCTCCCTGGGGATGAGTGACCTGCCTGTGCTTCCTCCCCTGTGGGCCAGGTGTGATGGTTCTGATCCTCAGCACACCTGCTGGATTGGAGCTGAGCCTCTCAAGGCTGGAAACAAAGTCACAGGGCTCAATATTTACCTGGTTTCCTGTGATGGTAAGGTGCTCATGGTGCATAGAAAATTAAATGAGGAAGGCTAAAAAATGTGGGAATGATGTCAGAATGCTGTCTTTGTTCTTTGTGTGATACTGGCTTGGAAATGCTCTGTATTCCTGGTCTTAATGAGCAAGAAGGGATTAAGATAAGAGAAAAGATGTTTTTAACCAATGCTGGGGGGGAAATGGCTTTTTAATCTACTCAGTGCACCTGTAGCTGTGCAGGCCTACCTCAACTCATTTATAAACTTTTAAACTGCTGCCATTCAGCATCTTACACAACCCCTGACTCATTCTAAACATTTGTGTATGTTCATATCAGCTCTTATCACCAACAGAGAAATGCAAGCAGAATTCCAGCTTTCTAAAGGACAGCACGAGTCATGTTTCACTAACTTGAGTATTTGGGAAGGAATTTGAAGTGCCAAATTTCAATTGTGTCAAATGGGGTTTTTGATTCTCACTTTTTTCCTTTCCTAGGTCCTACAGCTGATAAAACCTGTTTTCCAAACCTGGAAGAGCTCAAAATGGAACATAAAATAAGACATCATTCATCTGTTGTAGGTTTTTATGCTGTCATGGCTTTAACTGGAGTTTAAAAACTCCTTTTTGGGATTTATGATGCTGGTTTGGGGAGGCTTTTTAGATTCTCTATGGAAACCACCTCAGTATGATTCTATAGTATAAGTCTGATTTCAGGTCATGTTTATAATGCATTTGTCTGGTATTAACCCTTTTTTGCATGCATGTGAGATGCTTTTAAAATTACTTTGCCTGTGGTGTGTTGTTGTTTTTATTTTTGAAATCCATTCATTTTAGGTGACAACAAAAGGATTTGCTCGGTATGAGCTGATTGCAGCTGCTGCAATAGAGGACACCATTGTAGAATCTGGAAGCAACATCTATGTGGATATCACATGGAATGGCGTGGAAAAGATTCTGGAGACTCCCCCAGCGATCTCTGCTGCCACCCTGGTAAGTCAGGATGGAAAAGGCAAATAAACCCAAGCCCTTGGCACAATTCACATCATGAGTAGTATAAGGGATTGAAGATAAAAGCTGTGTAACCTGTTCATAACCTGAATTGTAAGTTGTACAGACATGCTTCTCACTGATGAAAATTTTAGGACACTTGATTTCTAAAGTTTGAAACTGGAATAAACTTGTGGAACTTTCAGAATATTGCCCTGGAGTCGGGGGACCCCAGAAGTCCTGTGTTCCAGCTGTACCAAGAGCTGCAGTTCCTCTTGGTGAGTGCAGGGGACAAATTCCCATTTCACATTTGCATGGAAGGGGGATTTTATGTGCTCATCATTTCCTTTCTTGAAAACTTCATCAGACCTTTCAGAGATAACTTCAAGTGTTTATTTTAGCTGAAACTTTGAGCTCAGTTTTAGAAATCTTGAATAGAAAGAGGGCAAGTCATCCAGGAAATTCTGAAAATTTGTAACTCCTCGTTAGCTGTGCAGAGATTTGTGTTTCTTGGTGAAGTTGTCTGTGAAAGATGACACATGCAGGACTCCCAGGAAGAGCTGATTTCTGTTGGCTTTTTCCTGCTGCTTTTAGGCTTTGGCTGAAGGTCTGAAGACGGGTGTGACTGAGTGGCCTGAGCCATCAGAGTCTGAATCAGCTCTTAAACTGGTCCAGGATTTTCTGACTGGTAATTGTTGCTTGTTCCATGGGGAGGGAGGGGTGTGGCATTTCACAGGGATGAAAGGGAATTCCACATACAACTTTTAAAGCATTAGAACTGGGAATGTTCATTTCTGTGCTGTAACCACTGCACAGAGTAGTTAAATAGGTTAATACATATTTGTCATTTTTCTTTGTCCTAATATCATAGATCAAAGTAATAATAATAATAATAATTAGTATTTTAAGAAAGTATTTTCAGACTTTATCCTTACCCAATAAAACCAGTTTTAAAGGACTCAATTCTGTTATTCAGTGTATTTGTTATTTATAATGTGCCTGGGGATTAATGATTGGTTTGATGACACTTTTCATAGTGGTGGAACTTTTTTTTTTAACTACTAGATTTAAAGAAGAAACTGGATGGAGATTATACATTTGAAGACAAGAATGAAACAGAGGTGTGTGCAATTTCCTAACAGCTACTTTGTCATTTTGCTTCCATTTTTACTGCAGAAATTTCAGATTTTGACTAAATCTTGTATATTGTTTATATGTGTAAATAGTGATGTAAAGGAATGTGGATCTCTTGCTTTCTGTTTCTGCTGTGTAAAAATAAAGGGAAAAGGTCTGATTTCTTCCAGGAATTCTGACATTTCTGCCATTGCATTCTATAATTAATTTGCTTTTCTTGCTAAAATTGGTTTTGGTGCCAATTTAATACTATCAGTTGAATATATTTCTTATCTAGTGTTTTATAGTATTGTGAAGCAATGGGCAAATTCAAATTATAAAAAATGTATTTGGTTATATTAAGCTATTTTTTTCCCCTCTTAGCTTACAAGGAAAGGTTTAGGTCTATTTTCTATTAAGAGAGAAGCAGCATTTTGTTGATAATCTAAGAATATATTGGTTTCTGTGTCACAGAACTATTCTGTATCAGGATTACAGGGAGGTAGTTCTCTGCTCTGAGAATTTGTGTCTCTGGATTTTGGCCTCCCAGGCACTGCTGGGTACACAGACAATACCTGGCTGAGATCTGAAGTCTCTCTGACAGTGGCTTTTGTTTCCTGGCCCAAGGCTAGCAGTTATCCAGTGTGATAATTCTGTAAAGAATCAGACTCACTTTTAAATAAAAGTATGCTGCCAAATACTGTGTGGTAGTTTCCCTGGAAAAAAGGAGGAAATCAGTGATGCAGACAGTTTTGATCTCTGGAGAAATTCAGATGTGGAAAGTTTTTGACTCTAAGGCACCATTTTTCACTGAAGACCCATAAATTCTTCCAGAAAATCAAATGTGACACAGCTGCTGTGGACAGTTGCATAAAATCAATCTTTGGTGAGCGAGGAGACCTGGATTTCACTGGACAATTATGGTGCAAAATGAAAAGTAAGTGTATTGTGACCTATCTGTTTTCCTTTCATTTTCTTCTCTATCTGCTAGACACTATTGCTTTTTCAGGGACATTCCTATCCCTTTCTGAGTTTTAAGGACTCATCAGCTCTTCAGAAAATTGGTATCAGCATTACCAATTGCTCTCTTCCTAACAGAGCCCATTTTAGGGATGTAGGATGATCTATTTTCTTACAACCTTCCAATAACTAACCAGCATCTAGCAGGAGATAATTTCTTTTTGTTTGATTGCAAAAGGTATAAAACCATTGGTAGTTTCTCTAAAGCTAAAACCCATCTGCTCTGAAAACTTTATTATTTCTTTTTCTCTAGATCTGAAGGACAGTTTTCAGTGTATACAGAATTCACTGGTCTCTGTTGATTGGTTTGTCATTGGTTTTTTTTGGGTAACCTTTTTTAAAGTCATCATATGACAAAGCTGCCAAAAAGTTGTGCAGTCTGTAATTTCAGCTCTCTTTTTAACGGAGGGGTTTTGTTCATGCAGGGGTGTGTTGGCCTGGTGTTATTGACTTAACAGCCAGAGAAAGAGCCTGGATTGATAATGAAAATGCAGTGGTTTTCTTTCCAGGTGTCAGTTCCTATCAGGAGTTAATAGACTGTTTCACACTGGTCATAAAATCCCTGGAACGTGGTGAGATACAGCCATGGGTACGTATTTGTGTGTTTCTCAATAGAAGTTAAAATTTGGGATAGAGTAAAATGCAGTTCTCATCCCTTCACTGCCCCTCACTTGTGTTGTTTTTAAATTGTGTTTCCCTGGTGTTGAACTTCTGAAAGTCTTGTTTCTTTTTAGATTCATCAGGGGAGTAGCAGTTTCTTAAGTCAGTTGATCCAACAGTCCTACCATGGAAAGATGGAGGATGTTTCCCTCAGTGACATCACTCCCATTCAGATGCTCCTGGAGGTTGGCTTAGAGAAGATGAAGAAAGATTATGTCAGTTTTTTCATAGGTGAGCCTGACACTTGGTACCAGCATTAGGAATTCAAGAGAAATGTGTTCCATGCAGGAAATAATGAACTTTTGGGGTAACCTCTATCTCTTCCTTCCCATTTGCAGAAGTGCAGTTTCCAGCTTCCTTAATAATGGGACTTTTCAGCTTTCAAATTTCAAAATTTTAAAAACTTACTTGTTTCAAAAGAAGCATAGCTTTGTGTTTTACTGTTGTTGATACCCCTTCATTTCTTTTTGGCATCTGTCATCCTGTTCTCATTCTTTGTTTATTTGCTTTTTTATTTTCACTACTTTTGTAAACCTGTGTGTCCTGAGGAGAGTGGTTGTCTCCAAGAACACGGTGGGTTTCCTCATTGTGCAGCCTTGGTGATCAATGAAATCATGCCTGGACCATGCTACTTTAGAGGGGTTTTCTTGTTTGGAATGAATGATCGTGTCAGTAAATAACATCACACTCCTGCTGACTTTGTCCTTTAGTAGATTTCCTGTTTGATCACCTGAACATTGCTTATATTTCATCTGATACCATATATTAAATTTTAATTTTTTTCCTGCTGTTCCTTTTACAGGCCAGGAACTTGCAACAGTAACCTACTTGGTGAGATGCTTTATTTTTATTTTATGAAGCACAGCATGCTTAGCTGATGGTGGGATGCAAATCATATGAGCTGAGAAACTGAACTGCAGATCATGAGGCTGGAAATGTCAGAAATGCAGAAATGTCATTGTTTTGTTTTCTCATTCCAAGATAATTCCCCTAATATCTGATCTGGGTCACTGTCAAGGCAGTGAACCTTTGTCACACTTTGATGGACTTTGTTCTGAGTCTGCTGGGCCACTCTAAAAATCTTGGCTTCTCTAAAGAAACAGGAAAATTATTTCATTTGCTGAGGGTGTGTTGTGTGTCTGTAGCAATGGAGTGCTCAGGTAAGAGCAGAAGCTCTTTGCTCTTCCAGGATTACTTCATTTCCACGGCAGTGGAGCTCCAGGAACAAGTCCACCGTGTTCAAAAGCTTCACCACATGCTGGAAATAATGGTCAGCTGTACAGGCTTACTGCAGTTCAGACATGAGAACCTCTTCCCTTTGACACAGTAATTATTTCATTTCCTCTTTTGCTCTTTAAATGATGATCACAAATAGAGTTTGTTTGGCAGTTCTAAAGAAGCACCAAAATGTTGGTGATAGTGAGACTGCAGAAAGAGGAGTTGGATCTTCCTGCCAAATTTTGCTTTGGGACTAAAACTAAAAAACTAAAACTGAAAACTAAAGAAAATAATAAAATGTGAGAGTATAGTTAATTTTGCACAAGGTTTTTGCTCTGTTGTACATGTATTTCTTTAAAGAAAGTAACCTGATATCTCTTGTAGGATTTGCATGAAGTATTACAAGGAAAACCCTCTGAATGAGAAGCATGTGTTTCAGCTGCCCATCCGACCAGCTCTTGTGAAGAAATTCTATCAAAAGTAAGAGAAATTTCAGCATTTGCAGCATAAAATTCAGATGTGGCTGAATACCTGACTCAATTTTGGTGTTTTTTGATTGTTCTCTCAGTGACCTCCCTGAAGTCTGGAGGGTGGAGATAAGCAGTGGGCATGGACAGAAGGAAGTTAAAACAACGTGGCAAGTTAGCACCAATGCTCCTGTTGAACTTGGGACATCAGACAATTCAGGTGGGGAATGTTAGTAGTGAAATGAAATAATCAAAGCACAAACTTCAAACAAATTCAGTTTTTATCCTGAGTTCGGCAGGTCTGAGCTTTATATTTACTTTTCAGCAAAAGCAAAATGCTATTTTGCTTTCTACTGAAAGAGTGAGGTGGTATTTACAGAATTAAGGGTATTCAGAAAGTGGTGATTTTTTGCCTTCTCACCTTGGCTGAATTATGTTTTTAGAGTTAAAATGACAGAATAGCTACAAATATGAGATGATTGACACCCCAAAAAATCTTCCAGCTTATTTCTAAAATGTTTGCTAATGAATCTGAGAAGAGTTTTGAAGAGAAATTTCCATGTTGTTAATGCTGGTCTCAAGTCAGAGAAGGTGCAAAGGGGAGAGGATCTGCCTTGCTGCAAGCAAATGCAGAACAAGTGGAAAAGCATCAGAATGGGGAAGAATTAAGCAGAGAGACTGGTACAGAAATGATTTGCCTTTTTGGGATGAGGTTTGATGTGAGGGTTTGGTAAATCTTCCCTGTCACTGATTCTTGTCATGAAGTGCTTCAGTAAAACTGCACTTTGAAAACTGTTCTGGAAGCTGCTGTTAGGACTAATCTGGACTAATCTCTACCTTCTAACAAGAGTGGCTAATCCCAGCTTTTCCCTTTGTCCTTGCAGGTTTCTTGTCTGACTCCACAGTAAATGGAAGCATTAAAGAAAGGCTGTATTTTATTACCATGACTCAGTGCAGTCAGGTGCAGTTCACTTAAGCTGATGTTACTGAGCAAGCAGGACTGGAAAGGTACAGAAAGGGGGGAAGTTTAGTGTTTTCTGTCCCAGCAGAACCTTTAGAAACTCTGGGCTTCAAACAGTTTATCTTCACTGATTTATTTGCTTTATTCCACTTAAGTGGGACCTTCACAGCCACAATTCACCTGTAGGCACCTCACTTGTTAAAAATGCAGGGCAATTATGACTGTACAGTATAAATATTTTGTAAATATGGCAGATATTTTTCATATATTTACAGGCATTCAACAAAGTTGTGCACTTTGGGGTTTCATATTTAATTTTTTGATCATTAAAAATGCAATCAGACACTGTTCAAAGTGTGAATTATCTTAACCAACAAACCAAGCAATATTGTTATGTTCTCCTGGGATCGAGGGGTTCTTCATCATCCTGAAGGATTTGGAAAGCTCTTCATCCAGGGCCTTGGGATCCTCAGCCACTCTGGGTTTCTTTGTCCCTGCATTTATATTTTGGAGTACTCTTGACAATACTTCTCTCTCCTCTTCAAATTATTTTATTCCTTCAATGTGAAGTGAGTTATTTTAACAGTGTTGTCTTCTATGTTTTGCATAATTTTTTTTAAAAACAAATTCAGTATAATTGGCTGGACATAATCATTTAAATATGTTGGCAGTTGCATGTGTTATGTTGATTAATCAGTGAGGTAACATTTTGGTGGTCTAATTTAAACAATTCCATGGTTTTGTACATGCTGACTAAATAATCTGAGATAAATATTTTGTATTAAAAACTCAACTATAGGTAGGTAAGAATAAGGAAACCCCCCAATATTCATGCTTTAAAAAATTATAAATTATAGATTATTATTATAAATTTTTATAACTTCTGGTTTTGAGCAAAGTTATATTTCAAGTACAGCCAGCTGGATTGTGGAGCCAAGTTTTTATAGTACTTGTTTCTACATGCAGTAGAAGGCAATTTAAGGCGGAATATTAATTTTGGAAGTACTTGGATTACTTAAAGTCCACATTTTTGTGTGTAATATATTATAAAGTTGTATCAGGTAAGTTTAAACTGCAGGGGTGTGGTTTAAATCTGATTCAGAAGTTGTCGCCTTGGATTACTCCCTTCAAACAACTCTTCTCCACACCTAAATAGCAAGGTATATATTATCCTAACTTTTAGACAATAGTAAATTCATATTTAAGCAGTGCTCTTGGAATATTTAAGTCCTTTTATATTTTAAAATCACATGTCTTTCTTCAAATAGCAATTACATGGTAATCAAAATGCTGTTGATGAACAGACTGAAATCAGAATTTGCGAGCAGCTTTTAGTCACTTGAAATTTGTACTGGCAAGATTTGAATCACTTTACTCTTAACTATTTTTCTGATTAACAAAATGTGTAATAGTTTCCTAAATAATAAGGATTGTAAAATCTACTTTAGAATCAGTGGAAAGAGAATGTATTTTGGTAAAAACAAAAAGATGTTTTGGGAATTGAATAGAAAGATGATAAAAGCTCTAGGTGGATTGGTAAATAATGTTTCATTACAGGGGCATGAAAAGAAGCATCTGTGGTAAATTTAAACTGCTCAAATAAAGCAGTTGCACCTTAGATCTTTTGGCAAGTGAAGATGTGTGCAAATATCAATCTTAGCTGTGGTTTCGAAGGTAGAATATGAGGAGCACAATACTGATGAGAATGCAGAGTGTGAAAACTGTAGGAAGAACAATCTCTGTCACCATTTCCATGTGAGCAATCAGGGAATCTAAAATTTGAGAAATGAGGAATATGTAAGAGATTTAATCCCCTGGAGTACAGTAATACCTAACTTAGAGTTAACATAAAGATTTTTTTGAACATAAAAATGTTGACATTGGCGTAAACAGCAAACAAAGCAAACAGAACTTCCTAAGTCTGCCAAAGCTGGGGCAAATCCATGATAGTTTTCCCTCTCTTTTTATTTCTGAAGACATATCAGTGCTCAAAGGGCTGCAGAAATTGTCCTTGGTGTGAATTAGCTGCAGTGCATTAACAATTTACTGGTCCTCTGATATTTATTTCCCTCACCTGAAGGTGAAAGAAAATTGTCAAAGAGAAATCCTTGGGAAACTTTGGCCCTTTTATGGTTGTTCTGTATCTGTTTGAAAAATTAAATGGGTTTTAGTTTGTAGAACTTTATTCCACAGAGAAGCCTGGAAGAGTTCAGTAAACCCCGTTCATTCACACTGAAGATGACTTGGAAGTGGAGGCTGAGCAGGATTAGGTTAGGCTGACTGCTGGGATGTTTCCTACCATGTGGAGTTTAGCTCATCCTCTTGTGAGAACCTATAGTAGTTATTTGATCTTAATAAAATCCCTACTCCAGGAATTCTGAAAGGTCCTGAATTACACCAGGAGGTTTTTAGGTGTTCTGGATCAGTTGTGTTGGGGTTTCTTTGTTACCAACAGCATCAGAGCCCAAATTTAATCTTAGGCCGGTCCTCAGCCCTTTTATTTATTTTTATAGTTCCACTTTATGTAAAAGTCAAACATTTAGAGATTTTCTGACTGTGGTTTTCTTGATTGTCTGGGTTTGGTTTGTGTTAGAAAAAGCATTCAGGAGTTTTGTTTTAAGGAGAATCCCCAACCTCAATTTTAAGTAGTAACTCTTCCAGTTCCTGTATTTCAGTGACATCCACAGCTGATCCATTTAGCTACAGTGGTTTTAGCTGGAGACAATAAATACAAACATTTTTCTTTAGAGGCTTGTAGTGCTTTTGGGGAGAAAATACCTTTTAGCAGCATTCAGAGAGCAATTTAATATCTGAACTTTACAGGATCTGCTTTTATAGATCAAACCAGAGCCCTCCTTACCTGCAGCAAGGTGTTGGTGTGTGGCAGAGCAGGTGTCCATGGCCTTCCGGTGCCAGTTTTCCACCTGGGAAGGGTGACACTTCTGTGAGACTGAGCATCCTCCTCACTCCCACAGCTCCCTCCTTGTGCCTACAATGAACTTGAACCCACTTCATTCTACCAACACGTGGGTTTCTGAAAGTTTCTTTGTGGTTTTTATTCCAGGGTATTTCTCCAAGTTAATGGTTTAAAAAAGTTTTTAATGGCACATAATACATTCCAGTTATTTTCCAGTAGGGTAGGACATCTGTGGAGTTTTCTGCCTAGAAATCTGACAGCTCTGCTAAATAACTTCTGATGGAGAATTTTTGATTTCATCAGTAAGTCCAGTTAGAATGCTTTAGAAACAGTAATTGAGTCTGTTCCACTTTCAGTGCCTGAATATCTCTGCATCAAAGAGCTCCCTATTTTACAGAATCAAAGTGTCACTTCTGTACCGTATTCATACCAGTTTTTTTCTGAAATTCAATGTGATATTTGCACATAAATCAAAGGAAAAGGAAAAAAAATCAAAATTAGCAGCTGACATCACCTCTCTTGGATTTGGGAATCCGTTTGCACTGATAATCTTTTTATAGTAGTCAACAGATGCCTTTGGGTACCGTGGTTTGTTCTTGTTTTTGAAGTCAATGTGGTAAAGCCCAAATCTTTCAGAGAAGCCTTTGTTCCATTCGAATTTATCCAGCAGTGACCAGGCAGTGTAGCCTTTGACATTTACACCATCGTTTAGAGCTGGAAACAGAACACAAATCACTGATAAAGGTGGGGTTTGTCCTTCAAATATGGTTCTGTAAATGTTTGGGTTTATAGTAGGAAGAGATGGGGAAGAGGACAGAAAAAGGAAGTACAAATTAATTCAGATTCTTTGAAATCATTGTCTTTAGCTTAGAGGTTCTAGAGCTTTATGGGCGTGGTAATCTCTCCTTTCTGAGAGTGGAAACTGAAATATTGCAGTATTAAATCTCAGGTAGGTTATTGTAGTTATTTGTATTAATATGTTTGCTTGGGTTGACATTTTGGTGAAAATTTGAGTCTGGTCTGCTGTCCATTTTGACTTGTGAATAGTTATTCCTCTGTGATGGAAAGGACAAAGTAAAAAGTACTCCAAAAGTCAAATCCTATAAAGCTGTTTTTAAGTGACCTTTGAGTATCTCATTGATGTATCCCTTCAGGTACTGGATCCTCCACTCATCACACAGCTGAGGGCACTGCACAGTTTCAGACACTCCATTCTCTGTCACATAAATCAGGGGGTTCCCATACTGGGTCTGCAAACAGAAATGTTTAAATCTCTTCACATAAAATTTATTTTGACAGAATATGTGAATTAGCAAAGTGCATTAAAAGCAATTTTCTACGTTTACTTACCTAAGTAAGAAAAATGTGTAGTAGGAATTTTAGTTAACTGTGAGGCTTATTTTAAAATGACTGAATTTTGTAGTTTTCTGAGCTGAAATTAAGAGGTTTTTGGCAAAGAAAATTCCCACTAGGACAAGACCAATAGCTGGAACTGTTGAAAATCTAAATCTAAACCAGGCATTTTGTTTGCTTCCTTTATAATTAAAGATCTGCTCTACTCACCTTAATGAAGTTGAGCAACCTTCTGAACCCCCAGGGCACAGAGTAGAGCCACTTAGGGCCTGGGGCTGGCCAGTTGGGGTCCACCAGTTCAGCCAGGTCAGGGTCAGTGTGGTAACTGGACACTTGGAGGAAGGGAAAGCTCTTCTGCAGAACATAACGAGTGGTAAAATGACCAATTCCCAGGAAATCCGAGGTGCCTTTAATATAGGTTTTCTCTTGCACTGAGAAAGTTGGTAATCTTGATGTCCCCAGGCCCTGCTGGGCACTCTTCCTACCTAGCAAAATAATTATAGGAGACAACTTCTGAGGAGCACAGAAATGGGTGTTCTTTATCTCACCAGCAATAAATCATGGAATCATAAAATCCTGGATGGTTTGGGTTGGAAGGGACTTTTAAAATCATCAGCTCACCCCCTGCCAGGGGCAGGGACACCTTCCACTATGCCAGGGTGCTCCCAGCCCCATCCAGCCTGGCCTGGGACACTTCCAGGGGCAGACCCAGCTTCTCTGGGCACCCTGTGCTGGGGCCAAATAGGGTTTTCTTGAATTTAGTGTTAATGTTCAGGACACCTGAGCTAAATTGGTTTTTTAAGAAGAGATCACCTTTCATCCTTTTGGTTTGGAGAATTAAGTTGGGTACAATACATGGAGAAACAGTGATTTCAAGTGTCCTGGTGTGTCCCCAGAGTGCTTTAGGAGCCGTGCCCAGCCCGGGGGCCTTTGCCTTGCTGTATCTCCCCTGTGCCCTCACTTGACTAAAGCACACAGTGTCCAGGATGACACAGCTCCCCTGTGATGTGCTAGAAGTGTTGATCTATTCATGTCACAGCTACTGGGACTTACCTACATAATTCTTCATAACTTCTGGGTAGTCCCCTCTGTAAATGGGGTTTGCAAACCATCCCAGGTGGAACTGGATGTACCTTTCAGCAGCATCTCTGTCTGTCTGGCTGTGTGGATCAACAGGTTCCCCCCAGCCACTCGTTAGGGAAATTCCAACCATCCCTTAAAACAGAGGGACAGTTCTGCAGTTCTTGAAGCCCTTAATAGAAACAGCAGCACAAGCACAGAGTGAATTTTCATTACCTCTCTGCTCCCTGCGCCAGGTGGTGTTGTAGGAGTGCCAAACCTTGGCATGAGTCTGTAAAAAATAATGTTAAAATGAAATAAATCCTGTGCACATTTTCATCCCTTATGGCGTGGAAAGCTGGTGATCACTTTTTGCACTGGGGTCTGCCTGAAAATACCACAGAATTTCTTTTGTGTTTATTATAGAAACCTTGATTTCATGTAAGACATCACAAAATCCTTTATGCAAGATTCCTTCCCTAAATGCCAGGACATGCAACATGGAGCTGCCACACAGTCCTCAGGACAGGGCTCTGTCCCATGACTCTGCTCTTTGGATGTCTTTCCCTAATTTATTCAGGCAGATGAAAGTTCATTTTTACCAGAGATTTCCTGAAGTCACTTGCACCATTCAGGTGCATTTCAACAGGCCAGGATGTTTGTTTCTAGACTAACCTGGATGTTTTCTTTTTCAACCAGCTTGAAACAAATTAAAAGAGACATTTATAATATAAGGAAATTCAAATTGTTGCAAGTGTTAAGTCAAGTGCCAAACATTGGTAGTGCCTTGGATTCTGCCCTGGAGATGTAAAGCCAAATGATAATTTCAGTGTCCTACTTAAAAATTACAGGGCTGTGAAACTACATTTCAGTTTAAGGAGTGAAATCTGATAAAAGTCCTGGATTGGCACATAATTTCAGGAGTTTTTTTACTTTAATGATGTGATGAGCAGCTTTGTAGGCGCCGCAGCCACCGAGCTTCAGTCCTGGCGCGTGTTCTCCTGTTTCATAGCCCTTTTCAGCCACTGCCTGCAAACACACAGAGGCACAGTCAGTCCTGCTCTGGGCTCCAGAGCCGGGGGATGTGCTCCATCCTCTGCATCCTGTGCTCCCCTGCTGGGCTGGCCCTCTCCAATCCCCTCTTCCCTTCCTTGGCTCCCATTTCCTGCCTGCTTGGTACTGAGCTGTGGCGGTTTGGGAGCAGGGTGTTGGTGAGGAGGGTTAGAGGGGTGAGCTGAGGGATGGGGAAGGGTAAATAAAGACTGCCTTTCCAGTTCCTAATTTCAGTCTCTCCAGCTGAGGAATTTTCAAAATTTTCCTGGAATTTCATGTCTTAAAACTCTTGTGCAAAATCTGCCCACTGAGATTTTTGGCCACAAAGATTAGTGGTTTAAATCTTTCCCCTTCCCTCTCCCCTTCCCTCCCCTGGAGAGGGAAGGGGAAAGATTTTTTCACCTACTCTCCTCTAGTGTCACTTGCACAGAATTTTGGGAACAGAACAATTCAATGGGAGAGTTTGGAAGGAAAGCATTGATGACTTACCCAAGGGTTGCTGAATGTAATCCAGTGTTTCACACGGTCACCAAACTTCTCAAAACACAGATTTGCATAATCATTAAAATAATTAATCATGCTTATGTTCTGCCAGCCACCATACTTTTCTTGGAGAACCTTAAAGAGGTTAAAAAGCCTTATTGATTGCTTTAAAAGACTTTTATTTCTATTTAATTCTGTTTCTAGATTAGAAAGAGATTTTTCAAAACTTCATTGCACATAAAATCCAAATGAATAGGAAATATTTGCAAATTCTTAAAATCATGCAGGCTTCTCTATTTTTTTGAAAGTACTCTTAGTTCTTAACCTTAAGAAATTATTTCTATCAGAAGGCTTTATTTGAGGTGTTTCACCAATTTAAATATTGTCTGACCTGTGGCAGATCCCAGTGGTAGAGGCTCACAATAGGGGTGATGTTGTTTTCCAGAAGACTGTTAATTGTGTCATTGTAGAACTGTATTCCCTTCTCATTCAGTTGCTCAGCTGATGGAAAGCACAGACAAGGAATTACCTGCATTGGTTCCCAAATAACTGGAAGGACAGAAATCTAAAAATATTAACCAAGGAGTTTTACATTACAGTGTTGGGAATTCTGTAATGGTAAAATGCAGACAAACAGAAATCTGTGTAACAGGAATGTTGAACAACTGAGGGTTACTCAGGAGTAAAATTCCCTACAGATAAGAAGATTGGGAAGAATGTGGTGAAATTGTGCTTACTTTTGATGCCTGTGGGCATAATCCTTGGCCATGAGATAGACAAGAGGTAGTGATTCACCTTCAGCTCCTTCAGTAACTGAATGTCATCCTGTGAGAAGAAAATCCAATTAACACATCCTGAGGCCGAGCAGAATAACTGCAGATCCTCATCTGTCTTAACTAATTCTGAATGCAGAATATCTATGAAAAATTTGCACAAAAGAGGATTCAGTCTGGATTTTTCTGATCTTTGAGGTGATGGCTCATTCTGCTTGAGGCCGTCCTCTTTAACCACTTTTTGTTTTGACAGGCCAAAGAAGTCCTGTAATGTTTTGTGCAACTGTGGAGACCGAATGTTTGCGCTGCAGAAAAATGAGCTGAGGTTTTGCCATACTATCATATTTATATCAGAATTTGTGTTAGAAAATAATAGAGGCCTGTAAATCTTGACTTCAAACATTTCAGTTCAGGCTCAAAAACATAATTACTTGGACTTTTCTTCACTGTCTTATACTGGAATGAGAAAACCCCTGAAATCCCATATGAATATATGTTCTTTTTGCTAAGAAATTATACATCTTCAGTGTTCAATGAAATTAGAAAATTGTGGTATTTGTGCCAATGCAAAGAGAATTCTGATGATGAAAGCAAAGAGTGCTCTGATATAACGAGGACCGGGTAAGTGGACAAATATAAGCAAGTTTTAGAAAGTATTTCTAAATCCAAATAATCTTTGTGTCAGTCTCTTCTGGTGCCACACCCTAGGGCAGCTCAGAGCCCCAGCTTCTCTGAGAGACTTTTTAAGCTGTTCTTTCAAACTTCTGCTGGTTTGAGAGCTCAAATGAAACCTCTCGTGCATTTTCCCATTTTAGGAGAGTAAGGCATAGTTTCTTTTCTCTTAGTTCTTGCTGAGACTTCTGGTTCTTCCTTGAACTTCATCTACATGGAGAAACCTCAGGGGAATAGAACTTTTATTAAATTAGTTGCAATTCCAATTATGTAACAATTATGTAACCCTGGCTGCTCACAGTCATTTGGATTCCCCTTGCTGTGTATCTGTCTTTCCTCCAGCACAGTAATTTCAAAATTGGTTTTGATGGTATTAGCCTTGGAAACATGTTGTGAACAGAGCTGCATTGATTATTTGTTTGTTATCCTTTCAAAAAATGGACAACATTCAGACTGAATCTTAAAGCCTCTGAAAAATACATGGAAAATCTCAGACATGCACACAGAGAGAAAAAGTTAATTTTATTTAAAGGTTAAGTATGTTTATTGTATTTCTAACTAAGCATTTGGACTTCCTGCAACATCTACAATATTTTTTGGACACAAAAATCCTGAAAAGCTGAGATGTATTTGGGAAACACTGGGATTATTGCTTCTATGAGATTATAAAGGAAGAAGATTTTACTGTACTGATGAAAAATATCAGCACTTGGATTCCTAAGCTGAATAACCTTTAGAGCAGCTAAAGCTGTTCCTTCAAAATGGAAAGCAGGACTGAGGAGTGGCCCCAGCCCATTTGCAGAGGTGCAGTTGGCTCCTCCTGAGCCATACCTTGACTCTGTAGTAGCCATCGCAGGCGGAATCTCCCGTCTCGTTCCCCAGCACCTTCCCTTTCCTGTGAGTGAAGGCATCCCAGATGCTCGGCCCTTTGCCATCCTTGTCCCAGGCCCCCTCGGTCTGGTAGGCAGAACTCCCCACACCCCACAAGAAACCTGAAGGTAAAAACAGGGCAGTTATTGGGACATTTTTCTGCTCAGTGGTCTTGGTGCTAAATGTTCATAGGAGAGAGGAATTGGAAGCAAAAGGAAGCACTGCTGGAGAGGCTGAGGTTTTCTACATTTCAAAATGTGTCTGTGCCTAAATAGTGTGAAAATGGGGAATAAATGAAGGTGTCCTGCTCTGATACACTGCAAAAAGAAATGGCATCCTTTCATTTATTAAACCTGTAAAATCTGTATTTTACAGTGATGAGGTAGGGCATCGATAGCATGACAGAAATGTCTAACTGTAAAAAACAAATCAGGGTTCCACATCATTTCTCCCTGCTGGCTTTCATGGTAGTTTTAGCAACTACAACTTTAGATGATGTAAAATATACAGACATATTCTGGATTTTTTTCCTGTTGTTACATAAAATACTATATCATAAATGACTTAAAAACTTGAGTATGAAAACCAGTCAGTGCCTGTATATTTCTAGTTTTGATTTTGCTTGGATGAAATGTGTTTAAATATGTGTTGAAGAAAGGATAAGGTTTGTAAATCCATACTGAAGAGATTGGATAATACTGAACAGCTTGAAACAAGCCCAGCACAGTTATTTCACTGATTTCTTCAATTAGCTGCATAACGAAGGGTGTTTTAGTTTATTTCATTAGTTGTAGGTAATTTATAAAAAAGGAGAAGAGTTCTCAGGTGTGCCTTGTTGCACTTGGATATGAGCTGTTCTCTGTGAGCCTGTCCTTGTGTTTCCTGTTGAAGTGGCTCTGTGGAATGCAGGGTCTCGTGGATCCCTGGATTCCCAGGAGCACATCCCAAAGCGCTCTGCATCCCGCAGCCACCTCCATTTCTGTTCCTGCCATCTCCCTGGAAGGACAGGGAAAACCTCTGGGTCACTTCCTTGTGCAAAGGAGCAGGTCTAGAACATTCCAAGCCCCAAACCAGCTGGCTTTGGGCCATACCAGCTGGGAAGGTGCCGTAGTAGAAGGAGCCCGGGTTGTTCTTGGTCCACGGGAAGTCCTCGGCCACGCTCAGTGCCATCACTGCCACCAGCACAGCCCAGCACCTCAGGGTGTCCCTCCTCATCCTCACCAGCTGTCCCTGCCAGGGAAAACACGAGAGCTCTGTCAGCAGTTGCTGCTCCACAAATTTGGGGAGTCAAAAGGGAAAAGCTGGTTCTTTTTCTGGTGTATGGGAACTATAATTGAAGGCTGAAAGTTTGGGCAGAGTGGAAGCAGCAGTTAAACTTCTGGCAGGGTGGGGAAAATGAGGGAAGATTGATCCCCTCAATCAAAATTATAATTATTAGAAGCCAGATATTTAATGTTACTTATCTTTATTCTAAAGGTCTCTTTGTTGGTACCTATTTTGTTCTGAATTTCAAACTGTCCCACAAATATCAGTAAGTAAAACCCTCTAGCCATGACAAAAAGAAACAATTATGCTGGTAGCATATTTCCACCTGTCATGGCAACAATCCCTGTGGAAGTTGAAAAGGAAAACTAAAATTTGCAATTATTGCTGTTTTAATTAATTGCAGCTTTTATCTTGACGTTGTCCTTTTTATCCAATCCCAACATCAATTTTAAACTGTGACATCTAGTTAAATTTTTAGAGAGTTACATTTTAGCCGAGTTAAAGTTTCAGAAGGGCCTTTTAGCTAAGCACTGTTTTCCCAAAATTGATACAGTCCCCAAAGGATGTTTTACATTCCTGAGCATCTGCTGGTGAATCTGAAGATGGGGCTGGGCCATGAGGAAAAGCAGAACAAATATTTAAAATAATAATGTTTTGCATTGGAGTACCTGACCTTCTTTGCAGGTTGGCTCCTGACCAAAACGAACCCCCAAATGTGGCAAAAAACAAAAGGCAAAGGACTGACCCCCCTTTTGAGAACATGTCATAAATGTACAGCCTCAGAGACCTCCTGTTCCTCTGTTTATTAATGATCATCTCCTAATTAACACAGGAACTGCACAGCTGGCTTGGGAAAATGGAACTACAGCACTAAAGCCTTTAGTCCTGGATTAAAAATATCTCCACCTCTGCATTCCAAATGGGAGCACTTAGATTACAGGGTTAAAAAAAGCCTGTAGCAGACTATAAACTTTTAAATCAGGTCTAGATACTCTAGAATTGCTTTTATTTTGAATATAAAAGGTTGCAAATACATGTGATTTTAAATTAGACATTGCCAGTAGCTCTCTGGTTTAGTCAGTAGATTTAAATTTAGCATTGCCCTTCATCTTCTCATTAGCCCTGACCAACAGTCCCAGGAAAAGGAGCCAGGAGAGCAGGAAATGTTCCAGTGTCTGTGCATGTTTCTGCAGCTGAGGCACTGCCCCAGGGCAGCAGGGCTATGGGGTTTTACTGAGTGCTGCTAGGAGCTAGGAATTCGTTTGGAGTTGGGCATAACAACAAAATCAATTTTTTGGCTTGATTATTCTTACTAGTAGAATTAGAAATAATTTCAGTACCTCCAGAACAATAAAACACTTCAGGATTTTACAGCACTCTGTATTGAATAAAACAATCTATGCACAATCTGCTGTGGAATATTCAGTCAAACACTTTTCAAATTCATATGTGCATTTTGGAACTCTTCATTGCTCTGGTTTTCTGGCACGAATCTCTACAATCACAGCAGAAGAAATAGCTTTTCAAATAGTGCAATAAGGTTAGTAAGTGTAGACTGTGAGGATGGTCCTGTAAAACCCTTTTCACCCCCTTGCTGTCTGGCAGCCCTGATTGCAGCTGGAGTTATTTCCATCTCCCCCCATCCCTGCCTTACCTGGTGTTCTTCACCACAGATGTGTCCTATCTGGGAGATTCCTCTGAACTGCCACAAACCTACCAGGGCATTCAGAATAAATTTACTTGCCCAGAAGAATTGCATGGAATTAATCCAGGCTATCACAAAACCTCGGGAGAAACATCTAGTTGGAAACAGCATTTTGTTCACTTACAGTCACAACAAAAACGAACAATCCTTTTGTATCCACAGCCAATGCTGCAGGACGAGCTTTAGCTTAACCACAGGAATCTGTTAGCAATGAGGATTTTCCTTTGTAAGCAAAATGAGCTTTGCACTTATCTACACATTCACACAGGACTGCCTCTTGAACAGGGGCTTTGTAGATATTTTTCATCAGGAATTGCAGTGATGAGCCAAGGATGGATTCAAACAGAAAGGGGAAATTTAGGTGAGATATATGGAAGAAATTCTTCCCTGTGAGGGTGGGCAGGCCCTGGCACAGAAGCTGTGACTGCCCCTGGATCCCTGGAAGTGTCCCAGGCCAGGCTGGATGGGGCTTGGAGCAGCCTGGGACAGTTGAAGGTGTCCCAGCCATGGCAGGTGTGGAATGAGATGGTCTTTATGTCCCTTCCAACTCAGAGCATTGTGGGATTCTGAATTCTATGATTTTCTCTTGGTGCAAATGTCTGTGTCCTGGATGGTGTTTGGCAGGGAGCACTCAGTGACAGATTTGGTGAGGCCAAGGGCTTTGTTTATAATGGCATCATTTAAAATCAGATGCATTTAAAATTAAGAGGCAGCCTTGAAAAATCACATGCTTTTCTTTTCTTTCTAAAGGAATTCCTTACGGTGATGTCTTTGTGGAAAAAACAACTCTCCAGTCTGCATGTTCAGCTCAAACTAAAATTCACTACTTTTACTTCTTGAGTTATATTCAGTCCCTTTCACACATAATGTCCATTGAAAAGGCACAAAACCAGGTAACCACTGCTGGGCTGAAATGTGATTTCAGACATCTCTGCTCACCTGGCTGTCAGATGAGGAAACCTCTCTGTGCTGAGGGAGAGGGGGCAGAGCCTGTGCCTGAGCCGGGGCAGAGGGAGGCTCTGGGCACAGAGCTTTTCTCACACCCACCCTGAGGAAAGGGATCTCTGGGCAAGGGGAGCCTGGCAGGGGCAGCAGGAGCAGCTCAGCTCCTTTTGAGGGTGGGGGATTTCCTCCTCCCTGCTGTGCACCCCCGAGCTGCTGGATGCTCTGCCTGGGGGGCTCCTGCCTGGGACCTGCTCTCCTGTGCTTTTGCAGCTGTACAGTTTGTAAACAAACTCCTGTTTATTCCTTGGCTTACCCGGTTTGGTCTTTTTTTGCCTTTTTTTGTTTTTGTTTTTGTTTTTCCTGAGCAGTGCTGGTGCCCTCGCGTGGCCAATTTAATAGTTGAGAATGTTGCCTGGTAGAGTAAAATAAATATCAACATTGCAGTTCTTACAGAGCCTCTCAGAAGAGAGATCTCAGAGATATCTCAGAGATCTCAGAAGTAAAAAATGCACTGAAATGAGAGCAAGAATATCACCAGGAGCTCCTTGTTCATCCCTGCAGGTCTCTCTGTCCACTTGCCTGCCCTCCTGCTCCTCAGGAGGAGCCATTTTCAGGGACAGAGGTGATGATCCTTGAAAATCCAGCAGCTTCTGCACACAAAGGGCAGTGCTGTTTGCTCAGCTCCTGCTGCTGGGGACATGGGTGCTGAAGGCACATTTTTATCACCTTTTTTTGGCATTTGGAACATTTTATCTCCTGCAGAACCAGGTAGGGCAGTGAACCAGAGTCACCACAGCTGAACGATGCCAGAGGTGTGGTGATTAAAGGTGGGCATTACTCATTCCTTGTTAAATCATAATTGCACCCAAAACCACCTCAAGAACAAAGGCTTTGGCATGCCAGGAGAGCTGGGACTGTTCAGAGAGCTGGCAGGGGAGCAGACTGACAGCTCACCCCTCTCTGCATGCATCTCACACAGGGAGCTTGGATCAGGCCAGGGCTGAGCTCAGAGCTCTGGTCTGGCTGCCTGGTGCCATATTCCTAAGCCAGGCTGCTGCTTTAGGGCATCACTGAAGTCACTTGGTGAATTGTCACTGACTTAGTGGTCAGGAGGAGCCAGCCCTTGGTGTGTATGAAAACACAATTCTTTCCAACTGCATTGAACATGGGCTGCCAGGAACATGACACTGCTCCACTCCAAGTTGTGTTTGCATAGGTTTTCTTCTCTTAACATAATCTTTTCCTGTGATGTTGTTTCCCAATTTCCTGCATAAAACCCCAAATTAAAAAAAAAAAAAAAAAGAAATGATCATATTTACATTGTGACAGCTTGGTAATTTTTTCCTCTTGGAAAAGTTTTATTAGCAGCAGTTTTTGAACTGTGCCAGAAACACATCAAGGCTATAAAATCTTTTATTGTGTTTTATTGGTAAAAAGAATGTTTTTTAAAAAATCTACTCATTGGAGTCCATCCAAAATTGGCCAGTGAAGTAAAATGCAGTAAAATAACCTGGAAAGCAGCTTCTGCAATGGGCTCACTCCATGAGTGGGAATTCAGGGACTGACTCTGAGAGTGCTTCACTTGTCCCCAGCCTGGAGTGGATCTTCATCCATAAATGCTGCAGATATTTATGGCTTCTCTTGCTGCAGGATTCTGTGTGAGCACATCACAAAACCTTTGGCACAGAGCCCACTGTGCTTATCCTCCCACTTTATTTTCTATCTGTGCCAGTTTGTGTTGCAAAATCTCTTATCTCCAACTAGACACCAGGGATGGAGCCACCCTAACAGCAAACACCTAAACCTGCTTTTTATTGGATTTCTGCTTTTAGCCCTGTGTTTTGATGAAAAAGAAGAAGCTGTCTTTCCTAATTCCCTGGCAGCTGTTCAGACAATGAGACCACATCACCCTCACACAATTCCGACCTACCTCCTCAGCTTCCTGATTCTTCATTCTTCTGAGCTACACTCCCTTTCCAACCTTGAATAGGCCTTTTCTGTCTCAGAAATAAGAAACCTTTCTTATTATACAGCCACCAGAAAACCATGTAATTTTTCCAGTGTGTGGTCTGCTGCAACTACACTGAGATATTGGAGTTTTTTCCAAATCAAAACAAAACCCACTTACAATTGTTCTTGGAACAAGAACACTTGTATAACTGTGCTTGTATTTTTCTGTGTTACAAAATGACTTTCCTTGCATTATATTTGCTGCTTTTGGAAACTTTTTTTGTCCAAAGCTCGACTGGGTTTGTGACCTGGTTTTGTTTTTCAGAGAAAAACATTGGAATTATGGAAGAATATTGGAAGGAAGAGAAATGAGGATGGTTTGCTTTACTGTGGGGAACACCAGTCTGGTATCCTGGGAAATCTGTGGGCAGCTTCTGGAGACAGCCTCCATTGCAAGAAAACCTCCAGAGTCTGGGAGATCTTGTGTTTGAACTGGGATTCCTGAGAAAAGATGGAGAGGAGTGACTCTGAAACTTACACTAAATTTCCCTAGTACTCCTGCACTATTATGAGAAACACTGCTCTCATATTTTATGGCATTGAGCTCACTGAGGAGCTGCCATCACTAGCCACTGGCTTTATTTGGGACATTGTTTAAAAAAATTAAACTCTTTGAGAACCTGCCATCTCTGTTTTGCAAAGAAAGATTGTGAAGATTGGCAAGGATAGGGTAAATCTGCAGAATCTATTCTGGTTGTAGTAAAAGCTCCAATTTTAAAGGTGTCATTTTCAAACCAGCTCCTAAATGGTATATTTTTAATGTTTCTTGGTGTGTGCAGAGAGGTGTAGACACTTCCTCCTTTTGTGGAACTCCCAGATGGTCAAAACTCCTGAGACTTGGCACTGATACAGTCAAAGGTGCACACTTGATTTGAATGGCCAAGCTCAGTGGCTGGTTAAAACCCCAGCCATGATATGTAATAAATGACAGATGTTACAGATACTCCTGGGTGCAATGAGGAAGGTCACAGAATTTTGCTTCTAAAAATCAATTTTAATTTCTCTTTTCCTGCTGACAGCTTGGTGCTAAGGGTGGGCTTCCATTTGATGGGAGCCCTGCAAGCTGCTGCAGGCTACCAGTGATTGGAATTTACTTGGATTAGTCTAATTGCTGCCTCTGCCATCATCTGTTTGCAATCACAAGGAGGAAGCTTCTGAAGCTTGGGAATGAGGGAAAATGAAGTGTCCTGACAACCACAAAACAGCAAGAAAGCTTTTGGAGGTTTTCCCATCACTGTTTGTGAGTAGGAACAAAAAGAAACCGTTATATTTTCTTTCCATGTCCATCTTTACCCTGCACCCATGACATAAATACATCCAGCAGCAAAGAATAGTGGTAATTAGTGAAGGTCCCCAAGCACTGTCAGTTGATAATGAGTAAGAGTTCATGAATTGTTTTGGAAGGGGTTGAATTAGTTCATTATTGAATTAGTTGAATTAGGTCATTACTAAAAACATACAGTTGTTCTTTTTATGGATATTCAGCTTAGATTATGAAATATCCACATTCAGGGCTTTAAATTCAGATTTAAATCACATTTTATCTGTGGTTTTGCCCCAGAAGGGCCCTTTCTCATGCACCAGACAGGCACAAATTGTCAGAGTGGACAGATAAAACACTTTAATAACTAAAGACGTCCAGACTAATTTTGCTTCTGCCCAAGGCTGGAGGTTGAGGCTGGAGAGGAGGGTTTGGAGCCTGGGGACAGCCTGGGCACTGCCAGCCTGGCCTGCCCTGGCCTCCTCAGCCCTTCAGCTGGGAGCAGCTTTGAAAAACACCAGGGAAAGGAAAGGTTCTGCACAGGGCACCAGGGAGCTGCAAACTCTGATTTCTGCCTGAGCAGTCAGGGATCTCTGTCTGCCTGGCCAGGGCAGGTGGGGAAGGGCAGCAAAGGGAGCAGAAGGTTCTGTGCAACCTCAGGAGCTGCCAGGGACAGGAGGGCTTTGCTCACATAAGCACAGCCTGAGAAAAGTCCTTTCTAAACTTTCAGGCTCCTTATTTCCTAAATAAAATTTTAAATTTCATGGGGAAACTGAATATGAACTGGGATAATTAAATTCTTTCACATCTCTCACAGTGGCAGTTGTTTGGTGCCACGGCCTGACCTTCTTGTAGCTTATTTATCAAATGAAACAAACAAAACCAGTGAGAAGAAAAATGAAAAAGTATTTTACTTTTGTTTTTTCAGGGATAAATTCAGAGACAAGACCTCATTAATGCTCTTTAGCAACTTCAGCTCAAATCCAAAACCAAGTGATGCCCCTGGAGATTAAATGTGTTCTTAAATTGAAATATCTGCCCCAGGGCAGATATTGCACTTTGCTCCATCACAGCCTCCTTATTGTTGAAAAGGTAAATCAGTTAAAAGTGTAGCAAATTACAGCCTGGCTGTGAGTGAGTTCTGAGAGCCTCTGTCACATTGCCATGGGAAGGGTCAAATCCAGCCTAAACACAATAATAATAGCAGTATTTTTAATAGAAGAATTTCAATATTTAAGATGCTGCTAAGTGGTACTTGAGATTATATTTGTGAACTTTTTGCTACCTCAACTCAAGAAAGTATCTTAGTCCCAGTCATCTCTGAAATACTCCAATTTGATATGATCCAACCTGATTTAGCATGTTTTCAAAAAGCTAAGCTACATTCTTTAGAATGAATCTTCCCATTATGCCAAAAATACAAATTCCAAAACATATTTGTAATAATAATAATAATTATAACAATAATAATAACAGCAATGCTGCAGACATGCCAGGTTTCCAGTCTGGTGGATACAAACTGTTGGCTTTGTGCATTTTTCTTTCAGCTAGCCTCTGAAGACAGCTGAGGAACAGTGAAGGATAAGCAACACAGACCACAAGAAGGGAAAGAGATCCTAAGGGCTGTCAGAACAGTGAGTAAATGTTTTTAAAATGTTTCTAACAAGCACTTTTCTCTGAGCCTGTGCTGTAAAACAAGCAGCCTGACAGGGAATCGTGGATTGATTTTCCTGAGAGGATGTGCAGGTGGGACTGCAGGCTTGTGTAAACTTGAAAATTGTATGTATCAAATGGTTTCATACTTGTTGAAGAACCTGAAGCAACATTTTTTCTACAGTGTCTCAAAAGCAAAGTTACTTGATTTGTAACCCAGATCCAAATTCAAAGGATAAATGTGAGTTGTCTGTGAGAGGAGTTGTGTAGAGCCTGAGCTAAAGTCTGTTAAACTTTTGCTGATGGATTAACTGCTGAAAAAGAACATTAGCACTGTTGTGTGCTGCACATTCAAAGAAGTTTCAGGTATTTTGTAATCAAATATGACAACATTTTGGGTTTAGGTGTATTAGATAACCACATGCATGTACAGAGGCCTGCAAACAGAGGTAGGAGTAATTCTTTTGCTTTTTAAATTGCAAATTTCAGTGTGTACCCTCCAGAATCAAGTGAGCCAGGAATAATTTCACTCCAGCCTTACTTTGCTACGTTTCTTTGCTTCAGATCAGGCCTTGCTTGCTTGCCCCATGGTCTTAGAAGGAGGTTTTAAAGCCCAGAGAACAGGGTTTGTAGATGCTGTGGCCACTGCTGAAAGGAAACAGATGCTTTCCCAAAGCCACAGCTCAGGGCACTGCAAGGTTTGGAGCTGTGTCCCAGAGAAATGGGGTTTTGTTACCATTGGTTTGCTAAAACCCAAGAATATATTATACACTGTATTACATTCACATGATCTCATCCTAAGCAAAACAAGCTTGTGGGACCTCTGATTCTGATTAGGCATTTGGGCTCAAGGGGCTGTGCTACCATCCTACCTCACTGGCAGGGGTTTTGTCATGAGACATTTGTTATGTTTTTGAAGCAAATATTTCTGTGATAAGTGTTATATTAAAACCCACAAGGATGTGAATAATCGTGTTTTCAGTGAAGAGTTTAAATAGCATGCTATAAATAAAGCCAAGGCCACACATTGACTCCAAAAGGTAAAAAAAAACCCACCAGAAATACTGAATAGCTCTGTTCATCCTGCCCACTAAATGGGGTGAGGCCATGGGGAAAAATAGCTTTTAATTGTATCACACAGGAGATGTGAATTAGGAGTGCACATGGCAGCCTTAACTCTGGTGTTTCCAGCCCTTGAACACTTGACTTTTCAACCTTAGCTTAGGTGAGTGGGGAGGTTCTTATTGATTCTGTCACATGCAGCTCAATTCCCCCTGAAAGCATCGATGTTTTCAAATTTATTTTGAAAATAAATTCCATTTCATTTACTCAGTCCCAACTACTGGTTTTTAAGCTGGGCTAGGAATGACAAATTCTCCCTGAAAAGGATGATTTGTCTCGTTGTGAAGTGAGGCTCTCAGCTGCCACCTTCCCTTCTCTCTGCTCACAAGCCTCCAGCCAGGGGACAAAGCTCAGCGAGGCTCCTGCAAGGAATGGGTGCCCCAAGGAAAGCTGAGCAGCCTCCAGAGCTGTGGAACTGCAGTGACATCAGCACTCAGACATTTCCAGTTGGCTTTTCCAGCACATCCAGGCAATCAGGGGCTCTGGAGCCAGCACACACTGACTCTTTATGGCTCCCCCACTGGGAACATGGCTCTGTGAGAGACCCGCTGCAAGTGCTGGGTCCAAAACACAAACAGGCTCAGTCTGTGCTGAGGGATTTGCCTTCCAAGCCTGGCAGTGGCTGTGTCCTTCAGCCAGAGCTTGTGTGGGGAGCAAAGCTGAAATTCAGCCTTGTGATCCCTGGCCCTGAGCTCTCTGACTGCTGGGCATCGGCCTCTGTGCATCTCCCACACCTCTTCTACTGCCTGAAATCCTCCTGACATTGCTGCTGGTCCTTCCTGAGAAGCTGAAAAAGTCCTTGCTCTGTTGTATTCCATTTCCCAGTGTGGGGATTATGCTGAGCTCCACTTTGAAGTGCTGTAAGGGCTGGAGATGAAGAACAGCCTCTGATGAGGGAGTGTTTTAGCTCTTAAGTACCACTGGTGATTCTCCAGGATGGTTCATTCCTTTAACACCACCTGAAGGAAATCCAGCACTCTGAGCCCTGCTTTACCTGTGGGAAGTAGATGCACTGGGCAGGATAAGAACTGGTTTTGTGCTTCCTTAGTGGGGCAGGAACAGAGGAATGCATTGATGTTCTTGAGCCAGAATGTTTTACCTTTCCTTGACTTGTCTTTTTTTTTTTTGGAGAAAGTAATTTTCCTCAGCCTTCCCCCATCTCCTTACTGATGTCTTTCCATGTAGAAATAATATTTGGGATCTGAGATTGTGCCCTCTGAAGTGGTTTTCATCTTGCTGTCCTCCTAAGAGAACTTTAACCTTTATTGAATGGTTGTGTTCAGCTACATATAATTACAAATCCATAAAAAACAAGTCCCCTTGTATTTGTATATACTGCAGCAAAATGTACCTTTAAGGAGAAAACATTGCTTCAGTGTGACTGTCTGAATTTATTGGCTATTAGAAGCCTTACAGTGTATGGCTCACATTTTAGAACTCTTGATTTCAAGCTTAATGTGGTCAGGAAATATAAAAATACATTTATTTATGTCATCTACTAAAAATCTCAACCTATGTTACTGCAAGTCGAACCCAATCTGTGTTTATGTTGGAGATGAATGATTGGTTTGTAGCTGCCTGTGTTTCTAGTCAGGCTCAATAGAATGATTCTGCAGCACAACTCTGTATGTATTTCTTTTTTTTAAACTTCTTTTTATTTACTGCATGTGGCAGCAATTTCCTTCCTCCCAGAACCCGCTGCCCAGTTCTCAAAGACAGTGAAGCTGTCTGATAATAATAATTGTTATCATCAGCCTGTGCACATGGAGTGCTAGGATTTACTGAATTGTTCAAGGTTGTCAAAATCCAGGCAAATATTTCATTATCACTGATACCTGTTCACTGTTGCAAGCTTGGATTTGATTTGCTTTCCCCAGTGTTTGCAGCTGATATTTGCACAAGCTCTCCTTGTTATTAACCTGCAGGAAAATAGATCTGAACAGAATTTCTTCTCAGACATTTGATAATGGATGTCTGTGTCAGGCTGCAGCAGCTTCCCTGTGGTACCTCCTTTCCCTGGAGCTTTAGTTCTGCTTTAGTTCCTGGGCTGAAATCCCCACAGAGGGATCTCAGCTGAGCTTCCACATCCCAGGCACCAGGTCTGGTTCCCCTGAGCTGGGACTGCAGAGGGCTATGCTGGCTTTTCCTGCAGCAGGCACAGCTGGAGCAGCTCTGCCCTCCTGCCATCAACACATTTGACCTTTTTGTCCAGCAAATTTCCCATCCTGTGTATCAGGGCAGTGAATATGAACACAATAATTTCCTTTTAAATGTGAAGGCTCCCTGGTTGAAAACACCAAGTCCAAGCACCTGGGGCTGTTCTGCTCCATCTGAACAGAACACCCTTGTTGCCTTAGACTTTAGTGACTGTAGGATCAAACTCTAAGTTTCAAATATGTTGAAAGTAAAATTTTTTTCCCTCTGAAAGTGAGGGTGAATAACCAACTCAGTAAAAAAGGGGTAAAGAATACAGAGCAAAAAAAGCCATGAAGATCTGGGGTGAAAATTCAGGAAAAGAAAAAAAAAAAGGCATTAAATTCTTGCTTGTGAGTCCAGAAGTTTGCCAGAAAATCAGAAGCTGAGGTTGGTAGAAAGGACTGTGGGACCTCTTTGGATAATAGCAGGAGAAGAATTGAGGAAAAGTTAAATCACTGTGCCTGGAACTTTCATATCTTCCATACCATACTCCAAAATGAGGTTTGGATCACTCATCCACCTTCCCAGCTACTGGGGAATTCATACCTTGGGGTTATTCACCCAGGCAGGAAATAATCTTTTAAGTATCCTTGGGTTTCCATGTCTTCTCTACATTGTGTCTCCCTTCATACATAAAGACTCTTAAAACAACATTTTGTAACATTTTCTGTAACAACAATGTGTGTTACAGAACTGAAAATAATACAAGTGGAGGGTAATTCTTTCAGGAGGCTTTTTAAAAATTCATACTAGCACTAATTTAGTTTAAAAAGTCATACCTGCATCTGTCAGTATCAGAGCTCTGCTCATCCTGCAGTGTTGTACTTAATTTTTGTTGAAAGATACTCTAAAATTATGGGAAAGCATTGATCATTCCAATATATATTTTTCAATTAAGATGTTCTCATGAGTGCCATCTCCCAGCAAACAATCCCAGTGCTCTAGTGGGACAATAAATATGTGCAGAGCTCCCAGCCCTTGCAATCCAGTATGAAGGGTTGGGTGATTTTAAAGGAGCTGCTTTGTTTGCTCAAGGAATTCATCCATCTCAGGGGCAGAACTTCCAGTTGTTTTAACAGTGTGTGTCAGGATTAGCAGCCAAGTCCTGAATATTCTCAGCTCCTCAGGCCAACCCCTAAATGCATATCGTGAAGGGAAAAAAAATAAAAGAGGAAAACCCCCCCACAAAACCAGTTTGGGAAAAAAACCCATAAAAAACCAGTTTTTATGGTTTTGCTTGAAAGAAAATCAGCCAGAAATAATGTCCATCAAGCAATTCCACATAGGAAAATGGGACAGTTCTGTAAAGCAAGGCTTGAACCCCAGCAGCAATGGAGAGTGTGTTGTTCTGCATGAGCTGTCTCTGGATATCCACTTTATGAAGGTTTTTTACTTCTATAAGGATTTCTGCACAGATTTGCCATAAAGTAGCCAAGGTCTCCTGGGCTCCTCTGCCTTGTCCTGCCACAGACATCTCATCCAACAGCCCTGGTTTGGGAAAGGAGCCATGAGGGAAAAAAAAAGAACAGGCTCCTTTTGTAGCTAATAACTTCCTTTAATTGGTAATTAAGCTGCCTGCTACTTATAAATGTCAATAAAGGTCAAAATATTTAGAAGCAGAATCGTTTTAGTGGCTTCCCATTTCTCATTGCATAAGCTGCCTGCTCGGACCACACACAGGCACATTTGAAGATGGTTTGGATTTCAGAGCCCTCATCTTCCCACCAAATTCTTCTCTGAAGCAGCCCAGAAGGGACAGAGCAGCTTTAGTCAATAGCAGGGAGGATGTGAACGGAGGCTGCTGGGTGAGCATTCCTCACATTTTGGAATTGCACCGCAGGCGCTGGGCTGGAGCAGGAGGGCTGGCCACATGGTGCTCTCATTTATTCCTGCATCCAGGGAAAGAAAGGGGCTGCACCCCTTCCATGTGCAGAAGCACTCAAGGAAAGCTGCCTGCTAACACACTGAACACCAACTGCACCTTGGAAACGAGAATGAGCGTAAATCCTGTTGTTTCTGTCGAGCAGGGAAAAATACAGAGGGTTTTTGTGGAGTTAACATGTACAAACACTTATCCTCACTGCATGGATCTGCTGGTTTTGTGAGCACTCTTCCCACTGAAATTAATCAGTTTACAAGGGGGCAAGTGAGGGGACATTTGGCTTTGAAGAGTGCAGAGAATGTATTCCCAGAGGGATCTTTGATCTTTTTATGGTGTTTTGTTTCTGAAGTGTGTGTGTGTGTGTCCTGCAGGGACTTGGCATTTTGGAAATCAGAGCCATGGGGACTAGACTTTGATATTGCACTGAATATAGCTGGAATAGCAGAATAGGAATATGGCCTCCCTTTTAATGCTTTCCCAAAGGATCCTCAAGAAGCTCAGAGCCTAATTTACTATTCCACAAGCTCCTTGTATAGGACAGGCTGGGGGAGGACAATGCAGCGTTGCTTTGTTGAATCTGGAGGTGGAGATGAGCTGACCAGGATGTCAGGTAGAGCTGGGAATGGGAAATCTTTCCTTCCAGACTAAACTGGGCATGTTGGTGAGGGTGCCACCTGCCCCCAGCTCAAGTTTACTCTTGGTAACCTCAGTCTGGATCGGTGGAAGACCTGAAAATGTCCTGGAAGGGGTGATGTCCTCTTGGCACATTGATCCTGCCTGGGAAGTTCCCACTGGAGCCCCCAGGCCAGCCAGACCCAGCTGTCACTGGAAGCCAAGATTCCGTGGGCTCCTGGGTGTGGAAAATCATTCCAGCCCTGTGGAATCTCCGGGTTTTCCTGGGGCAGGTTTGCTCACTGGCTGCACTGTGTGATCCCTGGTACTGGGTAACTGATCAAACATTGCTGGTTTTACAAATAAAGGTACTTTTGCTGTGAAAACATTGAGCCAGGGGAGCACGAGGCAGTTGTGCTGATGTGACTCCTGCTGCCTCGTTTGCTCCCTGTGTCAGCCCCAGATGTTTTCTGCAAAGATTTGAAGGAAGTGGCTCTGAAGAGCAGCTTTATAGATCCAAGTGGTAGCATTTAAAAGCCAAAAATGCTCTCTAAAGTCAGGAGATTTTGTTAAAGACCATAAGCTTAAAGCAGATAAGTATGCTTTCAAAATTCATCGTTTCCTGGGTGTTTTAGAGTCACTGGAATGCTTGTATCTATTTTCTTCCAAACTTTTATTCTGTAATTGTGATGGAGAGAAGCTTCTTATTAAAAACTCTGAAAACAGAGCACTCTGAAAATCACTTTTATGATTTCAGAAGCTTCTCGTTTGCTAATAATACAAGTAATTATCCCAGAAGGACAATAGAACTGTTTTGGTCATCATACCAGAAAAATAATGTATTTTTTGACATTAAAGACACAAACATGAATTAAAGCATTTTTAGACCTTTGAGATGAAGTTCCTATTGCTTCATCTTTCATGAATCCTCTCATCATTTGACTGGGGATGATAATGTCTACATGTCCATCTAAAGAGCCAGAAATGGACAAATGAAGATAAAACCTCAAGGAATTTAAGCTTTCATTTTCATCTCACAATTTCTGTAACATGATTAGGGTTTGTCCTGATCCTTCTGCTAAAACTCTTCCCCAGTACCAGCACAGCCCTGCACCAGGCAGGATTTGTGTCTGGGCCTCCCTGTCTACCCCAATCCATCCCTGTCCCACATCCTTCAGCTGATGGAATTTGCAGATTATTGGAGGAGGAACAGAGGAATGGGAAGGATGACTTGTTTCTTACATCATGATTCTGTGCATCTTCAGTGGGACTGAAGGAAAAATCAAAAAGAGGGAAAGAAAATGAGTGAAAGATTAAAAACTAAACTATATTTAAAAACAGAGGATGAAAGAAAATAATTCCAAAGGCTGATTAATATGCTAAAATCAATCTATATATTTTCCTGGGATACAGGTAAGAAGCAGTGAAGGAGTGGGGAGGAAGGTGGGAAGAGCTGAGCTTTTCCCTGAACCCATCTCCTCAACTCCCTGCAAGTTTTTGTGTGGCTTGGGTGCTGTGGAAATGCCTGTGATCACTCCTTAGGAATCCTTTCCTGTGTTCCTTCCTCTCCTCATCCACACAAACAATAAATCCCTTCTGTCAGTCCTGTACCCCTGTGCTCACAGAGTGCTGAGCACTGACAGCTCCAGCCACCAACAAATGGTGCTGCACATTTTCCTGATGGTTTCCCAGCACTGAGTGTATGATTTAGATCCTTCAGCCTCCCAAGTGCTCCACTGGGTGTCCTTTAATATTGCATTATATTACTCATGATGCATAGTCGATTCCACTGCTTCCATTTACTTTAGCAATGATAAATGGCACAAACTGGACGAGAAGTTTATAAATTTTAAGTGCTTTGTAGGCAACTGTTACCCAGAGAAACTTTCAAACTGTTTGTTACTTTGGGTCATGGAAAAATTGCTTCCAGAAGCTTGGTTAATGAGTTTCAAAACAGGGCAAAATGCATGAATTCTTTATGACTAAGAAGCATATTAGTGTCAAGATTTTCCCTTCTGTAGGAATAGTCAATTCTGCACAGTTAATATTTAAAAAGAGTTACAAAAATATAGCAGAAAAATTCAAGGAACTTGCAATTTAATTTTTCTCACTGTAATGGCTTCCTAAAAACTGTTCAGCTGCAGGGGCAGGGCTGGAGCACTGTGGCCCAGATGATTCCTGTGTATGGAAAGTTGAGGCACCTGCAGTCACCCATGCTCTGGTCAGAGTGGTGTCAACACCAGTCTGTGTCATCCCTCTCCTGGTGTTTGGAGTATCCCAGAGTGGAGTGAGCTGGAGTCTGTGCCATGAGGTCTGGCAGTGCTGCTCCCCCCGGGGTGATTTGGGCAGTCTGTCTATTCCTGCTCCCTCTGGCCGTTGGTCGGCCATGGATGAGCCACGCTGCAGGATGGAAATGGGACTCCTGGCCTGCTGCTGGAATGGTAAACAGCCAGCAAAGCAGGAGGACAAAGGAAATTGGGAAGGAGTTAAGGAGCATTTAGAGAATAGAGTTCTCTCCATTTCCCATAAACAGCAAAGTGAAACACTCAGTGAGAGGAGGATGGGGTGATGGCTTTACTGCACAGAAATGCTGAACATTTGGGCATGGGACACAGCCAGAAATGTCCATTCCTATCTAACTCTCAGGAGACCACTTGTGTCCTCTCTGACCGTGAGAGCTCACAGTCCCCAAAATTAATCCTGAGGAAATGGCGTCTGCCCAAACCCCAGCAGTGCTTGACAGGGGGGATCATGGCTTGAAACTGCCAGAGAGCAGGGTTAGATGGGATATTGGGAAGGAATTCCTGGCTGTGAGGGTGGGCAGGCCCTGGCACAGGGTGCCCAGAGAAGCCGGGGCTGCCCCTGGATCCCTGCAAGTGTCCAAGGCCAGGCTGGACACTGGGGCTTGGAGCAGCCTGGGGTAGGGAAAGGTGTCACTGCCAGTGGAGTGGGACGGGATGATCTCTAATGTCCCTTCCAACCCAAACCATTCCGGAATTCCGGCCCGGACGAGAGAGCGGTGCGAGGAGCCGGCAGCGACCGCACGATGGCAGCGTGGGATCGGCGCTGCGGCCGCGGGAGCCGGGAGCGCCCCGGGGGGACCGGGAACCACAGGGATCGGGGATGCGGGACTGCCCCGGGGGGACCGGGAACCACCGGCATCGGGGATGCGGGACTGCCCCGGGGGGACCGGGAACCACCGGCATCGGGGATGCGGGACCGCCCCGAGGGGACCGGGAACCACCGGCATCGGGGATGCGGGACCGCCCCGAGGGGACCGGGAACCACCGGCATCGGGGATGCGGGACCGCCCCGGGGGGACCGGGAACCACCGGCATCGGGGATGCGGGACCGTCCCAGGACTGCCGAGGGAACCGGGAGCAACCCGGGGTCATCCTGGGCCCGGGGGAGCCGCTGCCCTGCCGCAGCAGCAGCCCGACACAAAACGCCACTGTGCAAGATAATCTTTAGCCTTGTGCTCTCCCGCTGCAAGCAGCCGCTGCAGCAGGTCAGGGTTATTTTAAACGAGACTTTGACATTTTGCTTTCCTGTGTTTTGTGGTTTCCCTGCCCCCGCAGCCCAACCTTTGTGGGGGTGGTGGGAGAGGTGGAAGCCCAAGCGGTAAAATGGGAGCTCACAGGAATATCGCAGTTTGCAGAGGCTCCTTTAGTCCGCAGCAACCACAGGGCTGGGCAGCCGGCAGGATCCGTCCAGGCTCCAAAGAAATCCTCAATAAAGAGCCCAGCCTTCAAAGCCGCGGCTGTGAAAGCACGTGGGTGATAGGCACTGGGGAGGATCTTTGAAAGTCTATGCAAAAATAAGGCAGAAATGCTCATATCAGATCCATCTGGTAGAGCTGCACAAAAACATCCAGCCAGGCTTTCCTCTATTCCTTACAAACTGTGCTTACATTATATACATTGTCCCTATTGTGCATTGTAGGGGATGGTCTCTCTCAAATGCCAGCGTCTTCTGGCTTTCATTTGTTCCCAGACCTCCCACCAAGTGGCTGCTGATTGAAACCCTTTTTACTCTCCTGCCAGGTTTAGCAAAAAGGGCTTGGTGTACTCAGGGCCTTTGATCTATCTGGGATGAACATTTTCATTGAAAGAGGTGGATGAGTCACTCTATATTTGACACGGAGCTATCTTGGAATACCTCTGGATTTGCCTTTTCAAGCTCTTTTGTAGTTTTCTTTTTTCTTTTTTTTCTTTTTTTTTTTTTTTTTTTTTTTTTTTTTGCATGTGGCTATAAATATTTTTCTCTGCGAGAAGCATGAAGCTCTTTTTTGGAAATGAAAGAGCCCTATTCCAAATAGGAAAAACACACTTAGCTAAGGTTTGTGCAGTGCATATTTAGTGGTGGAAGGTGCTGTGTTGGCCCTGCCTTGCTTTTCAATACAATATCCTGCAGTGTGAAATGAATGGCTGTATTTAGAGGTATCTGGAAGTGATGACTGATGTTTGGAGAAGTTACAAGGCTTTTCCTTTTCCACATGAACTCTCCAACCTGGCATTTCCACAGCAGTGAAATACTTCTGGGGCTGAGATCATCTGATTATTATTTCCTGTGTCATGTGCAGAATTTATTATTTTGTTGAATATTACAAATATATTCTTAAGTTGCCTGAGTTTGGGGTTCTTCTGCAAAGTTCACTGGCATAACAGGGATATTGGACTGGCAAAAATAAGTTTCTCTCATTGGATACTATTTTGCTGTGATTAGTGAATGAAAGTCACAAATGAAAGAGAGGGAAGGGAGAGTGAAATTCCCTAAAAATGCTATGGAGATATTCTGGAAAACTTAAAATATGTATTTTTGCACTAATAACTGCTAAAAGCCAGAAATTTGGACTATTTGCTTCAATCTCCATTTTTTTTTCTCTTCTTTGGGAAAGGTGAACACTTCTGTGCTAATGCAGAATCAGTGCTGCTACTGGCAATTGCAGAGGGCAATGGGTACATTGCCTCAAATATTTTCATCAAGATTTTTAATCTATTTTATACCTCTAGAAACTGAAACAAAACAGACTAAAATCTTGAATTGCCCAAAGAAGTCCCAACCCAGGGCATTCTGTGATTCTGTAAAATCCAGTAAAAGCTCTTCAAATAAATTGTGACATTAAAATGCCAATTAAAATGTGGGTGCAGTCCTTGCAAGCATTAAATCAGGATATCAGAAATAGTGAGAATTATCTCCCATCTCAATGCTGTTGTTTTAAACTGGGCTTAATTCTCTAAAAACTGACTCAAATGCCATGAAGGTCTCTTGAGCTGCCTTGTGTGTGCTCAGAGCAAGGTCGTTTTGGGCTCTTGTGCTTACAAATAGAGTGGGAGAATAAATAACTAAAAAAAAATTGGCATCTGGCTTCTTGCAATTTGTGTATTTGTAACACCACCCATATTTCTTCCTCCCTTGTTTTGGAATATTGCATGGTATGGGTCTTCATTAAGGGATATTTTGTCCTTTGGCTTTTTCTGCACATGATTACACAGTAGCCATCCGTTCCCAACATCTGTGTTTATGAAAACCTTTCCAATAAATCTGTGCAGAAGGGAACTGTCCACATTTCCTCTGAGTCCTGCAAAAGATGCTGTTTTTCTTTGTGATGAATTGGTTAAAGATTACCCAGCTGAGATGTTTGGTTTTGGGGTGAATCTTCAGCATTGCTCCAGAAGTGGACTGGAAATGGAGCTTGGGTGGGCAGGCAGTGGCTCCAGGGCTGTGCAGGACACCGAGTGCAGCCCCTAAATCCTCATGGCAAGGCCAGCTCAGGGTGTCCCAAGGAGAACACCTAAGGAATGATTTGGGCAATCAGCTGGTTTGCCCGTGTGCCACCCTCTGTTCCTGGGGGTGGCTGGTGCAGCTCCCACACTCCCCGTGGATCAGAACCCCCTTGGCACAGACCATCAGTGTGGGGCTTTGGCCAGCATTGCCAGCTCTGTGAGACAGGGCTGTTCTCAGGCAGATTTTTGGCTCCCTGATTGCAGTCACACAAGGGTGCATGGCTCCAGTTGTGGCTGTGGAACAAAAGCCACCAACTGTCCCAGTGCTGGGAGGGAGCCTGTGAGAACAACAGCAGCCACACACAGCTGTGTGCTCTTGGCTGGGCAGCTCCAGCTCCTGCTCAGCTCTCCCACCCAGCGTGTTTTGGAGCACATGGCTCTGAGTTTCACCAGTCAGGGGCAGGCTGGGAGTCAAACCCTCACAGGTGATGCCAATCTGGGCAGAATCGTTATTGGTCTGTAGGGACCACCTGAAAACCATTACAGAGCTAACGAGCTTTTAGCAGGGGCACAAGGAGCTTGGAAATCTTTTTGTGGGTGAAAAAGTTTGAGGTAGCTCACCCTGCTCTGGATGTCTCTAAGGGCCAGGAGTTATGAAGATAACCTGGATAAATGTGTGGATTTTGAAAAGCTTCACCACTCAGCTTTTGATCAGTCAGGTAACACTGCCTTTAACTCTTGGGGTGCTTGTGCTCTATGGTCTGTGGCACATTTATTGCAGACTAAATTCTCAACTATCATCAGAACTATTTGCTCTGCAAAACTTACAGAAACAGAGGCTGGTGTCCTCCAAACTTCTAGATTCAGAACTTGCCTACTGTTTTTCTTTGAATAACTTTTGTTAACATTGGCAACAGGGCCTGGGTTAATTTATCTTGGGGCTGGGAGTGTTGAACAGGTGTGAGGACAGGGGTGTCTGAGGTGGTTTTTTTTATTTCTTTCTATGTCTGTGCTCAGTGACTTGGCCAGACTCAAGGATGGTGCAGAGGGGCTGGGTTTGGAGTTGAGTAATTTGACCTGAAGAGTTACACAGAGATTTATGAATCAGGAACTGGTCACTGTTGGATGAAGCTCAGTCAGATGCTATTAGAGCACAAACCCTGACTCTTTGGGGCTGAAAGCACCTTCAGTTTTTCGAGCTCATACTCACCAAGAGACAAAACCTGAACTACAGACCTGCTCACGTTCCTGTGTGTTGTCCCTTCAACCATCACATGGCACTGTGAAACCACAGCTCTGCCCCTGTGCAACCTTAAAGATATTGAATAAATTCTTATTGATGCTCACTTGCTGGTCCTTGCACAAAGGATTTGTTCTCTGGCAGTCACTTGCCCATCAATAAAACTGCAGTATTTTGTGTCTAGTCCCAGGGAGAGCCAGTCTTCATGAAATTAAGGAAATGTCTTGCTTTTCTCTGATGTGAAAAAACAGACTTTTGAGGGCAGTGTATCATTATCTTCAAATTCCTAGGGCTCCCCTTTTTCTATAAGTAGTCCTGAACTGAAAGCTTCCTGAGTACTTAAACAAACATTTTGCTCAGTTTCTCCTCCAAAGTCTCAGGAATTCAGTGGGAAAAAGGCTCAGGCCTTTGTGGAGATGTCGTTATCTGTCAGCTCTCTTTAAATTCCTTTGAGGGATTTTTATAACATTGTTTTTCCTTTCTTCTCATTTGTGTTTTACATACAAGTCCTGGTATTTTGGTTTAGCCCACAAACAACATGAAGCCTTAATTTTTCCTGCCTACTACAAACCAGACTTTTCCCCAGCATCAATTATCTGGAAGGGAGCTGTGGATGTCAAACACACCAAAAAGGCTGAAGCCCATACAAAAGTATCTGAGTTTCTTGTAAAAGCCCCTGTTCCTCCGTGTGTGTTGTCTTTGGGCCATTTTTTTTTTCACCAGGGCAGAGGGGCTGCCCATTTTGCCATCTTCTTCCTCGTGGTGGTTGCTCTGGCAAGCAAGGGATTTATGGTCGTTGCTGAGGAGAAAAGAGCTCTCCAGAGCTTCTCTAGAATTTCTTATTTATATTTATGCTGTGGAAACCATAACTGAGGTTATGACAAACTGGTTGTGTGCAACTCTTCCTTCCAGTGACCAGTGCACTGAAGTTTGGCTTCTAGGAAGACATTTTTTCAAGCTTGGACTTTGTTTAGAGGGATGAAAGTGTTTGTGTGCTGTGTGTGGGCAGGTTTAGCCGGGATGGCTGATGGGACTCTGTGAAGGCATTCCTTGATCACCCCAGTCTGCAGCCCAGCAGTTTCACCTGCACTGATTGCAGTTAATCACTGCTCAGGCTGTACACTAGGGTGGGTACAGCCCACCTCTCCCAGGCTCTGGAGCTCTCTCAGGCAATGGCATCTGCAAGGATGAGGTGACACTGGACAGGACAGGCTTCCCCTGGCTTGCCAAAGCTCCCTCAGAAAGAATCCATAGAGACAGCAACAATAAATGGCATTTCGATCTCTCTGTTATGCAGCAGAGCCATAATTTTATTTCTTATTGTTTGTTTCTTACTAAGCTGCAGGGAGCAGGGAAAATACAGTCAGGAAGAAGTTCAGTCCACCATGCTCTGATATTTGCATTTTCTGCCCCAAAGCGTTTGCTGCTGGGAGCCACTGGAGACAGGATGCTGTTCTATATGGACTTCTGATCTGATGCAGGTTGATTGTTTTCCTGCTTTTAAATACTTTAGGGCTGGATTTTGGCCAGATCTCCTGGGGCCTATATGAAGATAACAAATCAAAATGTCTTCCCCAAGGAGCAAACAATTTAAGCACAAGACAAGAAAGACACAGGAACAGAGACAGTCTGGGGAGTATTAAGAACAAGTTTAAAATTTCCAGCTATTAATGAGAAAAGGTCTTTCATTTTTCATCCAGCTCTGGGGAGGACATCTGAAGAGTTTGGATTTCAGTTTCACGGTCTGGGAAGCCGTGCTGGCAGCATTGTTGTTTATCTCTCCTGAGAAACAGCATGTTTCGAGTTGATTCTCTATCGAATAAAGGTTTAAGAAAAATATTTTGTTTGCTGCTTTCTCAGCTGTGCGCAGCATTTGTCTTTATCCTTTGCTGGTATAATATTATAATAGTTTCTTGTAAGTGCTGAGCCTTTACTGCTGACAGCTGCTGAGAAATGATGCTGTCATGAATCATGCTTGCAAACACAGTTCTGTGATGTGACCAGTTCTCAGCCCCCTTAATTAACAGCCAATTACTTCCTCTCCGGGAAGCCAAAACTCCAACAGATGAAAGAAATAGTGTTGTGGGAGCAGATGTGTTGTATCAGTTCCTGTGTCCTTTGCAAACAGACAAACACTGGCTTACATGGGAGTGCAGCAGTGGAAGTCCCTAAAACCACGCCTGGGTTTGGCCATCTGGGCTGGGAGTGCGTGAGGAGAGTGAAAGGGAGGAGGAGGAGGAGGAGGAGGAGGAGGAAAGGTCCATCCCAGCTCGGCTGCAGTGACAGCAGGTCACCACTTTGGAGTTTTCTGCCAATGCCCTGGAGGGCACAGCCAGTGTTTATTAATAGGGGTGTGCACGGGGAGGGGAGAGCTGAGGATGCCAAAACCCTGCTGGAACGGTGCCAGTCCTGGGCTGCAGCCTTTTGTTTAACCAGGACACCCAAAGCTGAGCCTTCTCCAGCTGGAGCTCGTGTGGCACAAACCAGGGTGGTTTAGGAGACAGAGCTGGGGAAGGGGAGCCAGCACCTCCTGAGCAGAGCCCACAGTCAGTCATTTACTGGCTTTTTCTCCTCTTTATTGATTGTTTTTTAGCAGAATTTCATTTTTCTTAGTCCTGCACAGATGACACAAGCGAACAGATTTCCTGAGAGCAGAGTTAAGTCCACAAGATGTTCCCAAACTTTTTGCTTTCTCTTTCTTCCATCATTTTGTATGTGCAGTACTTGACTGAGCAACTAAATTCTGCATCCTGAAAGCCTGGCTGGGAATTTATAAGTAGAAAGAGTTAAATCAGGATTCAAAAGGAGCCTTTGCTCTGGATGTTTCATTATCAATCCTCCACATAGCCCTCACATTCACTGTCAATAGCCATTAATATAATGAAATGTATGCAGAGATAATAAGGACCTAAAATTAACTAAGGCTTCTCTTTTATTTGCTTTATCATAGCTGGTGTAAGGGTGGTGGTGCCACCAACCTCCTTTTTATAAATATGTGATGGAATTTTAATTAAAACTTTATAATGATTTCAAACTGTAAGAATAAAAGTGGGTGTGAATGCTGTTGTAGTAAATCTGTGTGTGCCATGAAAGGAGCACTAAAATATTCTGCAGTATTTTTTAGCTCTGGATCTCCTCAAAACTGCTACCAACTCTCTGACTTTGGAGAAAGCTACTTTCCTGCCTCTGCTGCTTCTATAAAATGTGTTCAGAACATTTACAGGAGGCTGGAGGAGTCAGTATTTCTGTAATTCTCTAAGCATTTGAAAATGTAAAATATTTGCAGATGTAGTGCCATATGTAACTCCATAACAAATTTTTATTCCTTGTATACTAAATTTCTGAATAGCAAGAAGTCTCTTGGCTGGCTGCTCCTCAGCTGGGAGACTTTGAGAGATGCTTTTTGGGGAATGAGTCATGCAGGCTGTGCTCCCAAGCCAGGCTTTACCACCTCCAGCCCCGCTTTGTTGCTGCTCTCACATCAAGAGCCCTGCAAAGCCAGAGCCTGCTCCTGCCTTTGAGCACCCTGTGCTCAGCTGGCTCTGTGATTCATGCTCTGGGATCAGCCCCACTTCAGAATGGATCAAGGAGCAGGCTCTCTTGCCTTTTAACCTTCTGTAATTTGTACCAAGGCTTTCCTCTGCTGTTGCAAAATCTGTGTGTGTGAAAGCTTTGCTCACCAGCAAACCCTGTCAGCCTGACCAAAACCGAGTTTCATAATGTGTTATTTGGATTATGAGAGTCTCCTTCTCTCCCCACCACCCCTCCTCCACAGGATTCAAAAAGTTTTGTGGAGTTTAACGTGGCCTCTCCCCCTTTAGAGCTGCATGATGCTAATGAAATAACTCACAGCTCATCAGCGTTATCCGGGCTGGGTTTATGGAGCATGTGGCATTCAAATTCAGGCTTTCTGGTCAGCAGAAATCCCCCACATCTAATGGACAACTAGAATGCTTTTCCAAGAGAGCGATGCTTTGGATGAACGTGAGAGCCTGAGAAAAACCCCAAAATTGCCTTTTCTGGTTAATATGCCTGTAAGGAACGTGATCAACTTCCACAGGGCTCCAGCAGGACCCAGGCCAGCCTTGTGCTCCTGGGCCACTTCCAAGTGCCATCCCAAACCACTTCCTCTCTGGTTAATGTTTTCCTAGCATGCTTCCTTCCCATTTATCTTCATCTCCCTGCCACTGGCAGCCCAGGAGAGAAAGCAGCTCATGATGCTCATGGAGACAGGGATGTGGTGCTGGGTGGCAGAGCTGTCTGTGCCCTGGAGCATGGGGAAAAGTGATCCAGACTGGCCATTCCTCCCCATTCCCAGTGTGCCTGGTCCAGGGCAAGAGGAATTTACCAACCCTTGGTGTCCCTATCAGCCTCCCAGCTGTGTTGGTATCCCACAGGAGGACAAACCTGGAAGTACAGTTCTGATTTTGGAGATGGCTTTGGGTTTTGTTTCTGCTGAGTCTCAGTTTACAGGAAGAGCTTTGTCAGTCTTTGGTGAGAACTGGACCTCTAAAACCCATTGCTGGGAATGTTGTACCTGCAGAAGTCCCAGAATTTGCCCTGGAGGCTTCACTCACAGCTCTGCTGGTGAGAGGGGCTCATAAGGCAGAATTGCTGCTTTAAATCCCATGTCTCTTAAAACCATTGTAATCAGTTTATTTTAGGACAAGCTGTCCAATGACATCCTGGTCATTAAAAAAAAACAACAGGAAATTCTGAATATGAGTCATGCCTTTGTCTTAGTGTTTTTCAAGGATTTTTGGAATTTATTAAAAAAGAAGAAAAAACCAGAAATCCTTGATGTTGACCGAAACAGCCTCAAAGTCCAAGTACTGAGAAGTCCCTTAACAAGGAAAGAATGTCTGTAAACTCTATCATTTACTTGGTATCAAGTCTTTTTGATTAACCAAAACCCCACAACTCTCCCAAACCCCACAGCTTCCAGGCTCATCCTTGGGTTTTGGGGACTGACCCAGTGTCCTGGCTCTTTCTCTTCCACCTGGGAAAGCTGAGTTTAAGGCTTTGGTGGTAGGGAGGGTCTGTACTGTGGGACACTGCAGAAATCCCAGATGTTCCTGAATATCAGATGCTTTAGGAACATGCAGGGATTAATCCTGTGCTCCCATCTGGAGCTCACAGGCTCCTGATAAATGCATGGATGTGGCTGCCAGCTCGCTGCATTCCAGGGGCAGCAGCAAACTGCTGTGGAGCAGTATGGAAAATGGGAGCACTTTGGGAGGCACTGAGACTCTGCAGAGGCTGGAGCACTCAAGCCAATCCCTGTCACAGGTCTTTTAATAATTGAAGACAGGGAATTATTCTCAATCACATGAAAAAAGCTTAAAGTAGTCTTGAAAATTTACTGTAGTGAACTGTACAGTTTCCCTTGTCCTCCTCCTGCCTCTCATGAGGAAGCAGCAGCAGTTATACAGAGGGATGCAGATGAAACCATACATCCTGAAGTCCTTTTCCAGGAGATCTTAGGGCAGTCCTTGTTCTCAGCAGGGGCATCATCTGTTTTTTGTGTGAGATTAGGCTGCTAAGTATTCATCCTCAAGTGAAGGACTTGGAGCTGATGGAATAAATTTCAAGTAAAGGTGAAGCTGGATTCAGACAGGTATTGACCAGTGCAGAAACACTTTTACCAACCTCAGCCACTGTGAAAAACCATGTCAGGCTCTGGCATTGCAGCATTGTTTTAAGAATAACAAAAAATTGAAAGGGAAGATAGCAAGATGAGCAGTTGGTGGGGTAAGGGAGCTCCTTGGAAGAGGAGCCTCAGGTGGAGGTTTGCCCCACGAGTGTCCGTGGCCAAGGTACCAGCAGGTGGTGCTCAACAACACGGAATGTTCTCCTCCCAGAGCTCTGCAGGGCCGCTGGCTCCAGCCCTGTCACTCAGCAGCTCGGTCACCCCGGGCAGTGAGAGCTGGCCTGGCTGTCCTGGACTCACTCTGCATCCAGGCTCGGAGGGGACAAACACGTGGCGAGGGCAGAGCGCTGAGACAGGACAGTCCCCAGGCAGTGCCTGAGCACAGCCGTGGAAGCTGGGTGTGGAGTGAGGGATCCCCCTTGTCCTCTGGTGACCGTGGACACGCCAGGACTGGGGGACACAGCAAGCTTTGCCTTTGCTCCTGACACCTCTGAAACACCCGGGTCACATTCACTCCTGTACTGCTCCTGCCACTCCATTTCTGCCTGGAGTCACTGGTGTGGGACTGGGGAGTCTGGGCAACGTACAGCAGGAAAATCTGTTTGGTCAGGGCTTGTTGCTGTTGCTTTGCCATGGGTTTGTTTTTTGAAAACCCCTACTGTACACTTGGAAAAGGGATCCTGTGCCCCGAGTCAAGTGAATTAATGTTTTGTAGAAGGAGGGTGTAATCATTTATTAGCATTGTGCTGGACAAAGTTCTTTGTCTTTGGAGATTTGGCCGAGTGCCCAGACTCAGGCAGCCCCTGACTTTTGCTTTAGTCTCGAGATAAACTCTCAATGAAACAAGGCTGGAACTGCCCCAGCTGACACAGATCCAGGGAGCAAACCCTGTCAGGAGGAAGGGCTCGGTGCAGTGCCAAGCCCAGCAGAGATGGCAGAACCTGTCACAGATGTTTGGGGTGCTGAGGGATCTGCTCACAGCCTGAGCCCTGGTTCTGGTCAGGTTTGACTCCACTGAAGCTGCTCTGCTCGTCTCTGTGACCAGATCTAATTAGAAGGGTCGGTTTTCTCTCATCTGTCTTTTTTCTTTATTTTTTTTCCTATGGAGTATTGAATTTGCCACTGCCCAAATATCACAACGTCCCTGGCTCGTTTTCAGCTCCTGACTGTGGGTTCTGTTTCCTCTGGACACTCAGCCCACGTCTGACTTGGGCTTTGTTTGAAACACACCGGCAGCTTCAAGGGCAGAGCCTTGAGCCTGAGCGCCGTTAATTCACTCTGAATGTCACTTTGAGCCTTTTCCCAACATAATCTCTCCAAAGGTTAATCATAAAGTGAAGGAATGTGCTCTGGCTCCTGACACAATGCCTGACAAATATTTTCAGCAGGCCACCGCTAAAGAAACACAGGTGTGGTCTCCCTCTTAATGTCTCTGTGAGAGTGTTGTATCTTTGGAGAAACAAAGATAAATTGAGAGCTTAACCCATTGGCTTCTTGGCATTTAAAAAAAATTAAACTTCCACTTGTCCTGGTTTTGCTCATCCATAATTCCCCGGGGGAGATCGTGTTTCAGGGGGATGAAATACACTTGATGTCTTTATGAAAAATGCAAACAGTGTGTTATTTCTAATGATGCCGAAGGTTTTCTGTGCTGTTGAGTTCAGCAGGATGCTCAGAAGCTCAGTATTTACACAGTGAACTTTAACTGTTTTGGACTTGGAAACAAACGGCTTAAGGAGTTTAAATAATCTTACTGAAATATATTAATGATTTCTGGGATGATTCATTATTTTTTTAGCTAAGTTTTATCTATCATCCAGCATGCTCGTTTAAAAATAAGTTGAAGAAAAAGGAGTAATTCTAAAATTGTTTCAGTTTTGCTTCAGTATCAAAGGGGACACATAAAACTGCTTTTAGTAACTGGGGACATCTTGGTTTTTCTTTTAAAGTGCCACACTATTTTTTCTTAATATAACTTGTCATTTCCTCCTTTAGAATCTAGAATTAATAGATTTTGTTGTGTTTGTTTCCTGAGATAGGATTGTATAGAGGGAAATGGGATGTTTCATGGAAACATAGGAAATCTTTCCAGCTCCTGTCCTGGTCATGAGCACAGCTTTTACTGAGTTATGTAATGTTTACTGTGTCTTGTATCCTCAGAGTAGCTGCACATCAGGAGTTGATATTCTGCTGTGGGGAGGGAGGAATTGCACTGAACTCTGGTGCTTGCACGAGTCATTAGAGAGATGAAAGAAAGCCCAGTGCAGAGTGTAAAGAGGTCTCTCACACAGCAGCTGCTTTCCTTGTGCAAGCCATTTTTGGTTTATCCTTTTAATTGTCACTTGAGGCTGCTCTCAACCCAAGCACGTTCCTACCCTTTCCCTGAACCCTCCCCTTGGAGAGGGACAGAAGGCAGCAAGGAGGACTCGCTGCTTTTTCCCACCAGAGGCCCCTTGGTGTGGCTCTGGGGGAGAAGACTCCAAAACCCTTTCCCCCCTCATGTTTTACCTTTGAGGAGATTGCTGTTTGCATTTCTGGATCAAAACACTGCTTGAAACCCCTCAGTGTGTTGAATTTTGGTCCCTCCACTGCATTTCTCCGTGTGTCAGGCAATGTTGGCTGCAGAAGGTTATGGTCTTCTAAACCTTTGGGCAATCACACTTTGATCAGAGGCCCAGATTTTCTCAGCTCTTTGGTTTCTAGAATTTCTGTGCCTCCATAAGGTGATCCTGTTACTCCCTTATCACAGGTGTGAAAGTAAACCCCAAAAAGATAGAGAATTGCCCCCATTTCACAGAAAGTCTGTGGCAGGCCAGGAAAGTCAGGCTGCTAAAACCCTGGGTTAGAGCCTGACCTCTGGCCCTCCTTCCCCTGGGGAAGGTCCCAGGGAGGGGAGGTCCCTGCTCATGGAGCACTCACACAAAACCCACCCAGGAATGCAAGTTTTAATGCCATCCTTTAGTCCCTGGACTTTCACCGAGGAATTCCTTCCCCGAGACACGCAGTCTGGCCCTGACATAAAAAACTGATTAAAGTAGCTGAAAAAACAGAGCAGTACTTTCCAGTTTCCTCAAGTATCAGTTCCATTTTCCAATGTCTGAAATCTGGTCAAATTAGAATGTTGCCTTTTGGAAGTCTGAGTGGGGAAAACCTCCTCTTACTGATAGACACTCATTCAAGGCGTGCTGCAAAGTGACCATTATGATATTTCATTTGTCAGCATGTGCTGCACTCACTTGTTCTGGATCCCTTGGGCAGGCTGCCTTCAAATCAATATTAATTATGGACCACTAGACAGTAGCTAATCTGAAAGAAAGAACAGGTTTCATTTAACAGCTGACTGATGGTTGCTTCTTCCTTGGGGTTTGGTTTAGTTCTGGTTCCTTTTTTTTTTTCCCTTTTGAGAAATCTCCTATCGCAGTATTGGAGCATTCATTGTGTTTTGCTTTATTTAGTAAAATTTTAAAAAGAAAGTATCACCGTGTTTTCCATAAATCTAACACGGAATTCAGAATATCCAGCATGCTCCTGACTGAGATTCTGTAAGATCCATCAGCACAGTTCAGCCCCAGCTCCAATGCCTTCAGAGAGCTCACCCCTGGGTAACATTTTCATTCCTCCTGGCAGCTGTCCAGTGAACAACAGAGGAACCTGACAAAAGTGGCTTTGAAATGTGTGTTTATTGCATTGTCATGATGCCAGAACGAGCAGTTTGTCTGGAATTTGTAAAACTGCTCCTCATACTCGTGTCTGAGATTCTGCAGAGTGATCTGTGCTCACTGAGAGCTGGATGCTCTGCTGGGCTGCCTGAGGCTGACAGCTGACTCCTGACAGGGTTAGATGTGTCCTGCTCCTCCTTCACTGCCGGTGTCAGCTGAGAGGGACCTGGATTTTAGAAGATTTATTAGCTAGTGTGTCACTAATCATTGAAGTTGTGGATGTTGGATATAAATTTGTTGTTGTGAAATTAGTTATGTAGGAATAACAATCAAATTAATCACAGAATCATTAAGGTTGGAAAAGACCTTTAAGATCATTGAGTCTGTCACCCTGCACCACCCCCATGACCACCACTGAACCAGGTCCTCAAGTGTCACATCCACCACGTCCCTGGGCAGTTTGTTCCAATGCTTTACTACAGGGCTGGTGATGTGAAAGTGCTCAGGAATTGGAAGAGAAGATTGGGGAGTTCCTCAGAAGATCTCCCAGTCCCTTGCCATGGTCACCTACACCAACATCAATCTTGACAGCTGTTTGTCCATTCTCAAACCTCCCATGGTTACAGCTCATGGTCTCCCCAGCTGGATCAAACCAGACTTTCACCCAGTGTCCCCAGTGCTCCAGCAGCTTCCTGGCAGAATTTTATTATTTTTTTCCTATTTTAGCTCTGTGACTCTGGGACCAAACCCGTGAGAAGCCTAACTAGTGCTTCTCTTGAGAGAAGAAATATGGAACAATAACTAATTTCCATCTTGCTTCTGGTCAGTGCCTCAAATTTGGTACATGCTTGGGCAGCTCATGAAGTTGGAAGTTGTCTCAGTGCAGTTGGAAGTGCTGATATTTAGAATTTTTCTACCATGAGTCGTTGCTGGATTTGCAAAGAACAGAGAGTCACTGCTACCCCACATTGCTGCAGCTCTGGTTGCCTCTTAGCCCTGCCCTTGTGCTTTTCCAGCCGTGGGTTTTGGGCCTCCTTTTGGAGATTCCAATATCTATTAATCAACATTCTTGGGTCTTCCTTCATCGCTGTAACTCACTCGAGCCCGAGCAAGAAGAAAACTGTCAACTCTCCCTGTAAACTGAGCCACCAGAGTCCTGAATAGTGCTGGAATTTTATTTATTGAGCAAAGACTCTTGGATTTCTGGCTTTTGCTTTGGAATGGCAGCCGGGAAACTCAACCCTGCTCCCCGTGTCCCTGGGGAATGGGGCCAGGATTGAGCAGGCAGGGCAGGGGTCAATCTCATGGCAGAGGTGGCCCAACCACAGCTGCTTTTCGACAGCTTTTAAAGGAAGGAGGGTCTTCATGGAGCTTAGCACAGAGTCCTCCATGCCAGGGAAGGAACATCTGCTGAAGGAATCATAAGGGAGAGACAATCCCTGCTACTCTCTTCCTTATTCCATTGCACAGCTTTGCATCTGTTACCTTTAAATCCTAAAGAAAAACCTTTTAAAAACAATTTCGGTCTTAGGTGAAGGTATGACAGAAATTCACTTTGATTTTTGGCGATCCATCTTAGGCAGGAAACTGTAAATTCTTTGAAAATCATAACATTAGGATTACCTTCTGAACACAGTTTGGGAGTGGTGTGGTTTGGGTGTTTTACATGGAATGTCCTGAGCTGAAAGGGACCCACAAGGATTGCCAGATCCTTGGCCTTGCACAGACACCCCAGGAATCATTTCCTTGCTTGCTTTGCCATCCATGGGAACAAGGGTTCTCCCTGATGAGAGACCAGCACTGCCATTATCATATAGATTTCTTTGAAAACTGGGGGGAAATGAAACAATGCAGCAAACAGTGTGAGCACTGAGGAGTGCTTATCTTTCCATTCTCAGAGCTTTAGGAAGTAACCCTGGGGAAGCTGTGGGAGGTAGACTCTAAACTCTCCAGCCATTTAGATTAGGGAATTTAAGAATTTAGGGAGGTCTGAAATTTTTTTGCAAATTGGAATGGGCATCATGTGCTTCCCATAATCAAGCATATCTAAACATGGTTGCAAGTTACCCATTAGGATAAATCAGAAAAACCTTTAAAACTAATCTTTGTTATCATTCTGTGGTCCGTTTTCTCATATCTTATGGTCCTTAGTTGAAAACACACACAATTGGGAGCAGAAGTGACTTCCCTTTTTAAAAAGGCTGTTGTAAAACTAAAAGTTATGTGCTTCCACTTGTATGAGCACAGAAATAAGTACAATTGAAACATAAGAGCAATAAACAAACATTCACAGCTTGGACTTCTCTTTTATTTTTGTCAAAAAAAAGTAAAACAAGCTAGGCAACACTCCAGGAAATGGTTCTTGGTGTTTTAAATATATTGTTTTAAATTTAGGTGATCCTTCACTTTATTAAGTGGGTGGGGGGATTAAGAAACATTGTTGTACATTACCTGTTTATAAACTCTGCCTCCAGAAATAACTGAGGGGCACAATTCACATCAGCACTATCAGAAAGCAGATCATCTAAATCAAAGCTTAAAGCTGAAATTCTTGTTTACCATTTTAACTTCACCTCATGTACTGTGTTTCTATTCAGATGAAGATGTAAATAAGATACAAAAAAGAAATTGTTGTAGGCCGGATGTGAGCTGAGATGCAAAACCCTTTTCCAATGCTTTGTGTCCTGGTTTTGACCTTTGCTTGTGCAAATGCCTGCCTGGATTTGCAGGCACAGTCACTCACACCTCCCTCGTTGTGTCCTGTACAGTTTTTGCTTGACTCCTCATGGTTGTTGAATATCCAGAGAGCTGTGGCTGTCCCATCCCTGGGAGTGTCCAGGACCAGGTGGGACAGGGCTTGGAGCACCCTGGGATGATGGAAGATGTCCCTGCCCATGGCAGGGCCAGGAGAGATGTGGTCTGTAGGGTCCCTTCCAACCTAAAGCGGTCTGGAATTCTGGGAATATCATCAGGATGGCTGAAGCTGAGCCACCTTCTCAGGATGGTGCTCTGGGTGATCTCAGAGGTCCCTGGCTCAGCTCCTGTTGGCTTGTGGACTTGGCTGGCTTGGGTTTATGAAGTTGAGTTGCCAATATTGCCCATCCTCCTGAGCTGGAAGCATTCCCTTGCCTTCTCCTGCCTGTTTGTATCCATCTCTTTTCCTGTTCCAAACACAGGCTTTGGAGCCAGAACTGTCATTTTGCTGGTTTATGACCAGCAGTGCTGTGCATCATCGAGATGAGTCCCAAGCCTCCCAGATTTGAATATGTTGGAGAATCTGGGTCGGGGAGAACCCAAAGAGTGAGACATTATAGTCACTGAGGGAGTCAGTAACATAAAAGTACAAACAGCTCTTGGGTTTCCACACGTTCTTTGCACACCCAGCTGGGGTTGTCCACTCCTCAGGCCATGGAACTGCAAACTTTGCTGGATATTTGCATTCTTTGCATTTTAAAACTCTGGCTTTTTCCTTGAATTCTTCCATTAGCAAAGCATATTACATTCCTCTGCCATCTGCAGTTTAATATATATTGTATATAAATCTAGATTTATGGGAAATGTCTTTACTTATTTTTCAACTTCTTTTGGGACATTTATCGGAGAAGATGCATTTGGCCTGGGAGGCAGGGCTGGGATGCAGGACAACTGGGGTTTGCTTTCAGGAGAGGAGATCTCTCTAGAGAAGCAGGATTGTCTCCACTGAAGATTTACTGTCTGGCACAGCCCAGTACAAGCCTCCAAACCCTCCAAGAAAGAGCCACAGCAAGACTCCAAGACACAAGGCCACAATTTTCTCCCTTTCTGGGAGAATTTTTAATCTGGGCCAGCACTCCATTTTTGGGTTTGGCTCGGCAGTGGAAGTGGAGCTGCTCTCTAATTTCTGGATGTTAGATGGTGACCTGGTTATTGCATGTTTGCTGTGTGGACATGTTGCTGTAGTTTAATAGGAGGCTGCCAGGGAAAACAAGCAGCAAGGAGACAGAGCCACCCAAATTCCTGGTGCTCTTTGGGACAGTGGCAGGATTGGTGGCTTGGAGGAGTCTGGCTCAGCCTCAGACTGTATTTGCAGAGCTGCTGTGGGGGAGCAGGAATGGAAAAACAAAGCAAGTCTGGCCAGATTATAAGGGACTCCCTTTCTGCAGAAATTTGGCACTGGGTGACAGCCAGGTTACCACATGTGTCACTTAGAATGTTTTGAAGAAGCCAATACTGCTGGAACTCTTTAACCTGTTTCAGAGAATGCAAGGTAAATGCAATTATTTATTGGCTGTGGAATGCTGCTGGATTTTTGGGTTTACAAATTAATCCCTCCCAGTTCCAAACTGCCTGCAGGACTGAGACACTTGATATAAGCTGATGTGAGAGAGGAGTCACTTTGTCCATGTCCAGCCCACCTCCAGGTATCATTTTCCCTCACAGGACACCACCATCTAAAGTGTGAGTTAGAAGTAGGTGCTGCAGAGCCTGTTCTAGCCAAGGCACCTCCTGGGAGCACAGAGGCTCTGAGTGCCATGGGAACAGGACAGACATTGATGTGTGGTTTTCCCAAAGGCTGCCCAATTGAGCCAAAGGCTTGGTCTGGTGCCCTTTGGCAGCTGCTGAGGTGGGAGCATGATTTACCCCCTAGCAGTGATACTAAAGCTGTAACCTATATCTACAAATTAAAGTCAAGGATTTATGAACCTTGGAATATTTTACCCAAGCCTCTGAACTGCCAAGTGGAACTATTCTGGGCTGTAACCCAAAAAATAGTTTACTGAAATTCCACTGCTTTAATGATGACTTTTTTTTTTTTCCTATAGAAAACAATATGAAACATTCTGCCATCCAAACATAATTACATTCTGCATCTGGAATTTGTTGATGTTTCCTTTTGCTGCTCATACACATTCAATTCAATGAAATGGTTGGTGAACACTGTGTATCCTAAATCGTGGTTGCTGTCGGTGGTTACAGCTCTTGCATTACAAAAGAGAACTGTTGGATGGTGAATTCCAGTGGCTACTGTGTTGAAGGAGCCCTGTTCTGTCCTTTTTCTCAGAGGGTTTGAAGAAGTAGGTCAGTCAGGCTGAAACATGTCTTGGGAATGAAGGTGAAAGCAGTTGGGTGTGCATCACTGGTTGTGGTCTGTGCCCTGTGTGCACAGCCAGGGCTCCTGCAGCTCTCACTCAGCAGGGATGCTGGAATCACGGTGGGAAAGGCACCTGGCACTCCTGCCATCTGCACTTGACAGAGGCAGGAGTGGGAATCTCTTACAAAATGTTTGGTGGTTGCTGTGGCTACGGAGAGAGCAGGGAGATGCCACAGCCCCCAGCCTGCCAGTGCCCTGAGGAGAGCCCTGCTGTCTGTGCTGGAGCTGGGCTGGGGAGATGTGTGTTTTATTTCTTTTCTGTTAGCCACATCCCCAGGGCATCTCCAGGAGAAGGGTCCCGTGATGAGGATAGTATGAAGCAGGAATTGGGAGATTTTTACACAGCCTGAGTTACAACGAGCCTGATGAGTGAATCTCTGTTCAGCAGTTGTGCTTAGACAGGAGAAAAATGGGAGAGCAAAAGTGATTCCATGGAATTCCAAGGATACTGTTGGCATGGATGTCAGCAAACTTAAACTTCCTCCAGCCCTTTAACTACAGAGGAAATCAGGCTGGCCTTGGGTAGGATTGTGCATGAAGGGCATTTTCTCTGGAATGCCTTAATCCATCAGCTGAACACAGCAGGTCCATGAGAGTCAGAAAACCCAGGCTGCTCCCTGCCTTCTGCCCGTGCTCTTTAATGGTTTCAGGGGGTTTTATGTGCGTTTGTGTCTTTCAGCATTTTACAATGAAGATCCCTTTCAACCAGGGCTTTTCTGAAGTAATTTGGCAAAGCTGAGCTCCGTGCTCCTTGCCTGTGAGCTGAGGTTCAGCTCTGTCTGTCAGCAGCAGCCACTTCAACCCGGGCTGAGGATGCAGGCTCTGCAATCCCCCCGGGCTATATCTGCTAAAGCAGGATGGTGACAGGTGAGGGAGGCACATTGCAATGCCTGGAATGAAACCCAGGGGAGTAAATGGGCCTTAAACTTCCTCTGTGCTTTTATGAAATCTACAGAGTCAGCTTTGTAATTACCTGCTCAGTGCGTGCTGCTGTGCTGCCCTTCACTTCCAGACACTCAAGTTTAATCAGAGAGACCTGCCCAGGAAAAACATCTTCAAGGAAGCACAGCAGGACTCACAGAGGCAATTCCAGAAAATATTTCAGTAGGGCAGTGCAGTGGTGTTATCACCAGTGTGTTACCCCAGCAAACAGCCCCTGTTCTGGCAGCCCCTGCACTGGGTGAGGGCTCTCACCCTTCCTTCTCCCACTGGACCCACTGGTATCAATCAGGGCTTCTGTAATCTTGTAAATGAGGCTGGTAGGGCTTGAGAGAAGGCAGAGGCCTCGATGAGCAGCCCAAAGGACACAGCCACCTCCTCACCTGCACCAGCAATGTCCACAGCAAACCACCAGCACAGTATAAGCACATCCATCTCTGCAACTTATATCTTGCCCTCTGAGGATACTCCCACATCCTCTTTTCAGTGACACCCTTGGAGCTCATAAACATTCATCAAATGCCAGGATGTCACCCTGGCTGAAAAGGAGGGGAATTTAGGAAAATATGAAGCACAAATCCAAGGTAAGAACTGAGAAAATCCAGTCCCTGCAGTCACAGGTCACTACAGCCTCTCATCTGCTCTGTGAATTTATAAACAACCATTTTAAACCACAGTAACATTTTTTGTGTGGTTTCTCCCATCCTGTTGGAAGGCTGTGCCAGAATCTTTCTGCACCTTTTTCTCATTTCTAGCAGAAATTTATTAAGGGCTGGCTTGTAGCCACTGCTTGTTGTGCAAATGTTTTCCTTCAGATTGGATGAGCTCTTCCTGCTGATTGCCCTTCTGATTTATCTGCAGAGAGCCCTGGGTGCCTCCTCTCAGCCTCACTTCTGGTGCATCCTAAAGGTGCATCTTTGCAGTGCCTGAGGGAGTGGTGCAGAGAATTCCAAGCTACTGGTTCCAGGAGATGGGGAATGTGCTTTGCAGCCAGGTCCAAAAATCTGTCTGTGCTTCCTAGCCTGGGTTTGTGTCCAGGGGAATTCCAGGTGTGCTCCCATTCAGCTTGGACACAGCAGCTGGCGTGAAGGGAAGATGAAAATGTGGAGGCTGTATCCTGAATGTCCTCCTGTCTCATCACCTTGGGTCTGTCAGGGTGTGTCAGAGTTTTGAAGCAGATCCTCCCCAGCCCCACTGCCATTCCCTGTGTGATCAGGCAGGAAGGGCTCATCCAGCCCTCGGACTCCAGCAAACCACCAACGGCTTGGTGGGATGGAAAACGTGGGAGTTATTCAGGGAAATCACATCTCTCCCCATGCTGAAATTTGCTCAGCAGACAGGAAGCTTCCAGGAGTAATTCAGAGCTCAGAGTGGTGCTTGGCAGGCAGAGTGTCTGCTCAGAGATGGGACAGGGCAGCACTCACCGTGTCTGTCACTGGGAGATTTTCTGTGTCCTTTACAAGCACTTGACACAGGGAACGCTGTGCTCACAGCAACAATTGCATGGTAATGCAGGTTAATAGGAGTTCATGGGGCTCAGGCTTGAAACACTTAGCTCTCCTTTTCTGTCTGCCTGACAGCTTTATTGCTGCAAATACACCGAGGAGCCAGTTCAATAAGCTGAACACTATCAAAAGATTTTTCTTTATGGTCTTAAGAGGGCTTATCTGTAATTCCTGGCTGCACAGTCTTTGAAAACTATAATGTTACAGACAGTGATTTTTTTTTCCCTTTATTTTCTTTATTTTCCCCTTTTTTTTAAACATGTGGTTTATTTTGAAATAAAGACCTTCAGGGTCGTTGTTAACTCTTTTTCTCCCTCAGGTCTTTCAGGGAAACTGCAGATTTGACACAGTTGCTTTGTTTTATCAGTCTGTGGCAATTTCATTGAATTACTCAATTTGAAAGATTGCCTCAACAGTGCAAAGAGTTTAAATATTTCATAGTGAACTGAAGAAGTTTTGCTGCCACTCCCTCCACTGAGCCCAGCTCCTACCTGGCCAGGGCTGCACTAGTCTGAGATTGCTCAGTCACCTTTCATTGTTGCTGTAGTGATTTACTTGTTCTAACTGAGGATTTGCAGTCCCAGTTTGCATCAGGAAATACTTTAATTTCTGATCCAACCTGCTGCCATCATGCTCCCCTCTGGATCTGGAAATGAGTGGCACACATGGGACAGGAGGGAGCATCCATGGCAGGGATGGGATTCTGCCATGGAAAACACTGGCTGGCAGCCAAGGGAAGATCCTTGCCCAGACACCTTCCCTTCCCTTTATCCTCCCACTTAGGAAAGGCACAAAGGGGCTGAACTGGTGGGATTTGAGCATATCCCACCCATGGGGACATGGTGATGTGGCCACACATCCCAGCACTCCATGGGAACACATCCCCAGCTGCTGTTTTGGGACACTCACAGGGATGCCTGATGCAGCATCGAGCTGCAAAGGATGAGTCAGGCTGAGTGTGGGCAATGAAACACCTTCCCTGGAGCTGGCAGGAATTCCCAGGGGCAAAGAGGAGCTGCAGGAAGCCTGGGACACCAGCCCTGCTGCCTTTGATCCAAGGGCCAGACCTAAGTGTTATCTGTCTGACACCTTTGCCTTCATCTGCAAAGCTTGAAACCTGGTTTTGAAAATGATGCTTCATTGTGTCATGGGTTCCAAAGGAGATTTCTCTGAGAGCAGTACCATGAATCTCAACATCACTTTGTTATGCTTTTACAACTCAAATTTCATCCCTAGAAGAAAAGCAAGGATTGCATGTCAGGTGTAACTGCAAAAATACCTAAGTAGAATAGGAATTGAACTGAATGATGACACAACTGGGATGTATGAAGTAGCTATAGCTGGAAATGTATCTATAGGTAACCAAGGCACTGGAAGTGTTTGATGATCAGTGTGGCCTCTGGGCTGTCTGGAGAAAGGTAACTTGGAAGTTGTGTGTTCTCACCACCTGAAAACTTTCAAATTCTTCAAGGTACCCAAGCTGAGCAGTTGGTAACTGAAACGTTTGAGATCAAGCAGTTTCTGTAAAACTGTAAGGTTTGGTTTTACAAAATGGCACTGCTGATGTCAGAGTGGCTGCTCCAAGGTGAGGGTAAGCAGGAGAAAGGAGAGGCTGCAGACCTGGCTGTACATTTTCCTGCTTCATCTCGTTTGAAGAAGTATTTCAGATCACTGTCAATGGGGAAGATGCATTTTACACAAAGTCCACGTGGAGTCCAGCTCTGAGGCAGAGGAGGAGGCACTGCCTGAGCCAGGGGTTATGGGGAAACTTGTTCTGACTTTCTGTTCACACACAATCAAACCTCTGCAAGGCAGCAGCTTCCAGTGGGAGCAGCTCTCACTGCTGAGAGGGAGATGAGGGGGAGAACAGACTGTTCTGCTCCTGCTTTGTTTCTGGACACCAGAAAAGTGCAGCATGACCTTAATTATATGAAGTGGGCAGTTTCGACATCTTTTTCAAATTACTGAAATGGAACTCTCAAATCCTTGGAGTATTCATCTCTTTTTAGATTTGGTGAACTGAGGAACTCTTCACACAGAGATGCTCCTTCCACATCCTGGGTCTGCATGGGGCTTAGCTGTGTTCCAAATCCATTCTAGTCTTGGAATACACTTCAAAATAGCTCTGAAATTCTTGGTTTCTTCTTCTTCCAAAAGCAGAGCCATCAGTGCTTACTGAGAACAGGGCTGCAGCCAAATAAATACTGTCTTTCTATACAGTGAGCAAGCCACACTTTTGAGATATGATGTTCCCAGAAATGGTAGCAGGCTTTTCAAAATTGAAAACCTCTGGACATTTTATTTATGCTCCTCTGTTAACAAATGCCTCGTTTGATTGCTTTTAAATGTTGTGTTTCTGGAATGAAAATAGAATACTGGCATTTAATTCTGTATGTGTTATTATTTCAGCTTAGGAGAAGGCTGGGAGATGTTTTTTTAAAAAGACTGGATTGTTTTAAGATCATTGTAAAGCCAAATGTTTAAATACTGACTGTTTTAACTTACTTCCAATACTCTACAGTAATTGGTAGAAAGCCTAAATCTTTTTTTTGTGATTTCTTAAAAAGTTCTTAGTTGATTGAAAAGTTTTTTTTGTCAAAGTCTTGGCTAACTTGGTGTAGAAGACCCTGGTGAAAATCTCTTGCAATCTGGGGTTTTTCTGATTAGTGGTGTTGCCTTTTAGCTGGACAGACTTTTCTGATAGTGAAAAATAAACCTGTAGGCAATTTGCTTGCCATGAAGCCATGCAGAAGTAGGATTTGGGGATATTTTGGTTTACATGTCTGACACAAAGGTTAGGAGGAAAGGGAGTGGATGTCAAGCATTGGGATAGAATGCTCTGAAATGAATATTTCTCTGATGTTTGGGAAAATGTAAATCTCCACCTGATGTGGAGCAGGTTCTGTCCAGGCTTTCCATGTGCACAGTTTTGGTTAGCCAGAACCTTTACCTGGCACCCAGATTTTTGCTCTTCTGTGGATCTAGACTTGTCTGAAAGGATCTTTCAACCATCCCAAGGGCCAGGTCTCCCAATTTTTTCAATTTACCTTTTTTAAGATGTACTGAGAAGTGAAATTATGTTCTCTATCAGGTGAAATGTCATTATTAATCTGTGCTAAATTCTGCTGTTGCATGTCTGCAAATACTTCTGGGGGGGAGTTTGTTTTTTTTTTCCCCTGAGATGGGATTTGCATGGTCAGTTGTAGGAAAAGCACAGGTATTTACATTCCTATTCCACTTCCAGATCTCCAGCTTGTCCTAAAAATTAAGGGGTGCTTTGGTTTCATTTTTAATAAGTATTTTTATTGTTACCTGAAAAGCCTGAAATGAGGAATGAGTTACAAACATCCGCCCAATTTTTTCTGTGTGCTGATAAGAGTTAGAAACCTTTGAAAAAACTTTGTGCAAAGTTTTTAATTGGCATTTTAAATGTTTATAGCTACTTTACTCATAATTAGTGTCTAAATTTGTCAGCTCATATGGCATAGCTGCAGCTTCTTAGTTCAGAAATACTTTCTGTTTTCTCTCCAGCTGGTTTCCTGTAAAGGGCTGAATTATTCTAGCTTTTATGGGTCATTGTTAAATATGGCAGGAAGGGTCATTGTTAAAAATGTTTTCAGAACTTTGATAACCAGTTTATCAACTGATTCACATGTTTAATCAGTTAATAGGTTTTCCTTTTCAGTGCATGGGAATTTCTTTGTTTATCTTAACTGAGTAACTGTTTCTTCAGTGGAAAGAACTGTAGTTGACTGATAATCTTTTCAAATAGCTGGGGTTTGCTCTTGTGACACAACTTGCCTGGACAGATCCTGCACTGTTGCTCCTAAGTCTGTGTTTATAGGGAATATTCCAGCAGAACAAGGGTTTGCATGGGCATGGAAGCCCCAGAGGGTCTGGTATTCTGGGGATACAGGGCATGGAGCAAAAGTCATCAGGCATTTTATGATAAAGCTTTTGAAGGTGTTTGTTTATTAATAAAAGAGGGACAGGTGCTTTGGAGAAGTGCCAAACATCCGTGGTTCCTCCAATACCTCGTCAAGAAGTTTTTTTGCAACACCCTTTACCAAAAGTCTCAAAAGGTATGTGTTCAGCATGAAATATCTCCAAGAATCACCATCCTGTGGCTCTCTGGGCACCTGTCTGGGGGCTGCACCACCTTTCTGCTGGAAAACCTTTTTGCTAATCTCCGATCTGAGCCTGCCAAGGTGCAGTTTTTGATGTTGCCCCTTGCTCCAGCAACTGTCTCAAACAAGAAGTTTGGCTCTGTCATCACTGTAATTTCTCTCCAAGTGAGGGGGTTGTATCTATCTCCTCTTAGATAACCTGTTATTAAATCACCATCTCTTCATCAGGCCCAGGAGGCCAAGGCCACCCTCAGATGAAGCCCTCACTCGCTGAGAGCTCTCTTGGCTCATGTTCAGCTTGAAAAAGGTTTTCTCTGCCATCCCCATTGTAATAAGGCCAGTCTGCTCCTGTGTTTATAAACAAACTCGAGGCCAGGCAGAACTGTAAACTTTAGTTTGCTTTTTTCAGAAAAAAAATTCAATTATGTTTGCTTTCTACGTAAAGCGCGACTTGGCATGGAATAATACACAGCAATAAAGTTGCAAAATTTGAGTTTACATGACATTTATCTGCCTTGAAATTGCAGATCTTTGGAGAGCCCTGCAACCCTCAGCTGGGTTCACAGGAGAACTGTGTTCATGGAGTCACAGCAGCTCCTGGCAATTGGCATTTTTGAGAAAGAGTCAGCAGCTTGTTCTGTGCATCTGGGATTTTTAGATGTATTCATTCCTGTTGCTACATGAAGGAAGTGTGTTGAGATGAACACAAACCCAAGTAAAACCCAAATGACACTGGAAACCCAGACATGGTGGTTTTATTGGGATGCCTTGGGCTGAGGAACACACTGCACACATTGGGGCTCACATCTCAACTACAAACTCCTCCCATAAACAGAAAAGAGGTAAAATTCTTAGATTAGACATAAGAAAGGAATTTTTTCAATGGTAGTGGTAAAACACTGGCACAGGTTGCTCAGAAGGATGGTGGATGCCCCTTCCTCGGAAGTGTCCAAGGCCAGGTTGGAATTGGTGGAAGGTGCCCCTGCTCATGCCTTTAGAAGGTGCTTTCTAACTCAAACTACTCCATGATTCTATGCAATGAAGTCTGTTCTGTCCTGTTGAGAGAGTGCTGGGAATTCTGATGGAGAGCCTTGGTTGGGAAACACAACTGGGCCTGGATATGTCCCAGGAAAAGGTCTCTCCTCGAGCCTGCCAGTCCTGGGTTGTGTAAAACCAGAGCAGGACTGTGCTGCCATCCAAAGTGACTGCTCTGCCACTGATGTGAGAGAGAATGAGCAGGGAGGAGGCTGCAGGGATTTGTTCTTTCCTGTGGCCACCAAAAAGCAGGAGTTGATGGGAGGGAAGCCATGGGATCTTGTGGATGTGGGTGAGAAGAAAGCAGAAGGTTGGGTTAAGGCAGCTGTAAATCTTGTGTTGATTCAGCCACTGTTTCATATGGAGCATTAATTCAGTGTTTTATTTGATAAAGCAAAACTTCCTGAGCTTTGAACAGGATATTTGACTGTGGATTTTGAAAGCCAGGGATACCAATCCTGCTTATGCTGTTTGAGTAGTTACCTGTTAGAAAAAATATTTTCTCAAAAAAGATGCTTATTTTAAAAATACTGCCATGAAACATGGAGAAGATAAATGAAGTGCTACATTTGAAACCTTTTTTTAAAATTAATTGTCATTTTTCTGTTCTCTTCTACTAAAAAACTCCTCTGTGGTGGAGAGCCAGAAGCAAATACGATCGTCCAATTTGTTGCTGGAGCTTTCTGAAATTTAAACCCAATTCATTAGGTACAACGTAGGTGTAGAGCGTGGGCAGTCATTAGGATTTCAACAGCAAATAATGCAGCCCATGAAACATCAGACTTATTTCCTTCTCATGTAAAACACAGTAATGCATTTCACCCTGGCTAAATGTGCTCTTGAGCTTTTATGTCAGAGTGAATCATGATCTAACGCTCACCAGATTAAATCTAAACGTTGCAGTATTTCCTTTCTAATTCTGGCTCTTCCCACTAGGATAATATTATTTGTCTCGTCAGTTATGTGCAAGTGTGAATGAGGAGCTGGAGTTTGTACATGTGTGCAAACACCCATGGAAGCGCGGCCCGCGGGGCCGGGGCTCCGCGAGCAGAAAAGCCCTCTGGATAATTAGGTAAAACGCATAATAAGATCCATGTCCACAGGGCCAGCGTGGCCCAGAAGACTTTTATTTGTGTGAATTCCTGGTACAAACGGGGAGGATCTCGCTGCCTCTCCGGGGAGGACCTTTGGGCCCATGCCCGGCGGGCCCCGAGCCGCCGGCGCAGCCGAGCGGGCCCTGAGCGGCTGCGACAGCGCGGCCACCGCGGCCACCTGCGCCCGGGCCTCGTTAGGGCCCCTCAGCCAAAGCCACCGCAGCAAATGGGCCCAATTAGCAGCCCTGAAAGCCCCTCTCCAGCCAGCCATCACTAACACTCCAGATAAAATTTGACATCTTCCCCCCGCTCCCCCTGCCCCGAACTCCAATTAATTGAAATGGTTTTAGTGAGGGACCGCGGCCCTGCTGAAAAGGCAGAGGACTTTGCTTGGGTAATCAGCTTAAATAGCGGCCCGTTTCCTGCCCTCGCTGCTCCACACTTCCCATTTGGGAGACATAAATACTGGTTTTATTTTAAAATCTTTTTTATCTCCAATTTCCTCCAGTTTTTTGATGGGCCTCGTACACGACTCCGTTTCAAAGGGCAGGATGGTGCAGCCAGTAAAGTGGATGCAGACAGGAACTTTTAAGTTCAGTGTTGATTGCCTTTATTGGAAGGAGGGGGTAATGAGGGGTTTCACATGGAAAAGGTACATCTTCTCTGACAGTCACAAACTGGTGATAATTAGGAAGAAATCCACAGTTTCATTCATTTTTCTACTTTTTAAACACTCCTGCCTAAACAGGTATTTTGAATCTTCTGCTGCAATTGCAGAGCAATAATTTTTTTGAAGTTAAAAAGAAATAACAGCTCATTGTGTACATTTTTATAAATATATTCTCCTGAAGCTTTGCCAAGGTCTGGGTCAGCTGTAAGATAAGCTTTGAAATGCCAATATTCTGTAAAGACAGAAATTGTTAAAGAAGCATCTGTAATTCAGTATAATGCATAGTTCAGTTTCTGCCAGGGCTGGATTCTTCACTTGTCATTACTCAAGGGAATTGCCATGGAGTGGATGAGCTTTGTGGGGTCAGGGTCTTTGCTCAGGTGAAAGACTTCACTGCTGTTGGGTGTGTTTGTTTCTTTTAAATGGCCAATATTTCTCTAACTTAACATTCTCTCATTTTCTTAACAGGCAGTAGGAGTTGGTCTAGAGGACAAACTGCCCTCCAGCCACAATCCCACCTCGTGGCTGATCCAGAGCCTTGGGAAGCAGGCACAGGGTGACCTCCAGAGATGGCAGCCAGCAGCAAACCCACGGGACCTGCAGTGACACAGCACAACAAAAGTCAGTGTATCACCCTCTTCCCACAGCTCTCAGAAATTCCCTCCCACCCTTTTTAGGGATCTGCTCAAACTGTCTCATGTTTTTACACCAGAGGCTGTAAAGTCACACTACACAGGAGTCAGAGAATCATTCATGGACTCCACTCAGATTTCTGGAGGCAGGGACATGTCACCTGTCAGGGGAGGTTCATCCTCTCTTTAAAGCCCAAGCCAGGACCCATGTGGCTGTTCTAGGATTTGCATGGATTGGCAGGAATTGTGTTAGGAACACAGTGTGCAGTTGGGAATCTGTGTTCAGGACCCAAATGGGATCTCCTGAGGAGTGCTCAGAAGCTCCTCCTATGTCAAGGAGAAGTGATCTGTAGGAAGATCAAGCTTATCATCCCACCTTTTTATTTGAAAAGGAAGGGGCTGGCTGATGTTGATGTAACTCATATTATTTGACTGGAAATGGCTTTGGGTTCCACATCCAGAATTTCCCATCCAACAGCTGGACCCAGCTCAGCTCCTGCAGGGGCACTAAAATAAATTGACAGACATGCAAGACTTGCAAACTCAAGCTTAGGAAGCTGATAACAGTCAAGCTTTCCTAAGCATGAACATGTTAACAGTAATGGTTGAAGGGTGATTTTTTTCTGGGAGGGAGGTGTCATATTCTTCACCTCATGGCAGCAAAGCCAGGATCCCCTTCCATCTTCCCAACCAGAAATGGATAATATCTTTTCCTGACTGGGTTTTAAGGGAAAAGCATGCTGTGTTCCCAGGTGTTTGAGAATTGAAGAATTACCTTTTTTTAATGTGTTTTATTGATGTCAGTTTATACATTTATTACCTTTTTTTAATGTAAGCCCTGTGTGTTGCTATTTCTCCAGTGCCAGTTTTCTAGCACTGCTTAATGATGAATCATGAACATTAACTTTATATATGTGTAATGCTTTATATATATACACATATATATTTATATAAAAATCTGGGTGGTGGCAGGGAGAGACGAATTCTGTCTGCTCCATCTTTTGTTTGGATCTAGTTGCCATAGGAACACTAGGATCAATTTTGACAGGCTAAAATACTACAAATTACACTGTCGGATGACCTCATTACACAGGGCTGGCACGTTGGATTGCAGCATTGCTGGGAGGAAAAGCGTGAACGCTGCAGGAATTTCTGCTCCATGGAAAAATGTTATTTTTGGATTCTTCAGGAAGGCGTGCACATAAAACCACCGGTTCCCTGGTGAGTGACTGGTCCCTGAGACCAGCACAACTTTCATCTTAATTTTTGGTTGTGGTAGGTGATGTCATATTTGGCCATACAGTTCCTTAAGCTGCAACTGGCATCTCACTGAGAAAGACCTTCATGTTTTCCTGTTAAACACTGAGGCAACTGATTTCTTACAGGAAGACTGACAGAGTGAGTCTTTTTTTCTTCCTTTTTTGGTGTCATCTGCTACCTGTGTGCCTTGGTATTGATACAGCTGACATTGGTTTTGTGGTTTTTTACCTTCCTGATCAATTAAGAAGCATTGAACTATGCCTTGTGTCTCAAAACTGGTTCATGCTGGAAACAAATGCCCCTTTAATTCCTCAGCAGTGTGTTTTGGGATGCATTGTCACTTGCAATAGGAGGTCTCTGCTGCACGGGGACAGCTGTGACATCTCAGGTTGCTCTAGGTTTTCCTTCCATCCTGTTTCCATGCTGATGTGGGCCTTGCAGTTTCACTCAGGGAAATGCCTCGTGCAACTTTATTGCTGTGTAGTAAAAGACAGGTTTAGTCCTGGGTTTTATTTAGACCCATTTATATGTTGGTATTATTTGTACACAGGGAGACAATGTCTGTGAGCTGGCAAACAGTTCAGCCATTCTGTTTTTCTTCTAGTCAAGAATATTACTCTTGCTCTATCTAATCTAGAGATGTAAATTGCAGCAGAGGTACAAATCCAAAACAAACATTCTGAAGAATTTGAATGGAGTAGAGCCCCAATTTCCATTTCAGTTCTCTCTCTGTTGTCCAATTTGTTAAACACAAGTGGTCCCATGTGCGAGTAGCATGACTGCCAGAAGCACTCTGCAGCCATCTGCTTTTCTGGTAAGTCTTTGATTATTTCTCTGTCCAGTTTTCTATCCAAAATTAGAACTGGCAACTCAATTGGTTGATGAATATTGTTTTTTTATCATTTAACATTTCCAGCTTATGGCTAGGAAATGTCATCAAGGTCATAAAAAGCACCAGAAAGGAACTTTCCTTCTCAAGACCAACTGTACCATGGTAGAACTTTTTTACCACGTTGTTTCAGCCCTTCAGGAACAGCAAGAGAATTGAATAGGAAAAGCTTTACTGTTTAAGGGTAACACCAAACTGGAAGGAAAAGACAAAACAGCCTGGATTAATCTGATCAGCTGTCTTGAATGTGTGAAGAACTGCCAGGCACTGATAGAGGCATTCACACAGAGCTGAACTTAAAGCCAGCACTGCACATAAACTCCAACTAGGGGACTAGAAGGAACCACTGGATCTTTTAGAGTCTGTGGTTTATTTGGGCTGAATTGTGGGGTTTAACAAACTGGAAGTGAAGGGGAAGGTGGCTCTGAAGGAGGCACCCCAGAGGATTCCTGAGTCCTGCTGCATGTTGTGGGCAGAGGCCTTCTGTGTTTGTGCAGCTTCAAGGTTTCAGTTCAGGAGTTGCATCAGTTGACAGAAACTGAAAGGTTTTAGATGCTTAAAGCAGAAATTCTCCTGGAAACACTGTGAGACAAGCAGAGGGTGAGTGAGAGCTCTGGGTCATTGCCCTTGTGTTTACTGCATGAACTCCCTGGTGCATGACACGGGGCTGCTGGATCGGAGCGCACTGGGTGTGTCCGAGGCATGAGCCAGAGCAGGCAGAAATGGATGAGCCCTGTAGTACAGACTTGGCCACTGAGATTGCATGGGAAACAGTAACTGAGTATTCATTTGTTTGGTTTTTCCCCTTTCAAAAGAAATTGCATCAGAATTTTGGTCTGATCCAGCTGCATCTTGGGAAGCGCAGCAGGTTTGCAGGACAATGGTTGAAATCACATGTGCCACATGGAGAGGTTTGGTATTTCCAGCACCACCTCAAACTGCAGATGGGGTGGATGAGGAAGGGAAGGGCTCTTGAGTGCAAGCTCACCTTGTGAAATGTGCCATATTCTGATGTCATTGATGGGGGAGGTGGCTGGTCCTAACACAACCTCAGTCCATACATTCGTCCTTGGCATTTTTCTGACTGTAGACAACATCAAAATGTTTCTTTCAAACCTAAAGATCTCTGGAAACTGAACTCTCTTTGCATTTCCAGGACTTCCCTCTGACTGGGTGGGAGACATTGGTTTTCGTGGCAGCATTATGCAGAAAATCAGAAGTTCACCAGACTCTGGTGGTTTCAGGGCTGCTCTTGAGGGTGGGCAGCTCTGGCTGGGCTGCAGCTCTCCATGCTCAGGCAGCTGATGGCCAGACTGCTCAGGGCTGTCAGAGTGACAGGGAAAGGCAGGCACTGTCCAAATACACAAAGACTCAACGCATTAAAAATATTTTTGTTTTAAATTATAATGGAGGAGGGGAGTAATTTAGCAAGTGGGGAATGTGGTGGGAGCCAGCCAGGCTGGGCTTTGCTAATATCTGAATTAGGCTGTTTAAAAATGTTCTAAATCTGCCAGAAGATGCTGAAAGTTCAGCTCTCCCCAGTTTAAGTTAGTGGTGACAGGATTGGGCCCTCTATTACTTTTTTATGTGGTGTTAAAAATGACTTTCCCATATTTCCAAAGCCATTCTTGAATCTTTTCAAAGCACATTGTGAAATCATTGTGTGCATTACTTGTCCATATGTACAGTAGGGTAATACAATATTTGGGCTTTTCCCTTTTGTTTGGCTTCTGCAGAAGAAAGGCAAACTAAAAATCTTTCCTTTCCTCCCCATTTTGATTTTTTTCCAGGTAGAATGGTGGCAGACATGCTCAGCTCAGTTCCATATAACATACTGCTTACTGGAATAACCAATTTAGTTCTCTGCCCTTTTACTGTAAACTTGGGGGTTTTTTATGTATTTGTGATTTCCTTTGAACCATTTATAAACAGGTTAGAAATACCATTTCACCACTCTATTAATAATCAGGGCTCTTTAGATGGGTTCTTTAGGAACCTTTCTGTCTAGTAGGAACAAACTATGATAAACAAACACCTCCAAACTCTTCCTGCTGCACAAATATTCACTGCATTGTTTGGTATTCCTTAGAGCATTCTGCCTTTGGTCAAAATGTTATAGTCAGGGATTTAACTGGTAATTGTTATTTCCAGGAAGATTTTTGTTGTATTGTTCTTTCAGAGTACAAAAAGAAGTAATTTTTGCAACAGCATTCACGTTGCATGAAAATAAAAAACAACTTTAAATATTTCTGGACAACTGTGAGAGTTGAGGTTTTGGTGCCAGATGCAGAAGGCTGCAAGGTTTGCCTGCTCTGCCTGAGTGCCTTGTGACACCACTGCAGAGAGGGGTGGTGTCACCCAAGACATGATCTCCCAGAGCTGGAGAAGTTCAGCAGCAATGAAAATTTTCTTAGTGCTTTCTTCCCTCTAAATGTAAAATTCAGGCACCAACTTCTCAGCTGTGATAACCTTTTCATGAACTGTCCTGGCTCTTAGGCTTTCACCTGTTAAAATAAATGACATTTATTAAAAAAAACCCAGTCACAATAACACCAAACCTGTATTTTTTTAGGGTATAAATCTCCCACTTCAATTGCAGGAGTCTGTCAGTGAATTTCTTACACCAAGTTATGTTATTTAATGAGTGCTATTAGGTAGTTCTGTCACTTAATAGGATTGAGGGTTGGAAATGCCATGTAATATCACTTCACTGGAGAAAAAATCAACAAACAGCCCTCACTAAAAACCTTGTGTTGCCTTTGAAGTGGGTCAGAGCTGCTGTCACTTCAGAGGGAACCCGCAGGGCTGTTTTCACTCCCATTTTAGGGGAGGCAACAGTTATTCTTGGCAATTTACAGTAGGGGCACTCAGAGAAATCTCCCACCATCTGACTGGGAGTGAGGAAACAGAATAGTTATGGCAAAAAAGGGCCTTTGCAGGCTCCTGTCCATAATTATCATCTCATTCAAGGAAATGGGAATATGGGCTCTGCCAGGAAAAGTGCTAATGGCCATTATTGTCATGGGTTGTCATTTGCACTCAGGTGCCACCTAGAATCCCTGGGTGAGGTCTGGGCTGCCTTATGTCCCATGGAATTAGTGGGAGCTGGTTTTGTCCTGACAGCTTGATGGTCATGGAGTCACCTGTGTCCCTCTGGTTGCCCTCTGAGCTCAGGCTGCATCTCTGTGGGCAGAAGGTGTAGAAGAAAGTGACAACGGCCAGGAGAAAGCAAGATGGAGACTTGGCAGCTGAAATTCTGTTGTAGGTGTTATTTTGCAAGTTAAATCCATCAGATTTTGATCTCCTGGTGTTTTCCCCCATAAGGAAAAAAGGCTTTTTTCCTCCAGAGAGGATTCCCCACCTCACTGGGAAAGCAGACACCAACTACAGGTACTGCTGAGGAGAGCAGAGAGGAAATGTCCTCCCCTTGGAGCCTGGGGCTGAGCATGGTTGGTGGCACTCTCTTCATCCAGAAAGTCAAATTCTCCCTTTGGTGCTGGTGAACAAAGTGTAGCAAAGGAACTAAAATCCCTCTGCAGCAGCTGAGCAACTTAAGTGGGTTAAAATCAGAAAGATTAGATTCCCTGGGAAAGTTTAATGGAAAAAGGTGTTTTGCCTATCCTATTGGTTTCATTTGGAATCCCTGTGAGGGTTCTGGGGTTAAACACACTGTCAGTACCTTCATGAGGAGTCCCACATGTCTTCAGATCTCTCCTTCCTGTGTTTGCAGGCTGTGAGCTGCTGACTGGTGCAGAGGATGACTCTGTGTTCCATAAATTCTGAATTTCCCAAGCTTACAGCCCTGTGTTCACACACAGGATGCAATCTGTACCTTCTGGAGCCTGTGTGCAATAGCAAATAAAATCCCACAACATTTGGAATAAGGGGAGCTACAACATTATATCCAAACCAGTTGCACTGGTTTGCTTCTGTACATCTACCAGAGTAGGGGGAGAAATGAGAAAAGCTGGATAAATGGTGAAATATGTGTAATTAAATAACAATTAAAAACATCAAAACTTTTTAAAGGCATGGCTGTGGAGGGCCAATAGAAGGGCCCTGTGCATGTACTGGAGACAAGGAACATTCCAGCAGTGAAATACAGCTGCCCTGACATCCCTGACACAAGTCTCTCTCACCTCAGGGCAGTCAGGATTCCATCACAAATCCCACTGAGCCCATTTCAGCCTCCACAGGCTCCGTGCAGTGAAGTGAGAAGGTCCTGTACAATGGATGCAGTGTTTCCAGAGGGATCTGGAAGCTGGAAGTCGATGTTCTTTGGTCCTAAGCTGTACTTCAGGGCTTGAGATACACTCCACTTCTTCCTGTAACAAATCAGATTTGTCACTACTTGAAAAAGTGCTGATAGAGACCTAGGGAGAAGTTAAACCCTCTACAAAACTTCATGAAATAATACCAATGGCAATGTTTAAAAAGTGAATTAGGCTGCAATAGCCTTATTTCTTCCCTGATTTCAACTGTTTTCCTGCATGTGGCAGGTTTTGGCATTAAACCTGGATCTGGGAATTGAGGGTCTTTCAAAGACAGGAATTCTTACATTTCATTTTAGATGCTTCATTTTTGCAGAATTATTCAGATTTCTGTGGGGCTGTTAATTAGTAGGTGTCCAGTTCCAAGTGGGATTTATGACTGAGGAGAAAGTGGGTTAGGCAAAAAATGGATTTGTCAGTATTAAATTTGTGCTCTATTGCAGCTGAAGACAGACTGCATAAAACTTGTTCTGTGGGTCAAAATAATGTGTGTGTGTAGAGAGGGAAGTGAAATCCCAGGGTTTGAACCCTCAGCATAAAGAGGGTTTATTAAGTGCAGGTCTTTTTTTGGACCTTGACACTGGGATCTAAATAGAAAGTGCCCAGCTAAGCTCAGTGAAGTCCTGCTGGGATAGGTCATTTTTGGAACAATCCAAACATGACTTGGGCCAGCTCTTTCTGTTCAGGAAGCTGCCCGGGTCCCTGCTTTAAACCAGACCCTTTTTTTAGGGTTTTTCTGTGAAAAGAATTGCCACATACAACCTCTGTATGAAATCATTGCACAAATAGCTCCACTGTAGGGCTCTCCAGATTGAGCATACATCTATTCCCTCTGATTAATTTATTTTTGCATTCATGGAATGCAAAAATGCATTTCACACCCCTGAAATCTTGAGGGCAAACAGTTTCCCGTTGGGAGATGTTTCTGCAAAGAGTGAGATGGGAAATGAGTGAAGGGTGATGTTTGTGTTGCCTCAGGGGCAGCTGCTCAGCTGGACTGACAGAGTTAACACTCATCACATCACCCAAGAGCCAGCACAAGCCTTCTGCCTCCTTAGACATTGGCCATTAATATTTTGACACATATTTTGGTTCTTTCATCTCAGAAAGCAATTACTGTGTCCAGTAAATCAAAACCACAACCGTGCGAGGCCTCACCCGGGACCACCTTGCTAAAACCACACTTAATGTGATTCTAATTATGAAACATGTGTTGATAAGGAGCTGAGATTTCAGTGTCCTTTGTGAAATGTCATCCTTGTGCCTCAGAGACTCTGAACACGTGTCCAGTGTGTCCTTGTGGGGTGGGAGGGAGGGAATCCCCTCCTGCTGGGAGAGGCACGAGGGGGAGCCGTCCAGCAGCAAGTGGCAGTGTCACTGTGCCTGTGTCTGAGTGCTGCCAAGGTTTTGTTCCCTGCTTCACCCTGGAAAACCATTCATGAGGTTTAAACAGGACTTTTAAAGTGCAGCATGAGCTGATACTGCACAGTGAACCAATGGGAATCTGAGAGAAAGGAATACAGGAGTCTCCTGTAGAACACTCCTGAACACCAGCAATCATCTTCTTTTGAATCCCCACATTTCTTACAGGAATCCATTTCTCTTTTGGAATATTCTCTTTCTTAAAAAGAGGTATTGCTTTGGAAAAATGCCCAGAGTGCAGTTTGTGGTGGTGTGTCCAGAAGATGTTCCCAAAAGCAAGCCAGGCTGCTGTTAGGTGTCACTTCATGCTGAAATAATTATCTGCTGTTGGCACAACAGAAATCCCATCCCACTCTCCTCATCTTCCAGTTGTTTGTTGCTGCTGCCTCCCTTGCTCCAGGATCAGGGCAATACCTTGGACCAGAAAATGGATCCAGCTAAGAACCAGCTAGACTATAAATAAATCAATACTAAAGTCCCCAAGGTGGCTTTAGGCCAGGCTGGAGTGCCTCTGCAACTTCCAATGGGACAGAACCTTTAAAATTTGCCATGCTAAGGAATGGAGGAAAGTTCCCTGGTGGGAAGCGCTCAGGAATCTCCAGGTGAGAGCCATGCTAGGAGTGAATCACTGGAAGTTTGACTTCTATCCCAAAGGAGCTGCTCCCTGGCCAAGGCGAGTGGCCACAGCCACTCACCAGAGTGGTTCCTCCATGTGGGAGCTGCCCTGCATTAGCATTTTTTCCATGGGCTGAGGCTGGGAGGGACAGGTTCCTTCACATTCTCCTGGATGTGCATGAGAACAGCCTCCAGGAAGAGCTGGAGACTCCAGAGGCTCCACGTGGAGCAGCTCTGGTGTGGGAGCCCCGAGCGGCTGCTCCCGAGGCTCTGGCTGCTGTCCCAGCTCTCGGGAGCTTCAGTTCTTGGGATGTTCCTGTGCAGAGCCTGGAGGTGATTTACAGCTCCTGGGTTGGGAAACAGCACTTCTGTAAATGGGTTTTCCTAGATAACCAGGAAATTTTGGAGTCTTCTGGAACTCCTGGGTGAAAGACTTTAGGTATTTATTTATTTTGCCATTTGAAGCAATGCTCCTCCTACTTGTATCCTAAATAGGAAGTGTTTCTGTTTCAGAAGGCTTTTTTTTTCATATATTCTGTATAAAAGAAACACAAGGGTGAATTTGGTTCTCCATCTCCTCCCAAACATCCCTGACCATCAGTGCATCCATATTAATGGACTGGTTTGAATTTTGGAAGATACATGACTGATTTTTTCAGTTGTTTTATAAGAGGGAGGTTCTGGCTACTCCAAATCCAGTTGCTGACGTGGGGTAGGGATGGCTGGTAGTGAGACCCCGAGCAGAGCAGAGCTTTTCCTAAGCCCAGAGCCATTAGGCTGAGCCTGCTGGGTCCCTTCCAGGCAGCCTGCGTGATATTTCCTCTGGAGTTTCATTTGGATTAGATATTCATCTTCTCTTCCTGTCCCAAACTGTTGTTTAGTGCTGATGTGTCCTCTTAAGGCACTGCCAAGTTCCAGCACAGTGGTGGTGAAGCCAGTCCTAGTCTGTGCTGGGGTTATTAAACTTTGGGAGGAGTTTAACCCTTCGTGTCCATTGAAATCAGGGGGATGTTTGCACCTAAATCTCTTAATGGTTTTGGGAATTCCAGCACTGAAAGGCCCAGCTCGAGCCCCAGGCAGCTCCAGAGCCTCTTCCCTCTGCAAGGTGCAGACAGATTATTTAGAATCTCTGGGAATATCTGCAATAATAAGGATTAATTTTTCCCTGGCAATCTAATTGGCAGAAATGTTTCATAAATGGCTATTGTTTTCCAAAAGGAGCAGATTCCTTGTGCTGTTGGGTTTTTAAATCCTTGGAGATACAATATATACATACACCACACTTGGTTATCCACATAGACTTCGTTTATTTGTGTTTGCCTGCTTAGTGCAAACTCATTACTCTCCAGGAAAGTCCTTTGTTGACACAAAAAGGCACTGGGGAAATACAATTTTTTTTACAATAAAGTCTTGTATTCATATAAAATGTTTCTCATTGGTAAAACAAAATAAAGAACCCAGAAGCACTGGCATGCAGAAGTTCACAGCTTTTAATACAGCACATGTGTCATAGCACAGTGTGGCCACCTAATGAGGGGCCTAATACATTTTAAAAGTCTAATAACAGGACAGCTCAATGACTTTGAAAAGCCCTAAAAACTCATTGTCTGAGAGCATGAGGATGAATAACTAACAAGCTGAAATGTATTTACCTTTAGAACAATATGTTTTGTTCCTCTAAGTGCAAGCCTTTGATCCATTGAAAGGGCTCTGCTCATTTTTAAGGCAGAGAGTCAAACTGGAATTCAAACTTGGTTAAGGAACTGTCGGTACAAGATCATTTTGCAATTAGAAAAAGGCTGAAAATGCAACACCCTGCTGCATCCTTTGGGAAATGTACCTCTAAGAGAGAGTTTAGATTCTGGGAGCTAACACAAACACACGCGGTTTCTGTTCAAAACCCCTTTGACCAAAACCAGAATGGCTTCCATTGGAAGAGACCTGAAAGCTCCTCTCACTGCACCCCTGCCAAGGGCAGGGACACCTCCCACCGTCCCAGGTTCCACCCTGCCCTTGGGCACTGCCGGGGTGGGGAGGCCCCAGTGAGGTGTCCCAGCTGAGCAGGGAGCCCTGGCCAGGATGTCAGGAGGGTGCCCAAGGTCCCTGGCCTGGCTGAGCCGTGCCCTGCCGTGGAGCGCCGTGCGCGGATCCGCGGGCAGCACAGTGCACGCTCTGTTCTGCAGCCCCGGCTGCCCCTGGCTGCTACATTTACAGAGGAGAAACACCCTGCCTGCCAGAATGACATAAATCTGCTGCTTTCCTGCAGACTAAACCTCACACTCGGGAGGTGTGATTACCTCATGCTCACCTCTGCACCTGGGGAGCACTGGAGGCCGGCAGAGAGCCCGAGCCAGCAGAGCGGCTGCTCCCGGCGGGCTCGGTGCGTGCGGGGCAGAGTTCAGGGCGGGGGCACCGCGGTGCTCCCGGGGCTGCGACTGGGCAGGTCAGGCTGCCCAGCACTGCCCAGAGCCAGCTCTGCCTGCCCAAAGGCACAGCGAGAGTCCCCGCTGTGTCCCCAGGGCAAACCTCGTGTTCCAGCAGTGTGACTTTGTTGGTGCTGCCGTGGGTGTTGGTTTTCCCAGCTTTTACAGAGATGGGGGTAACTGAGAGGTGCTTGAAAGATTTTATTCCAATGAAGGATGAGACATAAGAGATGTAAAACTTATCATTATTCCATCAGAAGCCAACCTATTTCTTGGTTATAATACTTTATAAATGTTTTTCAGCCTATTAGCTTTTGCCACACAATGCTGCTATTACTTCTAACAGTAATCACACAAAAAAGCTGTGTGAGCTTTCTGTCAAGTTCTGAGAATTCTTTACAAATCCATTTCTCACAGTGGGGGTGCCCAAGCTCTGTCACCTGCCCATACACAGTCCTGGTCACAGCAGGGACAAAACAGGAGCTTTTCTGCAGGGAAGGGCAGCGGGTGCTCAGGGACAATAACAACCAGATCAGGCCAGCTTTATTAGTGACAAGAAGGGCCTTTTTAGCCCAAGCAGGGTTTTCACAGTCATTTTTTGCTTGTGTTAAAATTGGTTGATTTTAAATCAGAATAATCTTTCAAGAAAAATAGGAATGCATTTACCTTTCATTAAGTAGAAGTTACTTTCTCACTGCACTAAGCAGTGAAAGGCAAAGCCATGACTGTTCTCCCTATGGAACAGAAAGCTGACCTGTGCTAAGAACCCCTCTGCATTCTTATCTGCTCCAGTTTTGCAAGGCATTTTGAGCTGAGGGATGTCAGAGGCAGCAGGAAACCAGGTCAGGCTGTGAGACTTGCTGAATTTAGAGGAAGTGCTAAAAGCAGCAGAACACCCTGAGTGTCTCCCCAGAGCCCTAAATCCAGGTGGATTTCAGGTGTCTCCAGAGCCTTGCAGCTTTGCCAGCCATTCCAGAGGTGACTGGAGGATGCCCAGTCCCTTCACCCTCCTGACACCTGCTCTCTGATGCTGTTTGGGAGCTGGTTTTCCAAGGAAAAGTCGGTTGGTTTCTGTGTCTGTGTACAGACACAGCTGAAGTTGTTCACCCAAAGGAGTTTAACACTCCCCACACTCTGTGACACAGGAAAGCTGCCCTGACAGGGGAGATGCCATGAATATTTTGGCTTTGACAAGCTCTCACATCTTGCTAACACCCCAGAATCCTCTCAGGACTGAGGCACCACCATGACTCAACCACAGGCTGTGTCACAAACCAAACCCAGCCAGGCTTCCCCAGTTCCTGTGTTCCCAAATTACTGGGTTTACTTCCACCCATTTGCCTTCTTGGTTGGTGCTCCTCAAGGGTTTTGGGACACCCTCCTTCCCTCTGTTCTTTTCCACTGCTCCTCAAGTCTTGCCTACCCTGCAAGCCAGAATATTTTTACATAATTGACTTAATTAGCCCAATCAAAGGAGTGATGGTGCAATGAACTGAATATTCAAGCTTTCTTCTCAAAGAATGAAGCTGTGCATGTTCACTGGGGTTACAGCTCTCCTTTCATCCCCTGCCAAGCACTTGACTTGGTTTGTATCGTGACTTGATAAAGAAATGACATCATTAATACAATAATAACAAATCATTTCTATGTAAATCAGGGGACCTTCTACCTGGATCATTTTAATGATTGCCCTCCAGCTCACTTTTTCTTTCAAGCAGCATCTTTGCATCCAGTAATAACTATTTGCTAATTTAATTCAGATTATCTTGGACTCGATGAAGGAAGCAAATAGGGCAGAACCCTTCAGAAGCTTCAGAATCCAAAGAAATCAGGTGTTTTATTGCCTTTTTTCAGTTCTTGCAGTTTTGATTCAAGTTCTAATTTTGGGGGTTTTCCCTGACTTTTTGAGATTTGGAATCCAAAGTATTCCTTTATCATTGTTACCATTGTTCAATACCCAGACTATTTTATGCTTTCTATAGGGAAGCAATGTTTCTTACAGTTTGGGTTGTCTCTTCAGTAAAATATGAGCTTTGTGGTGTGATCTGAAGTCAGGTGAAATTTGTCTCGATGGAGAACATGGGGAGAGTTTCCTGTCAGCTGGGACTGAAACTGAACCTTCCAACCTCTTTTCCTGCCTCTGCCTCTAAGTCACTGTCTGGATCTTGTAATTTAATTAACTTTTTAGCATTTGCCTGCAAAATAGAAATGATTATTTTATCCTCACAAAGGAGTGTTAAGAAACTTAATTAAACTCTGCCTTTAAAGTGCATCCCTTCATACACTACAAAAGATCAGTGAGCTAACATATATCACATGCATTACATATAAATAGCTTTATTCCAAGAGCATTAAGGGAATGTGTACTTTGGAAAAGGCCTTCGTGTGCATCTCCACTCGTGGCAGGATTTTATGTCAACTCACTTCTTTGAGTCAGAAAGTTAAACTAGTAATTAATTTCTTTTTGTGCCTGAAAGACAAAGCTCCACAATTAGCAATGTGCAGGTGATAATTAACTCTGTTCAGTGACCATCTGAGCTACCTGGTCATGGCTGATATTTTAGGGATGGGCAGCGAGGAGCTGAAATTGTTTTTAAAAAAGATGATTTAGTCCTGTAGGAATGCAGTCATCTGAAAAGTACCTATGATAGATGGGGAAAAAATGCTTCATTCTTCCATAACGAGGTCTCTGCAATGGCTCCCTGTGATCCACATAACACATGTCAAAAACTGAGTTGACGTGGCCCAAGGCTTGGCAGGTTTCAGTGCCAAAGCCATGCAGTGCTCTGAGGAGCTGGCAAGGTGCTGGGCTGAGGCAGCCCACACTTAGGTGATAATTTATGGCTACCTGTAACCCCCTGGAAATAGAAACCATTCATATTCTCTCCAGGGAAGGGAGAAGTGACCAGACAGCGTGAGTTCAGCCAAACCAAGACTCCATATAACTCCACAGAAGACAAACTCTGGTACTGACATTAACAATGCTGTGGGCTCTTAGAAAGGGTTCGCCTGTAGGTTTTATTTATTTTAGTATTGTTTGCTTGTGTCATTTCAGAAACTGGCAGTTTATAAGAGCTGAAGTCGAGTTTTAACTCTTGGACTTTGATTCTGTTTATTTAAAGCATAAAAAGGCCTCAAGAGCAGCCCAAGCCAGGGCAGGGCCATGCAATGGGGTTTGTGCTCTCCTGACTTGCTGATAATTCCAAATGTGTGTCATCCTGCCACCGTCGGTCCCTGATGCTGTCAGAATCTGTCCCAGAGCTGCAGAATTCCTGCAGACACTCTGCTCACCCCACCCTGTGGTTTGGCATGGCTCTGCCCTTCCCTGGAGAGCTCCTGCCCTGCTCTGGCAGGTCTGGGGGTGCTGGCAGGGACCACATCCCCCAGGGGCTGGGGCTGCTGCTCCCTCTCCTCAGCACAGGGCTCCTGGGGACCTTGGGGACCTTGGGGACAGCTTGTGCTTTGGGAAGAAATCAAGGAGCAGGGGTTGATCTAAGTCCTTGTGCTCCTGGGACTGTGCCACCTTCCACGTGTGGAGCCTTCCAGGGAGAGTCTGAGCCTTTCTGGGAGATCAGATGAGCTCAGGCTGCTGGAAAGGAAGAAGGGAGAGTTCTTCCTCCACTCACAGCTCCTCAGTCTCCTCATTCCATGTGTGGCTCCCACAGCTGGTGGTGTCAAGGAGTGGGATGTTGTCCCTGCCCAAAGTCACACACTGGAGTTAACAGATCCAGACTGAGAATCTCAGTTTAGATCTGTCTTTTCCTCCACCCTGATTTATTCATGTGCTGAGATCAAGGATTGCACATCAAATTCTCTCGATTCTGTGGGTGCTGATGTTAATTTTGGTCTGAGCTATTCTCTGCTCTGCTGTTTGTCTCTATGTGCTGTTTATCTTTGCACATCTGCATATTTATGCATTATTATTTATGAAAGTTCTTCCTCATCCTCCTGAAGAGGGTGAAATACTGGAAGGGGACAGGGACTGTTTATTCCTTGTACAAAGTAATGCAAAACAGCTTTTAGATATCCCTGAAACTCAGATTAATAATTCCATTGTGTTTAACCAGTGAGGAAATCTTTATTGTTTAACAGTTCTTTGTGGTTTATTAGCTCCTCTTTTGTGGACCAGCAGGTTCAAGTCTTCTCTCCCTCTTTTTTCTTTTTCTTTTTTTAAGTTTTCTTTTTTTGTAACTGTTAAGCAATTCCACCTGGAGATGTGAAAACTTCACAGGCTATAAAGCTTATATCCTCCAAATCTCCCTATCCAATATTAAAACATCTAAAGGAGGGGAGGCACCGTTGAAATATTTTGAGCTGTGTTTGGGAATGAACACAGGGATTGGATTTATTCAACAAAATAGCCTTTGTGGTTTTAGGAACGGCCCAGTGAATGAGTCTGGTTGCAATGGAAGTATGGAAAATATCTTTTACCAGGTAGTGGGATGAAAGAACTTCTTTAAAACTGGGTAGAGTTAAAGCCAAATGGAAAAGATCTTAAAAGCAGAAGGGACAGTGGCCAGAACTGCCACTGCCTTGTGTAAATCCTGGAAGTCCTTCTCTCCCACTGGTGACCTTTGAAAAGATGCTTTTCCTTGCAGAGGGGAAACATCTGTTTCTCATGTAAGTTAATACTTAACCTAAGATACACAGTAGAAATATCTTATCAAAAATAGGATGGAGGCAAAGACTGCAGGCATTGCTTGGTCCACGTGGAATCGAGGTGACGCTTTCACTTCAAGGAGAAGAATGTGGATTTTAGGTCCCAAACTATCTTATAATAAGCATGGGATGGTTTGTGTGTATATTTGTGCCTGTTATATGCAATTAGTAATGCTTCTCATAGGTTATGCTTTGAAAACACTGACCTTTGTGTTGTTGCTCTTATCCTCAGATTTATTTAATATGCTTGGGAGGGTCTCTGAGTTACACTGAGTTTCACACATGTTTCTTGCTAACTTGCAAGAAAATATTCCAGTTCCACTCCAAACCCTCCTGCCCTCCCCCTGCCACCACACACCAGTGCATGCAGTGCTCCTGGGCTTCTCTGTGGAGACAAAGAGGGAATGCAAAAGCAGATGGCACTGAAGGAATCTAGAGTAAATCCACACAGCAGCTTATAGATGTGCTTGCTTAGCAAGGAAAACCAAAGTCTGGTGTCACAGGACTGAGAAAAAGCATGTGAGTGCACAGTTGTGTTATTGAAGTCTCACCACGTCTCTGCTGAAGTGTAGGCTGCAGTGTGTGGAGTTTTGTGGATCTTTATGCCTTAAAGGAAAACCTTAGAACTTGTTTTCTTCCGTGTTGCCATAACACTTTGTATCTTAGCAATAAAATTTGGGTAAATTTAGTGTTATCACAAGAAATTTGTGCTCCAGAGATTTACTGTTCCACTCCCACAGTGCCTTTAAACCCCATGTCAGGAGTAGGACAGCAATTCCTGGCCTGTGTTAGGACCAATTTACCTCATTTCCTCTGCTTCAGCAAAGTGAGATTGAAGAGGTTAGAAAAATAACAAACATAAAACGAGGAGGAAAGCCATTGCCAGTCTGAGTGACTCTGCCCAAGTCACCCTGCAGGACCAGCCCAAAGGTTGAGGGGAAATCATTCTGCTCTGGTACTCCCAAGCAGGGCCCTGCTGGAATCCAGCTCGTCCCTGTTGTCACATCTCATCTGGGTGTCTTTAACACAAATTAAAATATTGCTGTGCTAAGGACCAAAAAAAGCGAGTGGAAAATGCACTCATCTGCGTCCCTCACTCGTGCCAAAGAGTTTTTCATTCCCACCTCAGCTCTAATTTGAAATGTGTTAAATAAAAATCTCCAGGAGAGTATCCAGAATAGATAGGCATGTTTGGGTCAGCCTACAGCTTGGCATTGCCATGGGCCTCATCTCTAATTACTAAAGAAATAGTGAGTTAGTGAGTTAAAATACCCAGTGACGGAGATCTAAATCATTTCCACTCTGGATACCGGCCTGAAATAAAAAGGGCTTTTCATTAGCGTGGCACAGATTTAGTGTGGTGGGACACAGTTTGTGCTTGGCAGGAAGTGTGGTCAATGGGCCATTAAGTTCTGAAACAGGAGGCAAGGCATCCTCTAATGCTGCTGACAATAAATATTGGGGAATGGCTTCCTATGGATTCATGGCAGCCACGCCAGAGCCACTCAAGGCAAGTCAGATTTGTGATCCCTGAACGCGCAGCACGGCCTCCTCATAATGGAGGGATCGTTTGCAGGTCCCAAGGGAAATCTTTCCTTTCAGCCCTGGAAGATGAGAAACCCACAGGGAACCCTAACCCAGGGCAGGATTGAGTGGCAATTACTTGTGTTGGGGGATTTGCTTTTCCCCCGTGGAAAATAAAAATGTTCCAATTAGAAAACAGTCGCTGAATTTTGGCGGTTTGCTGTTTAAAAACAAGCACACAAACAAAGCTTCAGAGGAAGATTTGCACCTTGTGGGTGTGCAGGGAAGGCTCCAAAGCTGGGGAGAACAGCCCAGGAGCTCCTGGAAGCAGGGAGGGAAGAGTTTCTGGGCTGTCATTTGAAGTGGTTCTGGCTCCACGTGTGAGTGTTCTGTGCTTATCTGTGAGCTCAGGGCTGCAGGAGCTCTGCAGCCTCACCTGCCTGTGTGTCCATGTGGGAGGGGAAGCCACCCCACTTGGGAGAGAGCTGCTCATTTAATCAGCTGTGTGTTTGCAGGATATTCATTCTTCCTCTTTATCCTCCACGTGGGCAAGGCCATCCTTGCAGCAGGCTGTGAAAACTCCAGTCTGGAGATCCAGTTCTCATGTGCTTGCATGGTTTTCACCAGTTTTTCACCTGAATGCTTCACTAAGATGACTGCCTTTTTCCAATGTTTCCAATCAAGAGAAATGGGTTTTTACCATCATTTAGAGGTAGCTCAGGATTGTTTTGTAGAATAAATACATATAAAAATAAACCAAGTGAGTAAGGGTGCCTAGTCTGAAACAGCTAGAATCCAAATTTTTTGGAATTTGTGTCATCAAACACTTTAATACAGTGCTTAACTTTATATTCCTTTCCAGAACAATTGAGGTTTAAATGATTGTGAGCAATTCAGCTAGAAACAGACACTTGCTTGGAAGACCACAACCCAAATGTGGAAAGTAATCAAAGAATAATTAGTGGGAAGTAGTATTTTACAAGCCAAGCAATGCTAGCAGCAGGCTCTGGGGATGGCTACAAGTGAATGCTACAATTTCTCTGACTTGGAGGAACTAAGCCCATTGTTTGATGGGCAGTTCAGCCAGCCTGCACCTTTTAAAGTCACAGGTTGTGTCCAAGGCTGCACCCTCACCAAGGCCATCCCTCTCAGCCCATGATCAGATCAGCTCTGGGATGGCCAGGTGTGCCCCCAGCTCTGCTGCCCCTCACTCTGTGAGCAACACTGCAAAGGGAGCAGAAAACCCCAGATGTGTTGAGATAAACACATCTGTTTAGGCAGAGTCACATATGGGGCATGTGGGTGAATATATGGGCATAGAAATGTAAAAGAAAGCTACAGCTCAGTCACTGCAGGATTATTTCTCTCAAAGAAATTATTTAACTCTCAAAGAATGCAAAATGTGACTCTTAAATGGCATTAAAGTCTGGCTTTCTTCAGGCCTGAACTGGCCTGGCAGCTGTCCCTGCTGCAGGCAGGGCCCAGGGGAGGGATGTGCTCACTGGGCACATCTGGGAGAGGTGGCCAGAGCCACTGCTGGATACTGAAACCTAGGGAGTACTTAAAACCCTCTGAAGAGGCTGAAATTCTCAGACAAACCTAAGTCACATGGGCAAAGAGAGTCCTGGATCCAGGGTGTGCTTAGCTGTGGTCCAGGGGGCTCACAGAACCTGTGGGAACAGCCCAGACAGGAGCTTGGGTCCAGCTCAGGCTGTGCATCCCTCCAGCCTGAGAGCTCCTCAGAATTCTCAGAACATTCCAGAAGCTTCTGTGCCTAGAGGAGATGGAGGCAGTAGATAGCTCTTATCTGGACCTGGCTCTGAAATGCCATGGCTACACCCAGCCTGCAGCAGAGCTTTGGCTATAGCCCCTGCCTTCTTCAGGGTATAGCAGGGTGGTTTTATGGATGTGAGCTCCTCAGATTGTGCCACACTGTTGAAAACATTTGGAAATGGAGCTGTAATACATGAGCTGTGCAGCTGTTCTAACAAAGTCTCCTGGACTTTGCCCATTTTGCAAAGTTTTTATTCAGGAAAACAGTGATGCTAATGGGAATTAAAAATCTGAAGGCAGGAGAATTTGTCTAAGTAAGGGCTGAGCTGGAGGGATGAGCCAAAATTTGCAAGGAAACATTTTGCTTGGCTCCAGCAGCATGTAATGGCATCATGTGGGGATGTGGCACCTGGAATCCTGTCCTAGAGAAAAACACAGGACACTGGCTCTCCCAGGCAGGCCTGCAGAATTCCTGGGAAACTGGAAGGCATAACACAGCCCAGGGGGTGTGGGAGGGCTGCTGCCCAATCCCAGATTGCAGTTCTGGAACTGGATTCACCTCTAGAACCTTCCCATACTCAGGAGTTGATCCAAGGATTTTGGTTTGGTACTGGCTGAAAAGATGAGGTGATTGTTTTTATGTTTTTAAGGCAGCTGTGGAACTGGAAAACAAGAGAAGGACAAAAATTGCTCTTCAAAAATTAAGATTGTTGGCTGTTTTCAGCTTCTCATGAGCACCAGGGTCACTTTTATCTGCCTGGCAGGAGGGTGAGCCCTGCCTGGTGTCCTTGTTCCCAAAGCTGGAGCCTGGAGAAAGGCTAAAGCCTCTTCTGCATGTCCCCCCTGCCAGGTTGGCCATACCTGGCACATGTCCTGGTATGGCCAGCCCAGAACTTGGGGAACATCCCCTGGGAACATCCCCAGAACCTGGGGAACATCCTTGGCAGAACTGGTCAAGGAAAAATCTTCCAGTGGCTGTGAGAGCTGCCTGGGGGCTGAGAGCTGCCTGCTGATCCTTTGGTTTTGGAATAACAAATTCACCTTCAAAATTTAAAAACTGAGAGTGTGTTTCAACCCAGGGTGTTTCAGTGCTTGTATGGAAAACAATTTTCTGCTCACTGTATTGATATGTTTGGAGCTCTGTGCAAAGAGTTAAGTTATTGTATATTTTAGTTTTTTAATTGACTCCATATCTGCTGGCAGCAGAATAGACATTGATCTGTTTTTTTCCTTCACTTTATTTAGGAAAATACAGGACAGAGTGTTTACTCTGCCTCCATACAGCATTGCTTTGTAGGGTGAAAGTGAGGGCGAGACCACAGTGAAGAATTCCCTCATTGTCAATTTTAAAGGCTTCATAATAAATGGTAGGCTTTTTTGGATGGGAGTCAGAAATGTTTTCATGACAGTGTTTTGCTTAACTTTTTGTATTCAGCTGGGATTTTCTAAACTCTTTTGAATTTGCTGGTTTGATCATTTAAACATCTTCTTTCTGGCCACCAACTACTTGCTCAAATTACTGCAGTGACACTGTACCTGACAGCTGCTCAATGGGGATTTGAAAAGCTTAAACTTGTGAGTGTAAATTAAATTTATTTGTACCAGGCATCATTTCTCTGGAGACAGCACCCAGCCTGCCTTTCAGGGGAGAGGATGAGGAGCTGGACCAGTAACTCAGCATGGAGAGAGGCAGAACTGTGTCCACACGGAGTTTGAGTGAGGAAGGGAGTGCAAAGGAACGGATGGCCAGTATTGATCTGCTCCATATATTCCAGCTGAACTATCTACTGAATTTGATTTGCATTGGGCCAGGCCAAAAACATTAATTGGTGGCACTTGGCCCCTCATGGCTCTCCATTTCAACACAATTTGTGTAGCTGAGAAGCTGAGTCCTTCCAGGGCCCTCAGCAAGACCCCTCTGGCTGCTGGGCAGGACTGATCTTTGTGCTGCACGTGGCCTGGGGGCACAGCAGGGTTATAGTGAAGTTTTCCATATTCCCCCGGCCTCGAGGCAATGTTGGTTTACTGATCCCTTCACAGTGGTCCTGCAGCCCTTTCAAGGGTTACTCTTGCTTTCCTCTGAAAACTCTCCAGGTCTTTTGTTTGTTTTTCCTCTGGCCTTTTCTTTTTGTTTGGTTTTTGGTTTTGTTTTTTTTTCTGGAGTGCTTTGTTGCTGGAGGTCTCCATGCCTGTTGCAGCCTCCCCTGTGAGTGCTGTATTCAGCCAATCTGTGCACTTTTGCTCTGGAAAGGTTCCTTGGCGTGGCTCTGGCTCCTCACAGCCCCACAGCTCAGGGCTTGCCCGCTGGAGAAGGTCCTGAGCAGGGAAAAGCTTGGAGGGAAGGAACCCTCTGGAAGGCATCTGTGTTTTCCCCAACTGTAAGAGCACAAAGCAAAGTGTGATCCCTGTGATGGATGAGCAGCTGAGCTATTGATGCCTTTTTCCATGCAGTCAGTCCCGAGTTCATGCATCTCCTGGAATGACCACTGCTGGTAATGCCTGTTTCTTTCACTCCTTTTTTAAACAGCAAAACGCCCTTTGAAAAGGAAACCTTGTTACCCTTAATGCAATGCAAGCCACCCACGGAGCTCTCCGACAGTCCCAGGGTTGCTGGGGTCCCTGTGTTTATTTTCCCCAGGATCACTAACAGTCCCAGGACTATTTTGCTTGTGCTGCTGAAAGATGTCCTGGAGATGTGTTTTATCATCTTAGCACCACAAGCTGCTTTCATTCTTGCAGGCCTCTTGCAGAACAGCACGTGAGTGGCAGGACGTGTCCTGCACGGGGGAATTTTTATGAGGCAGAACTTCACTTGGGAGGTTTCATTTACTCCCAGTGGTACTGAGTGAGTAACTGTGGTGGACTGAGCTCATCACCCATTTATTGCATTTAACCATTGGAATACATCTTGGTGAAGACCATTTTGCTGATTCTCTATTTTCCTGGTGGTGTAAAAATTCTGCTTCGCCGTTGCATTTTCTGTTTGAACCATGTGGGCTGGTGCAGGAAAATATCTTTGGTTGTAATAAACAAGTTTCACCTCAAGGAACTGCTCTGATCAGTGTGTTTGTGTCAACCTGCTGATCAGCATCTCCAAATTCCATGGGTTTGGGGCAGAAAAATCCCGTGGGGTTATCCAGTTACTTCAGAACATGAATTAGAGCTTTGATACTGTAAATGCTTAATGCTCTATTCTCTCTCCCCCTTCCTGATGGCTGCAGGCTTGGGGCTTCTTTTCCTTTCCTTCCCAAAAAGCTTTGGGGAAGAGGGTGGTCAGTGGTGATGCAAGTCCCCAACATTCCTGTTGTGTTCAGCTGGGATTCATTGCTTTGTATCTTTCCCTCGCCCCATGAGATCTGTTTTTCTCCTCTCAGTGTATGAGAGTGTTTTCCCTTCCCTGGCATAGCAATAATATACTCCAACGTGTTTCAGCACAGGAAATCCTATATCCAGCATGGGGAGGAAAGGCCTTAATCAGTACAAATTCCATTGTGTTTATATCAATCCTGACCCTCAGTGTCATCAGGACAAAGCTTTTTGGTCTGGGTCCCAGGCACTGGTTGGTGCTGCTGGTTCACAGTTATGTCACTGCCAGCCCAGATTTGCCAGATTTCTGCTCCTGAAGTTATTTTTTAGGGAGGGGCTGAGATGAGGGGCAAGTACTCAGGGAGCTCCTCTTAATTGCAAGCTTTTCCCTTCTTTGGATGATAGGTTAATCCCCCAGCATTTCCTGAGTATAAAGGGCTTTCATAAGAGAAAAGAGGATCATTCAAGAGAGTTTGTGATCTGTTTCACAATCCTTATCCCTATTTTCTAGGCCAAGCTGGCTGCATCATGACCATGGTCTAGGGGGAAGGAGCCCAGTGAGATCCTGGTCCTCTCTGAGCTCTCAAAGGTCCTGTGTGAGAGCAAAGGTCCATGGTGTGAGTGTTTAAATCAGCAGGAAACTTTCCAAGCAGCCTGGCCCATTAGTGGAAGCTTTAAACAGAGGATTGACTCTCCATAAAAAGAGCCCTGCACAAACAAACATTCCAGCAGCACCCTTCCTTCAGCTTTCAATGTGTTTTTTATCAGGCCTTGAATTAAACCACTGTCCAATCATTTGAAGGCATGATTTTTAGGAGTCATCCAAAACATAATTAATGACGAGGCAATGCATTCCCTGGGAGGGGAAGGAGGGACTCTCCCTGCTCTGGCTTAAAGAGGCAGCTCAGTGGAGCTCTCCCATGGGTGCCACAAGCTGGACCAGCCTGGGAGGGGGCCTGGATCCTCTGCCTGACCCTGTGGCTCTCTGCGAGGTGGCACAGGTGACCAAGGGACATGACTGAGGCACAGGATGAGCTCTGGCTCCACCCTGGCTCCAGCCTGGTGCTGGGAGTGGGCTTGGAACAGCTCCCTGAGGTGTCTGTGGGCAGCCAGCAGAGACCTCTGCCTTATTTTCCCTTCCTTTCTCCCTCCAGCTCTTTCTTCAGAGCAGCAGCAGCTCCCTGGGGCTCCTTCCTGGCTGCAGGCAGAGCAGGATCAGCCTGGCACGGTGCTGCTCTTGTGTGTCCCTCTCCTGGCTGCTGCCCCTCCATCCTGTCCTCCCCTGGCTGCTGCCCATCCCTGGGTCTGACCCTGCCATGCCTCTGGCTGAAATCTTTTCTCCAAGCTCCACATCTTGCTGCTTTTTTTGGAGAAAAGTCTGTGGTGGTCTCCTTGGGATTGTCCCATGGCTCACCCCAGGAGCTGCCAGGAGCTTTTCTTTGGGAGCAGCCTTGTTCCTTCTCCTGCTCATTCGAGGCATTCCCACATGTGGCATCTGAGGACACTCTTTTATATTTTCATCTTGTGGGGAACAAAGGAAAATAAGTCACTTTACCAGCACTTTTCTGAGTGTTTAATTAAAGCTGTGCATTTATGACAGGAAATGGGAGCCAATATTTGACCTCTGAAGTGTTTATACAATTGATAGATCACTTTTTCTTACCTCATCCCCTGTTTGTGTACAAGATACTCTGTCAGTACATTCCCAACACAATGCAACACTTCATTATACAATAGACATTTAAATAGCAAACTATTTCTTTAATAGTCAGGGGTATCTGCTGTAATTCTTGGCCTGGGAAATGGGCTGGCCAGAATCTTTAGATGCAGATGGCATCAGTTCAGGTACTAGTATTATTGTTATTTTTTGCCAAATAACCAAATTAACATTGAGTAGTTTGGCTTGATGCTGAAAAATTCACTTTTGGAAGTGAATTAGGTTGGGTTTTTTTTTTTCCTTCCAAGTCCTGGCACATGTTGCAAGGGCCTTAACATTGGAAGAAATAGATTTGGATGCTCTTCAAAGAACTCTGGTGTGGTTCTGCCATTTTTAACTTTTTACCTTGCTGTTCTTTCTCCCCACCTCTTCCCTGGGGAACTGAAGGTAAATGATTGATACTCTGTCTCTCCTGCTCACTTTCTTTTTTTAAATCTCTTTTGGCCAGACTTCTCCAATGTAGAAATATTTACCAAAAGGAAAATCGCAAGGGTGGGGGAATGGAGGGAAAAAAAAGGAGTTGAGCAATAAAATCTAAACATTCAGCAGTCCAGGATGGTGACTTTGTTGGGGAAAGAGGCTGAATTGTTTGTAGAACCTAATGAGATTTAGGATTAGATTTCCTGTATCAGTGGGCAGCCACTGGGGAAAAGTAAATTCCCTGCACTTAAAGCACTTTGCAGGAGAGGCATTTATTTAGTGGTGTTTGCAGATGGCTGTACCTGAGGGGTCCCAGCCTCAGGAGGTGCCTCCCCCAAAGACATTCCAGCCCACAACAGTCACAGCAGAGAAAAAGGCAGGGCAAGGACATAGGAGCATGGAGAAAAGGGTAGGTGAAGGTGTTTGCTGGGAATGCTCATAGGTGGGGTCAGATCTGGTCTGTTTACAGCTGGATTGCTCCAGCTTTATGTGCCAGAGTCTGAATGTCATGGGAATTTCTCAGTGCCTGGAAGGTGACTTAGCAGGTACACAGTTCAACTTTACATGAATATTTTTTTACTTGACAGGCACTCATCTTTTAGCTCAGATAAAATACTCCAGTTTTAGAGTTGTTCTCCTACAGCTTTCGTGTAAGGACTACAGCATTCCAATCCAGGAACTCCCCTGGTGCAGTTTTCACTTCGTTTGTCCCGTGCCACATCCTGGCTCTGTGTAAACTGAGTCCCCAAGGAGGGATGGAAGTTGCTCTGTGGGGCAATGTCCATCCCCAGGCAGGGGACACAGCAGAGCTCTCCTGGCTGCATCCCCACCAGCTTCAACCTCAGGGCAGGTTTTCCAGATTCCCTGCAAGGCTGAGCAAGAGCAAAACCCCACAAAATCACAAAGTCACAGAATAAACTAGGCTGGAAAAGATCTTTGAGATCATCGAGTCCATGACCTAACATTACCCTGTCAGCCAAACCACCACACTAGGATGAAGCTCTAAATTTTAATCCTTTGAAATTAGACTTTTCCCACCCAGGCAGGTAACTTTGGAGGTTTACTGAGGCAGCCTGAGCTGCAGTGGAAACCAGGTACCTGGGAATTCTCCTTGAAAGACCATAGACACCTCATGAGGCACCCTGACTTGTTTTTCTGTAGTTCTACCAATAGATGTATTTTTTCCTCTCCTCTCCTAAGCCACAGATCACACTCTTGCTCCTTGGCGTCATTGAAAGTTCTGGTTTTCACATCAGACTATGAAAATAGTCTTGCCAGATCAACTCTGGCAGCTGTCAGCAGCCTAAGGTGCAGGAAATTCTTCCTTTTGGGAGACCTGGCTCAGTGAAATGTCATCTCTGACGTTAAGGTAGATGCAGAAGATCCAGCAGAAGTGGGACAGGACTTTGAAGCCTGTGGTCGTTCCTTGCCAGCTGGAGGTTGGACCTCTTGCTGAGTGCATTCCTGAGGTGTTTAGACCTCTGGCTTGGGAGGGAGGATGGGAGAGGCACTGATGTTTGATTCCTAGGGTACAGTTCCCTCTTCTCTGCCTCTGCCTGGCTCTTTCAGCCAGCCTCTGTCAAAGAAAATTCCCGGGCTCTCACTTGGAAGGGTCAGTGGAGCCACGGCTCTTCTGCCAACACAGCCACTGGAGGCAGCTGCTTTGAAGAAGGATCTGTCTTGCATCATCCACGGGCTAAGGAGGCAGAGATTCACCCCTCAGCCCTGGGGAGCTCTGAGACACCTGAGGTGCAGCTTCTGGGCTAAACCTCACACTTAGCACAGGCCTTGCTAAGAACATCACATTTTTTAATCTTCAGCAACATTGTACCAGCCATTGTGATTCCACTGCACTAAAAATGTGCTCGATGTCTTGTTTGTTTTTTTAAGCCAACCTCTGTTTTTCTTTGTGATACAGATCCCTTTTCCAACAGTCCTCCTCCCCACCAAAATAAAATTCTTCCTGAGACTTAGTAACATTTTTTAATATATACACATAAAACAAATTTCCTTCCCCAACCGTTGGTGTGGGTTTTCAAATCATTAAGGGAGTTTCCTCATTCTGTGATGTCAAGAGTCACCCAGATCAAAGCCTTTACTGATATTACAATTAAGCACTCTGCGCCATTAAATTCACTTTCCACACTGTAATTTTTATAATAGGTCGGGAAGGAGCTTCATGGTTTGATTTCAGTCCAGCCATGGCGCCAGGTTCTGATTTCTCATTAGTTCCTGCACCGAGGTTTGTGAAATCCTGGAGTTAACAAGGAGCCTGCATGAATATTGGACTGGAACCTGTCCAGCTCAGTGGTGTTCAGTGGACTTGGTGCATGTGGGATGTCAGGGAAATTATACAGTCAAGAGAAAGGAGCAGCTTCAAGATAAGGATGAGGTAATCTCTCTTCCTCCTCCCAAAATCCATTCCTGGGTGAACCGAGGCTGTGCAGAGCAGATCCAAGCAGTTGCTTCAGTTCTGCATCCTTGCAGTAGAAATGCAAGACAGAGAAAAGAAACTCTGAGAGGGGAAAAGGATCAGGCTGAAAATGGATCTTGCAGCAAAGGCAGAGAGGGAAAGGCAAGAGGAAGAAAGAAAAGAAAGGTTCCTCTTTTTTTCCTTGAGGGATAGTGGGATAGCTCCCTTTGCCTTCTTTGCAGGTGCCTGGAGGGAGTGCTCAGTGCTCTCAAAATGGAAAAGGTCACTGGACTGCCTTAGATTAAAAAAATAAATGTAGGTGTTTGCTTTTCTATATGGGGAGGAATGAAAGGGAAGAAGCATCCTGTGCTCAGCATTCCCAGCAATGGGAATTGCATGAGGGCTAGCAGCTGGGTTCTGGGTTCTCTGGAGCTGTGAGGATGGGGAGTTCTGCTGGGAGCTGCTACAAGCCTGGCTGAAATCAGCATCCAGCCTGCAAAGAAAAAATCATGAGAGCTCCTGACTCCTGAATGTGGGCAGCATGGCTGCCTGCACAGCACAACAGCCCTCTCTGGGTGGGTGTTTCTGGAAAACTCTTCCAGCAAATGTCAGAAAAACGGATCCAAAGCGAGCGTTTTCAGGCAAACATTTGGAGATGCAGAAGCTGCACTCGAGCCACGGAGCTGCAGCGCTGCGTCCTGCAGGTGATGTGGAACAGATGCCCCTCGTCACCTGGGCCCTGTGCAAATCACATCTGGGAGCAAAGGGGAAAGACTGCACGAGTTGGGAGCCAGGGGTAAATTTATACACACTGGTTCTAAACCTGCAGCAAACATCACCACCTATTCCAAGAGGTTCTGCTGAGCCAGGATGAGGGCTTGGTTCTGCACCAAGATTTAAAGCCTGAGCATGCTGGGTTTAGCTGCAAACTTTGCTCTGAGCTCCGAGTCCTGTATTTGAAACAAAAGAAAAGTGTTTTCTAATGTGTTTTTCCAGGAAGTTCCCTCCCTGAGCATCCCCATTCCAGATGCAATTTCACACTGCAGCCAGACAGTTTTAAGGGCTGCTACTGAGTTGGGGTGGTGACAGATGATACCTGGGCAGCACTGCTGCAGTGCATGTGCCCTCCCTCCCCACTGCAGTGAAAGGGCCATGCTGGGGTGCAGGTGTGGCTGCAGGGACTAGGATTCCTCCCACTGGTGGCTGCTTTGTGGGGACAGAGCTGTCATCTATCAGTTCTATTCATTTTTTTGGGACTAGGATGTGGACTTGGGAACCTTCCTAACGAAAACACAGTTACAGCCCCAGAGCCTCAGACTTTGGGGAACTTCAGCTCCCCCCTGAAGAGCCAATTCTGAGCTGAGATTCATTTCCATGGTGGGCAGAACCCAGCCCCAGATGTACACTGCTTTGGCACTGGAAATCTGGTCTCTGCTTGGAAGGAGTTTGAAGCCATCTCTGCTATTAAGAGCTTCAGGGACTCCAGTTCATGATATTGCAAATTAAATCAGGGTTTCACTACACACCCCGAGTTCATAAACCCAAAAAGGAGATACAGCCATAGCTTAGCTGAGCTACCTTTGGCAGACATCATGTGGGTAATAGTCTTCATTCTGTTTGGGTGATACTCCTGGAGAGGTAATAATCCAAGCCTCATCTACTGTGAGCAGCTACTGAGCACAAGACAGAGCTTGTTGGTGGATCCAGGTCGTGCTGACCTGCACTGGATGTGAGTAAGAGCTCCCACTGTGCCCCAGGAGCTCCAGGGAGGCACAGCAGCTTCCAGGTGGGAGGCAGGGGCAAGAGAGCACATCTCGTGGCACACACAGGCCTGGACATGTGGCCACATTCACTGCTCTCCTTTCCAGCCCTCTCTCTCAGCCAATAAACCTCTGAGAGAAGAGAAAATGTTGAGGAGCTGTTTGACATTGTGATCTCCACACTTGGTGCAACATTTTCTCAGGGCTGTTCAGGCAGGATTTATGCCTCCTCTCATTTATCTTGTCCCTAAAACTGTGGGGCTTTTCTGCTGGGGGTCTGTCCTATTTCTGAGCAAAGAGCAAAGCTTTAGTTCAAAAGCCCAGCAGTAAAGTTTCCATCTTCTCTTCAAATTCCTGTTTGGCCAGAGGCCAAATGCCAAGGTGTGGCTTTGCTGCTTTTGCTGTTCAGCAGCAGCACTTTTTTCTCCAGTGCTACTGAAAAATCTCAGTGGGTTCATGATCATATCCAAGATGACCTTCCTGTGGCAGAAAGCAGAAGTGCTGCTCCTTGAACCCTCTAGAAAGATGATTTTGCTGGAATTCTCTGTGTCAGGCTTCAGTGCTGCTCTTTGCTTTTGCTTGTGTCTTGTTTGGCATCTGATTTCAATTAGAGGCATCTCAGTGCCTGGTTTGACACGGGTGTGGGGATGCATAGGACAGAGGCTGCCACTGAGCCACCTCTGTGCTGCCACTCCTGATGGCTCCAGCAGTCCTGAGCTGCTCTGGGACCTGGGGAGGATTCAGGGAATTTGTCCCTGCTGCAGGTGAACATCTGAGAACTTTGGAGTGGGAGCTGTGCCTCAGGAATGAGCTCAAAATGATAAACCAAGAGTGGTTCAGGCTGTTCCATTCATGGTAGCTCTGAGGAGCTGTAACACATCACAGGCTCAATAACCTCACACTTGCACTTCAAACAAAAAGCCTATTTTTCCTATCTTTTAACAAAAATCCCCTGGACACTGCAGAACTGCCTTCTATCTTTTTTTTTTTTCTTTACACATTCCTGCAAAAAGTAGCATGAAACTCTCTCTGTTTTAGGCAAAATATTTTGCAATTTTCCAATGACCTTGCCAATAAGAAAATGATTCCCCATATATCATGGGAAATGCCTGCTTTCTCACAGGGCTGCAATGTTCAACTATCACCAGTGAAGGATTCTGCTGGCTGCAAGTTTGGCAGGAACACGAAGATCTTCTGGTATGGTACATTACATGAACTATTGACTGGAGAATGCCAAAAGCTTCACCCCATTTTAAATGAGCTCCATTTTTTAAACTCAATCAGCATATGAATCGAATGTGCTTCTTCCAGAAAATGAGAGTCTCAGCCCCTGTCCCGAGTTTACATCACTGCCCTTTTTATCCGGAATCACTCTCCAGTTAACGGTTGAATTGCTTCATCATCCCATCAAACACTTGGGTTGAATCCTGCTCTCCCAGGGACGGCCCAGCGACCCTTCTGCAACTAAGTGTTAATATTCTCCTGACTAGACATGTCCCTTTCCCTGGCTGGGTGCTGGGCTGTGCATGCCAGGAGCTATTCATTATGGATGAAGAATGGTTTGTGGTTAAAGTCCTGGACTGTGTTGTGGGAGATGTGAGTTCAGTCCCAGATTCTTCTTCCATTTCCCTGTGTGCCTGTGCTATGAGCGAGTCATTTAATCTTTCAGTGTCTCAATGCTCCTCTGGTAAAATGGGAATAATCCTGTTTCCTTTCTTCCACCCTTCCCTATTACAGTGTTTGTTTTCACAGTTGCTTGTTGATCACATCTGTGGGACGCAGCATACAGTAACAGGAGTGTTAAAGCATTACAAAACCATGAATAATAATTTAGCTTTTCACTTAATTTTTCATATCCCACTTTTAAATTGAGGAAGATAAGGAAAACTTGATGGCAGTGCTGTCTGTTTCTGTGCTATGACCTACTTGTCCCAGAAAGCAGCATGGCCAAGAAATTGAAACAAGATCTTGTGAAGTGCCATTGCAAATAAATCTGCTCCACTTCCCTTCTGTCAAGGCATCTCACGCTAGGGAAGACCACTGGGAGTCATTAATTCTATAATGGATATACTGGATTCTTTAAAAGGGCTGTTTTCCCAAAGATTAAAGCAATTATGAGCAAAGTGGTTTGAAAAGGAAAAAAAAAAAAAAGAAAAACACCCTAAAGCAAACAGTGGGGATGATAATGGGGAATGGTTTAAGAAAACTTCAGCAGATGCTGTAGAAGTCACAGTTTTGCAGTTGTGGAAGAGGATTTTGTCAATGGGAACCAAACACCCCCTTCCCCTCCCTCAGCCCAGCAGAGAAGGGAAATGGAAGCTGCTGTGTGAAAATGAATGTGAAAACAAGCACTTGCATATATTTGAGTGCAGGAATGGAAATAAAGGGGAAATAGGAGACTGCTAATGAGGCTGGAAAATATCAGTATTTATGAGATAAAGATGGCTGATGAAGGAAAACAAGGAAAATCATTGAAAGTTGTTGATGGGGCAGTAGAACTACAGCAACACAAAAACAGAGAGGAAAACGTGCAAAAGCAGCAACAAAAATCCCTGGTGAGCTTTCTCTGAACACTGTTCCCCATCCATGGAATTAAGGTAGGACTTTGCCCTTCCCCAGATGCAAGCTCCCTCCTGCAGCTCAGGTTGGGGTCACCATCAAAACATGCTGGGATTGTGATGGAGACACCTTTCCTTGATTTCGAGTATTTCAAGGTAGGAGCTCAACTTTTAACAAAGGAAATACCAGAGAATAAAGGAATTGTAACTTGTGAGCTTCCACAGACTCCTTGCAGGTGTACTTGGCATTTTCACGAGGGTGGTGACACATGAAAGATGCCATTAATCACTCTAAAACTAAAGCTTGGCAGAGAGCACAGTGCCACAAGAAGTACCAGCTAAGCTTCAGTTAACTCTAAAGCAGATCTGGAAAATGACCTCAAACCAAATCAGCATCATCATCTCAGTTCAAAGAAAAAATCATCTTGGAAGCACAGTAACAATTCCATGTGTTCACCTGGACATCAGTTCAGCCTGAAAGTTTTGTTTGTATAAATAATTTCTGTTCATTTAATTCCTTAAATAAGGTAGTGGCTTCTGACTCCCATATCTGTGAATAGCAGAGCCTGGGCTCCTGCCTGAAATTCCTGCCATAAATGAGTGGATCCTCCCTTTAGAAGTACAACAGCATGAAATGCATTTTCTTGAAAGCAAGATCCAGTCCCCTGATAGTGCAGGGATGTAAACCAACCCTTAACCTGAAGAACCTGTGCCTCTGCACGTGATCTTGTCAGTTCTTTTTTGAAGGACAGCACAGGAGTAATAATTAGCTTTTGCAAAATGTTTTGAAGGAGCAAAGTCTTTCATCCTGTCTGGATGCCTTTGGAGCCACAGCAGTGAAACTGTGGAACTTGGGATGGACCTGCAAAGCCACTCCAAGTGTGCATTTATACAGGAATTCACTGATCCAAGTGTGCATTTATACAGGAATTCACAGATCCAAGTGTGCATTTATACAGGAATTCACAGATCCAAGTGTGCATTTATACAGGAATTCACTGCTCCAAGTGTGCATTTATACAGGAATTCAGTGATCCAAGTGTGCATTTCTACAGGAATTTACTGATCCAAGTGTGCATTTATACAGGAATTCACTGATCCAAGTGTGCATTTATACAGGAATTCAATGATCCAAGTGTGCATTTATACAGGAATTCACAGATCCAAGTGTGCATTTATACAGGAATTCACTGATCCAAGTGTGCATTTATACAGGAATTCACAGATCCAAGTGTGCATTTGTACAGGAATTCAGTGATCCAAGTGTGCATTTATACAGGAATTCACAGATCCAAGTGTGCATTTATACAGGAATTCACTGCAGCAGCTGCAGTGACCCAACAGCTCTGAGACTGTTTCTATGGTTCCTTTCATCTGGCAGTGGAGCAGGGTGGTTCCAACCTCCTGCCTGCTGTTCCTCCTCATCCCAGCTCCTCTCCTGTGCTGACATCACCTTGTTGTGGGTTGGGTTGTTGCTGAGCTGGATCAGTTCCCTGCTCTGGATCACAGCTCAGCCAGGACTGTGGGGCTGGCACAGGGCAGACAGCAAGGCCAGCAGGGATGGACACGGTGCCAGCAGTGACCTATGCTGGAATTAATGACCCTACAATTGCATCCTGGGGTTTTCAACAACTTTTCTCCACCCCTTTGTAAAAGTTGAAAATAGGATGGAAGGCAAAGAGCAAAAAGGGTTGTGTGCAGACTTTGGTGTGGGTACTGGATTTACCAGTCCCAGTGACAGAAGGTCACTTATGCAGAGATAAGCACTTATCTTAAATTCTGTGTGCTGGGTCAGCTGAGGGTTGGGGCAGCCTAAATCATGCTTGAATTTTGATCTCTTTTCTTCCTGTTGAAATTTAAAAAGCAGTAATCGACAAGAAATTTTTATGTTGAGGTCTTGTTCTCCTAACCCTCCAAACCCTGTTCTTGTGACCCTCCAAGCCCCCACTACAAGCAGCCTTTCAGAGCTGGAGAAGTACCTGTCTCACAGGGCTGCCTTCAACTTTCTGTGGGGCAATAATTCCATTCCAGGGCTCCCAGAGAGGAGTGCAGTCATAGCTTACACCTTTATGCAGAAGCCATCAAAAAGGAAAATAATTTAAATTGTACATCAGTTGATGACACAGCAACCTCTTCATTTTAACTTTCTTCAATCCAGACTGTCCACATCTCAAAGAGATGCTCTGTGCTCATGTGTGCCCAGGTTTTGTCTTTGCGTTTTGGTAGATTTAATTTATTCTTGTATCCATGTGTGAATGTGTGCAAACAGATGCTCAGCAACCAGGGATGTGCTTGTTTTCTCTTACATCCAAACCTGAGCTGCCTTAAAAGGTTCTTTTTCTGCAAAGTCAAGTGCTTGGCTCTTCAGAACTGTCACAGTTCACCTTCAGCTGACCCCCTGGCACATGTATTGTGTTATCTGTCTTTAATGACAGGTTACCAGGGGGGTTTGTTCCTTTGTTTTAACCCTTTTCCTCTGAAGTTGCTGAACCTTTTGGTTAGGAAAAAAAAAACCCCAACCCAGTACTTAGCACAGAAAGCTTCAGCAGGAATGGTTAGCTTGGCAGGGTGACAGGAAATTGTAAACGGGTTTCTTTTTGGCAAACTTGGGAAATCTTGATAAAAAGAAGGGTTGCAACCTGCATGTGAGCTAATAGCTCCTGCACAATTGTTCATTCCCAAATAAAAGCAAGACAGAGACCACTATTTATTCAATAAACAGGATACGTTTGATTAACCAGAGAAACAATTTGGCAGAACCGTGATTTATGTAAAAAGTTATTGAAAGCACAGCTAAATTTAAATTAAAAAGAACACATCATCACCACAGTTAATATTTTTCTGTAGCCTAGTTTTGAAAACCATTAGTAGTAATAAACTTTCCTCCCATAAAATTTCTGCCATTTTAATTTCCAATTAGAACTTGCAAAAGATATATACATGGCAGTAAAAGTAAAGAAATTAAGTCTCAGCCAATGCTGCAGCCTGACACAATGATGCCCCAATGCTCATAAATCAGTTTCTGTTTGTTGTGAACCTCTTAAATCCACACTGGTAAGAGGTGTAGAGGTATTTGTCTCCCATGAAAACATTCTCCCACACCCTTTGTAATTAAAAGTAATCTTAAATTTCATCTAGTTCCATGAGAAAGAGCTTTCATACAGTAATTTGAGTTGGACTCCAGAACGATGGAATGCGAGTTGAAAGTTTAATGAATTTACTCTATAAATCTTATTCTCTGTTTTTCTTGTCAGTTCTATCAGGGCATTACACATATTTTTCCTTGCATTGCTAGCTGGGGAATTTTTTTAAGAGAACCTCAGCGCGTGTTTTTGTGCGGAGCCGCGTCTGCTGAAGTTGGGTTTATTAATCCTGTAGCATGATTGCTGCTTTTGGGGATCAGGGCTGGATGCCATTCTTCCCATGAAACAAGACTGGGAAAGCTCCTCTTGGTTAAGTGATTTCATGAGTGTTGTTTTAGTTTATTGGCTCTGTAGCCTGATAGCACAGCAGAGCGTTGGTTGTGCTTTCAGCTGAGTTATTTATCCAGTGGGATTTACTGAGAGCAGCCCTTGAGCTCTTCCAGCTTCTAGAAAAGGCTTGAGAATGGAAACCTGCTAAGAAGGAGTTGCTGGATATTGTTACTTCTTTTTGCAGTGCAACTGCTCCTGGAAATCATGATGTGACCTCAGTTGTGCTGACAGGTGAGGAATGGTCCCTGCTCAGCACAAAATGCACCCGGCGCTGCCAGCAGGGCTCTGCTTTACAGGGCATGGGGGACAGGACACAGGGAATGGCTTCAAACTGCCAGAGGGCAGGGAGGGATGGGATACTGGGGAGGAGTTGTTCCCTGGCAGGGTGGGCAGGCCCTGCCCAGAGGAGCTGGGGCTGCCCCTGGATCCCTGGCAGTGCCCAAGGCCAGGCTGGACAGGCTTGGGAGCAGCCTGGGACAGTGGAAGGTGTCCCTGCCATGGCAGGGGGGTTGGCACTGGATGAGATTCAAGGTTTCTTCCAACACAAAGCACTCTGGGATTCTGGGATCCTTTACTGCTCAGAGTTGCCATGTGCTTTTCTTTAAGGACTTCATTATTGCTCCTGAAGGTGCCCTCACGTGTGTTTCCTTCCAGGTGCACTGGAATTGGGATTAAAATGAATAAAGGAACAGGGGGAATGATGACAGGATGGAGCAGGGAAGGGGAGCAGAGGGGTGAGGACAAAGAGAAGGTGGGAAAGATTGCCAAAGGAGTTTGGCAATTAGGCCTTTGGAGTGACCTCACCATTCTCCCACGCAGAACAATTTTCTGAAACAAGACAGATTTATAAGGATTATGGGAAAGTTTATTTTGCACTACCTACTGCATTTTGTTCTATGTATGTATATAAACAGAGCTGAGAGTTCCTTAAACATCTTTACAGAACATAATTCAGCAGTGGCCAGAAAGATTAAAAGCATGCAGGAGGACTTTGTGTAAATAAAAGAAAATGTTAAAAGAAAAAGAGATGAGCAGGGAAAGGCCAGAGGGGGAAGGAGGGAGTGCTGCTCCCTATTACCCCACGTGTTACAGGGAATACAGATGGGTTAAAATCCTCTCTGTGGCACAACTGGAAAGTGGATGAAGGAGACATCTGAGATTTTCTGTTACCAGAAGCTGTCCCTTTTCTGGTGGTATCTGCAGGAATGTGGAGTGTGGGTAAAAATCACCTTTCTGCTCTGGCAACAGCACAACCCATTTGTACCAGCACAGGTACCTCATAATAAGTTACAGAGAGAAGTTAAAGTTGAGCTTTCCATCCCCTCAGCTGCTTCTTGAGTTTTTCAGGATCAAACTATGAAACATTAATTAACAATACACACAATACACAATTCCCACATGCTGCTGGCTAGAGCAAATAGAAGTGGCTCTTCTATGTTGACAGCTTACAAGAGGAACTCTGAGCTTTGAATTTTTTAATAATAAAAGTGATCATAAGTGATCAAAAAGAACATGTCAAAACACACAATCATAAAGGGCAATTGTGTGCTTAAACAGAGAGAGTCCCTGTTTTGTGCTGGCCTTTGTGGGAGTGCTCCTGCTCCTCCAGCTCCCTGCTCCGAAGGAGGCACAGCAGGGATTGACAGCTTTATTTTCCTCCTTCATCTTTCAGTTTGGGAGACCACAGTCTGCCACCTGTCAACAGTATCTTTATTATATTGGAGAAGCCAGGGGGAAAAAAACATGCCTTGAGGTGTTTCCATATCAGCAGACGTCGCAGTGCAGTCTTTGTAGCCAAGAATATGTTGAAATATCACAGGTTTTTCTTACTGCTACTCTCCCTGTTCCATCCCCAGCAACCTGCCTTCAGATGGAAGCAGACTCTGGCTGGGATGATGTCCCTGTGCCTCAGGTCCCAGCTGTGCCCTGCCTGGCCCACAGGCTCAGTGCAGGACTTGTGACAGGGTCACCATCCTTGGCCGTGTTCACCAACCCTGCAGATGTGGCCTTTTGGGATAAGGTTGAGTGGGAAAGAGGATATTGGTCAAAAGTTGGGCTTTAACCATCTTGGAGGTCTTTTCCAGCTGTAGTGATTCTATGACTCCTCAGGTTTAGATCTCTGCAGAGTTGCCCCTCCCAAATAAAATGAGGCTGGTGCTGGAAGGTGGGAACTCAGCTGCTCTGGAAGGAAGTTCTTCCAGCTGCTTCTGCCACATCCCATCCCTCAGTGCAGCTGAATCTGGCAGTGTCCTAGCCCAGACTGCTGTCACCAGAAAAAAATGAGATGTATTTTGGGTTTGAAGGCAGGAACTTTACCAACTAACTGATTTTCTTGAACCTGAAGTCTCCTGTATCCCAAATGTATAAAAATGGAATTGCAAAGTGCAGCCGTGGGGATCAGCAGCCAGGAGAGCTGCTTCTCCATGCAAAACTGACTGTCACAAATGCTCTGTTGCTTTTTCTCAGGTGTTTTGCTCTGACAAGCTAAATTCTCCTCCTTTTGCATCCAAACAAAGGGTGGAAAAGTGCAGTAAGATCCTGGTGAGACTGGCCAACCCAACTCACAGATCCAATTCCACTCGAATGGCCAGCAGCCCATTCCATCCATCCCATAAACAACTTCAGCAGCACTCAGTCCAGACCCACTATTTAGGTTTCTTTATGGTAAGAAAAAAAAAAAAAAAAAAAAAAGGGCAGCAAATTGTGATGATTAATGTGGACGTCCCAGGGAAAGCAATGGGTATAAAGGGCTCTTCATTTTTGACAGGTGCATTGTGCATTCTGGGCTCCCAGCCAAGACACATTGTCATCAAATGTTAATCAAATCTGCAAATAATATACAAAGTATTAAATTGTGCTTATTCTCAGAGTAATTTGAGACATAAATTTATCAAGCTGTGCTATATGTTAAGGTCCCTTAAAATGAAGAAAATCAGGACTATGAGGCAGATAAAGAGATTGTGACAACAAAGGGCTTTCAGTGAGCTCTGGTTCAGGAGAATGAAGCATTTAAAAGCTCTCAGGATTTTCCTTCAGAAAAGGTTCTGATGTAAACAAGTAAATCCATAAGTAAAGAGAAGCAGGCTGGGAGGAGAACATGTGAAACCTCTCTACAGCTGCACACTTAAAATAGCAATTTCAGTTTTCTGCATGTGGCTGTGCCCTTCCTCACCAGGACTGTGGCTGCAGGTCCCACCCCCCAGCAGTTATTCTGCACCTGAGAAAAACATCTGTATTAGAATAAGAAACTCAGTTTTCAGGCTGGAGGACTTTCTGCAGCTGTGTTTTGTGTGCTTTTGGCTGCTCACCCTGCTTCCTGCCAGGATCCTGGTGCAGTTCTTTGGGATGCTCTTAATCTTCCCCTGTGGAACTCAGGTCCATGGTGTCCCCAGTGTTTGCATCTGAGGGACAGCATTCAGAAAGTTACTGAATCTTCTGACTTTGGAAGTTCTGCTTTAAAAAGTTAATTAGTGTTTAAAGTAAGTGTTCTTTACAATGCAATTAAGAAATAGTCAAAATTAACTGTAATGGGCAAATGAAATGCGGAGTGTGAAGATGCTATAGATCAGCCTGCCAGCCACAGGAGGCCTTTCCTACTGATCCAAGGTCTGTGCTGCTCTTCCCAAGCCTCCCAGGATGAGGATTTTCAATTGTATTTCCTTCCCCTAGCAGAATCCTCCCCATTTTTTGCTCTAAGCCTACCCAGAAGGGATTTTCCTGGAGTAAGCTCCTTCCCCACTGGTGCCAGTGGGATGGATGGATAAAAGTGTGACTGTGTAAATGCAGGTGAGAACCAAACCCTGACACAGGAGCTCTGCAGTGAGGCCATCAGCTCTCTAAGGAGCCATTTCTTTTCTCTGCTGGGTTTTGGAGAGTGGGGTTGTGCTGTTTATATCCAGCAGGGAAATACAGGGGGGCTGGCAGAGCCCTGAGCCCTGACCCTGCCTGTGCAGTGCTGCTCTCCCTCCCACCCTTCCCTGCCACGTCCAGCTCAGGGCAGCTCTCCCAGCCTGTCTGCACTCAAGAATGCAATTGCTTCACTGCCTATCCCCTTAGCAAAGCAGAAATACAGCAACCCAAACTCTTCCTCCTCAAGAATGTGCCTTGCCAGTGGCCTTTGTCAGGGCCAGGTTGTTATCAGGGTAATGCCTGGTGTTTACTTTTCAGTGCCAGTAAATAAATCTCAGTCCTGCTTGACCCTTCACTCTGGCCTCCCCCGAGCTGAAAACAAAAATGCTGTTCTGGATACAATCAACCAGTTTGGTTCAAGTCCTGCTTTTCAGGATCTGAGTCTGAAACTGGTGGTCTCTGAGTCTCTTAATGCCATTAAAGCTCAGATTTCAAAGATGTGTGCCTTGGAGCTTTTGGATTTGATTTAAAGATAAGCCACTCAAGCTATGTTGATCAAGGGAGTGTCTTTATGTGAATTTTCCTTTTCAAATAAATCCAGGCCAAGATTTATCGGATCCTTCTAAAGGCATTTGTTACTGGGAAACATTCCTGCCTGCTTCCAGCTCGTCTTTCTTCCTCTAAGGAAGGATCCTGAGCTGGCCCTTTCATTTCTCACAGCACCAGGAGCTCTGACTGGATTTTAGGCAGTCCATGAAACAATGACATCTCATTTGCTGGGGCTTTGTGTGATTTGGGAAGCCTCCATGACCATTCCTCACTTTCCCATTCCATTAAAAATAAAAAAATTGTTAAAATTTATGAGTCTTTCCACATCCAGCAAAGCAGTGGAAATAGCCAGGAAAGTGGGACCTGGTGGGAATTAAAGGTTTCTCATCCACCAGCACAATGGGAATCACTGGAGCTGTCTCACCAAAATGCCACAAATGATGCTTGTCCTCCTCCTTCAGGTATTAAGTGTCACTCTGAGCACCTGCAAGTCGCCCCTGCCTGAGCTGGGCTGAACAATTAGGGAGTTGGAAAATTCTACAGGAATGACCTGAGTGTGTGAAACATCTCAGACATTTATTTTCACTTTTTTAGAACATGTGCTCTTTACATTTTCCAGTTATTTTGACTCTTCTTCACAAATTTCTACAGAATCAAATTCAAGCCTTTCAGAATAGCAGCAGATTCTGTTATTTGGGTAGAAATTGTGCTTATTTGTAAATATTTTAGGGATTCTCTTCATATTTGTAAAATATATTCCAAATATAGGTGGTGTGGGTTAGCAAACCAGAGCCCTTGCTGGCCCCTCAAGCCCATGTGGCATGTGCCCATCAGGTGACAGTGGTCTAGCCCAGAGCCAGCTGTCCCCCCCAGTGTGTGCCATGTGTTCCCTGCCCCTGGCAGGTTTTGTCCCTGTTCCTCCCCTCTCCCTTGCCCAATGACCACAGGGTGAGCTCAGGTGGTCACTGGCAGCCTGTTCCCCAAAAGGAGTTTTGCTCTTAACCAGGCCTCTGACCAAATGGGAGGGAAGATGGAAATACCAAGATAAAACTCCACGATTTGTGACCTTTCAGTGGAAAATATTTTCAAAATAAGCCATAAACACCTCATTTCTGTAGCAGGGGATATGGTTTCGGGCTAAGATGGTTTCTGCAAAAGAGATTTTGGTTACAGCCAGGCAATAAGGGGCACTCCAGTGAGACATTGCCAGAAGGAATCTCTTCTCCCTGGACCTGCTCTCAGAGGAAATGCTGCTTTGTGCCTGCTGTGGAGCTGGGGGAGCGGGGCATGGGGCTGCAGAGCACAGAGACCAACGTGGGCAGTCCCCTTCTCCTGGGGCAGGGAAGGACAGTGATACCCGGGCTGAGAGAGACTTTCCCAGCCTAAACCCAGATAAACATCCAGCCTGATCTCAGCCCCTTTCCCTCCAGCCCCTAGACCTGCAGGCAGCCCCAAATGAGATGCTGTTTTCTAGAAGGATATCTGATTTGGGGGTAAGATTTCTGAGCAGCAGGGCAGCTACCTTTCCTGAGGAGTGGTTCCAGTGTGTCATTACCCTCACAGCTAGGAGATTACATCTGAATGCAAGGTCGAATATGTCTAGTTGCAAGTTCCAGTCATTAGATCTCATTAAGCAAGGTTGAAAAGTCCCCTCTATCAGATCCCTTTTTGAAGTTCCTCTGCCTAGTAATAAAATTGTCTCTTAATTTTTGGGAGACAGTCTTTGGAGAGAGGCCTAAACATAGCACTGAGCATAATAAAATGAAGTTTAAATTGGCAGAGAAGCAAAAAAAAAAAGGCTAACAAACCACCAACCACCCAAACCCAACCCTGAAGCCCATCCCTTCCCTTCCCTCCAAGAACTTTAAGGAACTGAATTAAAAATGAAAGCTGGGAAATTTCAGGTTTGTGGTTGCACCCACCCACCTGGGCTGTCTGTGCTGCAGCTGCAGGAGATACCGAGAGGTTGCCTGAGAGATGGGTTTTAAATTTACTAAATAAAGCTGCAGCTCTCTTATCTCACATGCCTTGTGCCCTGAGTTATGGTGGGGAGAGCGTTGCCTTGGTTTGTGGGTTTCAGCTACATGGCAAACGTTAATTTAAAATAGATCTCTGTGGTTTCATAGCTCTCCATTTGTGGTGGGGTTATCTGAAAAACACAATTCTGTCTCTTCAGGAAGACAGAGAATGGGAAAACAAAGGCTGAAAATGCTGTGCTGAAAGAGCTGCTGCCTTCACCATGGCTTTAATGCTCCCCTCATCCCTCCCAGCCAGAGCAGGGGTCTGTTACTCCAGTTGCCCAGCTGGATTCCAGTTTGGATAATTACCCTCTGCCCACTGGAGTTTCTTCCTGCAGTTTCAACTGAATGTTATTTTTTCTCCCTCCTTTGAAAAGAAACCCATTGTTAGCATAATTGGCACCGAGGTGAGCACTGGTAGGGACAGGGATCCTGGTATCTATGAGAAGGTGTTATTTAATATAATTAACTGGAGTGTGGATCTGCTGCCTCCCTCTCTGAGCTCCCAGCTCAGACCCAGGCTCTGCTCCTCATTTTAAAGCTGGTTCTTCAGGAACTGGAGCAGTTTTCCACCATACAGGTCTGATCCTGTGCTGTGCCAAGCAGCCTCAACTCTCACTGGAGGGAATGAGAGCAGAGGTAACTCAGCATCTCCCAGAAGGAGGGATTTGAATGGGAGATGAGTTGAGGGTATGGTTTGGGGATCAACGTTTGGTTCATGACTCTGGGGTTAAGGGCTTAAAATAATTCTGCTAGGAGCAGGTTTAGAGTTTAGCTAGCTTAGAGCTAAATGCTGAAAACATGCCTTCCAGCAGGGATCCACCTCCATCAGTCTGTCTGAGGGCTGACCACAAGTGCAAGTTGTCTGGAATCACCCCTCAGTAACAGCCCCTTTGCTGACCATAATTCCAAATGGAGTCGTGCTAGACCAGAGCAGCACTTCTCTGCTTCCCTCCTCATCCCTCTGATTCCCTGAGTAAAGCCCAAGTGGCTCATTCATCCTTTTGGCTTTCATTTCTCTTTCCATTCTGGGCTGTGTTTCACCTGCAAGATTTCACCTGTGGCTGGATTTCACCAGCAGCAGGGTTACCAGAGCAGCAGAATCTGCCAGTATTTATAGCAACTGTGCTAAATCTTAAAAAAAGACCATAACTTCCATCATTTCCTCTAACTAACTTCAAGTCTGATTTAGTTCAAGCCCCTGATTTGCATCAGAGGCTGGGAGTGCCTGTTTGTAAGTGGTTTGTCCACCTGGAGTGACATTATTGCTACACCAGTGGAATGTCCCTCCTGATGACCAGGCTCACCTGAGAGTCAGTGACAGTGATGAGCAACAGCATTAACATCCTGACTCAAACAGTGGGCTAGAAACTAGGATTTGTAGGGTATTTTCATAAACAGATTTTATTTCTACTAAACCCTGGTGTTGCTAGCAGGATCTGCAGAGAAGGATCCTCAGGAGATGCCACCCACAGATCTGCATGGGGTGAGCAAAGCCCAGAGGGGGAGGAGGTTCTGTTTTGATATCCAGCCAAGAGTTGCTCTGGAAACAAGGCTAATAACAGTCTGCTGGGGATGGGCTTTTACTTGTGATGTCTTTGGTTCTCCCTGGCAGTTCATGCAGAACCAGGAAATGGAGAAAGGTGCATCCAACATCAAACAGCTTTCAAGTAGGCATTTTTGCCTAATATCCTAAGGAAATGAGCCTTGTGTGATCCCTGCCTCTGGGGGTCTATGTGTGTGTCTGAAAGCTTTTGAATTCACTGGCCAGTTCCAGCCAGATTTAGCAAAAGGGTAAAGATCTCAAAGAGGGATCTGTTCCTACAAGTTGGGGGAAAACGGGGGAAGGGGAATGAGGGGGAGAGCCCCTGTTAGCCCCTCACTGAGGGGTAGGCCAGGCTCACCTTCCATGAAACACCAGAGAGTCACACAGGGAAAGGAGGTGAAGACAGGTTGGGAGTCAGACAAGTGGAAAACAAGCCTGTGTTAGGTTTGCTCATCATGGGTGTGCTCTGTGAGGTCCCAGAACTGATCTGTTCTATTTGCTGCACTGTGCATCCTCCAGAAGTTCTCTGGAGCTGAATCACAGGACTTCCTTTTGGCCAGCAACTCCCTGGGAAGATGCTGGCTGCTCTGAGGGGGCAAAAATCCTGTGGAGAGCTTACAAATGCCCAAACCCTAAGCTGGATAAGAATGGGTTCCATGTGAGATTCCCCAAAATCACAGCAAAGCTGGTTGTCCAAGGCTTTAAATAAAATGATCAATTTTTAGTCCTTGCTTGGCTGCCTCCAGGGAGATGCAGCCCTTAATCATAGGAGAACATATGGCATTTTAAAGGGCCCAAAGGCTTTTTGGATTATGTTAACAGAGACCAAAGTCTTTGAGCACAAATGTTTGATTCTAATAATCTGTCTGGCAGTGTCACTAATAAAGATTTATATGCAGAATTTATCAGGGACACCTAAGCTAATGCTCTTGCAATAGGGAAAACCCTCTGGAACAGAAAGCTGCTGGACTAAAACTGGGAAGTACTTGCTGCTGGGAAATACCACCCAACAGAAAAAGGAAAAACAGAAAAAGGTCCTAGGAACTCTTTCTTACCTCCTGGGTGACCAGCTTTCCAGTTGGCTTTGTAGATGGAGCCCAGATTCAGGCATGTCCAAGGAAGGAAGGCTTGGAGGGTGTATTTGAATTGTCAAGGAATGGGTAGGGAATACTTAGATATTTCTTGGACTTAATCAGATATTTCCTGGTTGACTCTGCACCCTCTTAGAGCAGAGTTCCTCCACACAGGCCCAGCATGAAGTAAAACCACATATTGATAAAGCATCCCCATTCCCAGTCCTTTGGTCATGTTGGGAAGAACAGTTTCAGTCAGTAGTGCAGTGGCACCAAGTGTAAAGCCCTGGGTTAGAAATGTAAGTGTTGGCAAAGTGACTGGCAAATGGAGTTTGCAATTTTCTGGCTTAACTGATCCAGCTGCTCTCCTGAGAACTGCTTTAATGAGCTTCCCTGACTCACTGCCACAATGGGCAGATTTCAGAACCTGCCACTTCCTAAGAGGGAAAATATTTGCTGCAGAATATTAGATTGGCCCATTTTGATTCAACTTCCAGCAAGTGCTGTGCTGAAATCACAGACGTGCTTCAGCTGGAGAGTTCACTTCCTTGAGCTCCTGCAGGTACACACAGGGACACATTGGGCTCCATTCATTGCTGGGGCAGCCACTTCTTTCTCTTTTTTTTTTCCAAAAATAAGAAGTTAAATACTGAAAATGATGGTTGTGACATAGTGGGTGGGATTCCCACAGGGAAAATGGAGCAGGCAGGTTGGATTTCTCCTCAGAGTCCTAACAGATATGGCATTCACACTTGTTAGGGTTTGAAAATTAGTCCTGAGTCATGTCCAGGGGCTGCCTGGACAATCCACTGCCAGCTCAGTGGCCATGTGTGAGGAAGGAGTTTTGCAAAGCTGTGGTCCCCAAACTTGAACTGCAGAGCAGTTTGGCCCTGATATCCAAAACACTTGGGTGCATAACTAATGCTAATTTTCTTTATATGGTCACATTTCTATCAAAACAGTTTAATGCTAAGTGTACACTGCAATTCTTGCTGGGACTAATGCAAGACCCTGGAGCTGGTGCCTTGTTTCCTTTGGTAGCTCATGCTGTCAGATTCCTCCCATTTCATAATTACTGAGCCTTGGCACAGTTCATTCACAGCAGTGGGGTAAAATCCTGGTTCTGGTCAAACCCCAGGATTCAATCAATGAATGAGCAGCCTGGTCTGGTGGAAGGTGCCCTGCCTTGGACAGGGGGGTGGAATCAGATGAGCTTCAAGGTCCCTTCCAACACAAACCATTCTGTGATTTTATGATTTTCCTTCACCCTAAGAAAAAGCAAACCAGGGGAATAGCATCTGCCAGGGGATTCTTTTCACAAGGATACTGCAATTGGCTGAAAAATAAAATAAGAAGCCTCAAAGGAAAAAACTCAAAGTTGTCTCAGTTCTGCTCTCCACATTTGTAAAAAAATGCCACAACTGTTTTCAGTTGGATGTATTGAACACCTGTGGATGGGCAGGTGTTCCCATCTATTGGCCTCTTTTCTATTTCCAGCATTCAAGTAATTCTAATCAGGCAGATGAATGAAAAAAAAAAAAAAAAAAGAGAAAAAAAGAAAACCAGTCATAGGAAGATGGGAAGTGATGAAGCTGGCAGTTAGGTGTAACAGAAACAATGCCAGTTTTATTACATGCCTTTCCAATAAGAAAACTCTTTTTTGGGGTGTTTCAGCTATCTGTAATAGGCCAGAGTAATCCCTCACCCTACAGACTCATTTGAAAAAAATTCCTACCTCTGTATAAAACAGTTTATTCCCGCTCCTCCAGGAAACAAGGGTGGAGCGTGCAGAAAGAGAACATCTATAAATCACATCTTTGATGCCAGATGAATGAGATGTGAGCTATGAATCATGTGGAAGGATGAACAGGCTCTGCCTTCCATTATCACAACTGACCAACATCTTTGTTTGCATTAACTGTTCTCGTTCCATAAGCACACTTCAAATCAAAATGTCTGAAAATATCTCACTTTCAGCTTTCTTTCAAATGCTTGATGAGGAACCCAAAGGCTGAGCATTTTGTGTTCAGGCATTGATGTTAGGAGGAAATTTAGTCTGTTGGGCTCTGGAGTATCCCTAGGTTGGGAATGAGTGGTTGAGGGAAGGGTAAAGTAAGTAAATACTTCATCTCTTTCATTTTTCTGACAGGCATGCTTGGAATCCTCCCTCATCAATAGAGGTTTTGCTGGATGCTGGCAATGCCCCTCAGGCAGTGCACAAGATTAATAGGGCTCCCTATCTAATTACAGGTTTACTGACGGATATTACTGAGGCCCCAGCAATGCAAGTTCCCCACACTGCACTTTTCCCCCTGCCTAGAGCTCACAGAAAGGAAAAGAGGCAGAAAACCAAGTGTACCAAGGGAACAAGGCATGACTCAAACCCTGTGCCTGCTGTAGCAGGGAGCATTTTGCTCCTAAAGCACTGCAAGTTGAGAGGTGACTTGTTAAACAACCATCCAGGTTTGTGTGAGAACTGGATGGTTTGTGGGCTGGAGATGATCATAAGGAGGAACAAAAGGAGTTTTCTTTGGCAGCTGGTGCATAGTGGCAAATAACTCTAAGCAGATAATGCCCTGTCAGGGATGCTCACAGGCAGGATTCCACCCCTTGCTTTAGCTGCTGCTGGTTTTTTCATTTTCCTTAAGAGATGGGTAAAGACTTCAGGAATTAAACACAAAACCAAACATCCTCTAAGCTTACCCCTAAACAAAACAAAACAGCCCCTTACACCTTTCAGCTGTCCAGATTAGGGGTAGGAAAATGCCATCTCTGTTCAGATTTGCAGCCGTGGCAGATTCTGGTGACTGAAGCATGAGATTTAATGGGATTTTCAGTTCTGAATCCAAAGGTGGAAATAGAAAAGGGGAAAACAGAAGCAGAAATAGAAAATCAAATGCAGAGGTTTATTGTGCTCTGGCATTTCCATCCCTGAAGGGCTGTGATCCCACAGGTTTATCATCTCCTCAATGCACAGGCAGTTTTGGGAAGGCCATTGTTGCGGGGGATGTATTTCCCTTCTAGGTGCACCTTGGAAATTTAAATCCTTTCAGCCAACTCTCAAGTGTCTGTAGGTGGTTTTCTTTCTAGGAAACAGCTTTTTTCTGACAACATGACAAGAAACAGTGACTCGAGACTCCTTCCCACATTAAAAGGGTCCTGGAGGAACTTCTAATTGTTGTGGAAATGCCGATTTAAGGTTCCAGCAGAATTTTCATAGACTTGTTTCATGGAATTAATTTTCATTCTACATCTTTTCTTGCATAATTAATTGGGTTGAGGCAATTAGTGGAATTTACTCCTGGGAAGGGTCTCCATGAGGCTGTGCCAGGGACCCTGCCCAGGACCCTTCCATCTCGGGGCTGCGCGTGGCCGTCCCGGCTCCGCTGCTCCAAGGAGAGCTGGGAGAGCAGCAAAGCCTCGCTCCACTGGACTTCTCACTTACTCTTTTCCTCCCCTTTCTGTGTGTTGTCTTCTAATAATCCCTTCTCTCTGAATCCATCGCCTGCAGCGCAGACATTAGATAAATAAAGCTGGCGTGGGCCCCGAGCCAGCCGGGATTGCATAAATACCCCGAGCTCTGGAGCACGGAGCCTCTGCTTGTGAGACAGAGCAGGGGCTGCCTGCCACTGGCCTGGGCTTTCCTGACACTGGGGGAGACTGGAACGGGCCAGGCAGGGGAGGCAGGGGGTGAGGGACACTGGGGGGTGTTCTTGTTTGACTCCATGTCAGCCTTTCCAGCAGCTGAAATTCCCTCCTCCCCAGCTCCATCTGTGCCTCTCTGAGGAGGATGCAGAGTGGCACCAATCTCCAGTTTCTATAAAATACAAGTGGAAGGTCTCAGGAAGTAACCCACAGCCCCAAAGCTCCATCCTCTCCTTCCCAGGGGTACTCAGGCCAAGGCTGGCAGGGGCACATCTGCAGCTGTGGGATTTAAACGGGACAGGGATGAAAGAGGGAAGGGAAGAATTGCACTGCCTGACACCACAGCCTGTAGCTGGCTGGGCTGAAGGTGGGAAATCAGTTTGTCCAGCTTTGGCTTCACGAGAAGGTTCAGAGATGCCTTTTCTTGTAGTGAAACCCAGCCACACCACAGCACAGCCTGGGCTGAGGGGAGAGCGCTGTGCTCGGTCTGTGTTCATTCCCTTCTTGCCCTCCTGCCAAGAACTGCAGGTGAATTCTCTGCCCAGCTTATTCCAGTCACTTCAACAGCTTGGCATGATTGCTCCAGGTTTTCCTGGGCTTTCCCTGAGCTAGCACCTTGAAATTTCTTTCATTTCAGAGATCTGCCATCGTTGAAGTCCCTGTGCTCTCAGATATTGTTACATTGACACACCATCCATGCTCCAGGGCTGCAGGTGATCGTGCTGGGATGGGGTTTGATGGGTTTACTGGGATGGGTTCTGCTGTTCTGAAGCTCACTTGTGTATCTTGTAACTCCCAGCTAGAATACACCACAAGGAACTCAGGTCTGACCAGGCTCACTTGTCTCAAGGCTCCTTTCCAGCCTGTTTGGGCAGAAAACACAGTTATTTGGAAACACTTGAATTGTGCTGTAAGTGTCCTCCCAGAAGGATGTTGAGGACCTGGCACCTTTATAAAGAGCTTTGTGCTGTGTTATTCCTCTCTCTGCTGAGTGTGACAAGGCTCTGGTGCCAGTGGACCGTGGTTCAGTAAAACATTTAGAAATGCCAATAAATCAGAGGCACAGTTTGGAAGCTGCCAGCTGGAATTTGCTACTTGAGCTTAAACAAGCTGGGCATATCTGCTTACTCCTGTTTTATTTGCCTAGGTGTAGTGAGAGCAGTGCAGAGAGCGTGACTGGGGGTTTTATTGGAAAAGGTTGGGAAAGGGGAATCTAGAAAGAGCCATGCTGAGTTTGTCTCCTCATCCTCTCTGCTAAAACACTCAGATCATTTTATGTCATGTTGTAGGGAGTTTGTAGGCAACCCTAATGACACTTCCATGGTGCTGCTTGGAAATACCATCCTTCAGATTCACACAAAAGTGTTATTTCATTCTTTTTGGTTGTTTATTGGCTTCCAGCTGAAACCTAAACCCGAGCTTGTGAGCTCTGGAGGGCATTAAGGATCCCCGACAGCTTTTTGCAAATGTAAGGGTATTAAACCCAAAGGCTTGGCTGAATTCCAAATGAGCAAATCTTATTCTGAAACCTTTAGGTTTCCCCTCTACTTAAGGGAATTTAAGATGTTTTGGACTCCTTAGATCTCACATGATTATAAGCGACTTGCCCAGGTCACACAGGAAATCTGCAGGGGAAAGACCTGTATCTCAGTTTTCCTGACTTCCCAGAGAGCTTCTGGCCAGATGAAGGGATGTGCTGGGTGAGGAAGGGCTGGGGTTCAGAAGTGATTCCCAGAGCACCCCTGAACTTTGGGATCCTCAGGAAAGCACCTGTGAGAATCTCCAGCGGTGGAAGGGTTGTGAGCTCACACTCAGCCTCCCTCTCTTCCAAAGGGGAAACAAAAATCCCCTGTGTTCTTTACCTGGCAGCCTGTTTTCATGGAACTTGAAGAATTTAATCTCTGAGGCTGCTGAGTTTGGCCATTTCAGAGTGTGAGCCTGGGAATGCACCCAGGTTAAATAGGAAGCCGTGGTGCAGCGGGCACAGGGATGCTGCTGCTGCATCCAAGAGTCAGAGCAGTGCCAGGGGTGATTCCCAGCAACATTTGTGACAAAAGAGAGAGACACAGGCTGAGAGTCTCTTCCTGGGACAATGTCACCCACTGGCAGACACTGGGACACACTGGTGGCACCTTTGTCCAAGTGCTGGTGCTGCCTGGGAAGAGTCTCTGGTCATGGTTCTGTGCTGTGGATTTCCACACTGGCTTCTGCCCTGTAGAAAAATGCCTGGTTTGGCTAAACCCAAATCCTCAGAGGCCTAAAACCAGGCAGAGCTGCCTCTGACACTTTGAGCAGATCCAATTCTTGCTGCTCCTGCTGCTGCTGCATTTGCCTCTGCAGGCTTTGAGAGGCAGGAGCATGTCCTGGCCTTGGAGCAGAGAAGCAGATCCCTCTGGGACAGGCTGGCCAGGACTCTCCCTGGGAGCCAGAGTTTGTCTCTGGAGCTGGGAGCATCCATGGGCACAGTGGTGTCTGTGGGCTCTCCCCCTGTTGGGCTTTGTTAGCAGCCCTGCTAATTGCTTTGATTTGTAAAGTGAGGGGCTCAGCAAAGCAGGAGGAGCACGGATGAAAACCAGGCCTTGATGAAGTGTCTCATTAAGTAAAAAGGCAGAAATTTCGGGCATTACCCACCCCCCACCCGTGGGGAAGGCTGGTTAGGATGGCTTGGCCCACAGGGGATAAACAGATGGTCAGAGCACACCTTGGAGCAGGTTCAGGTTTGTGCTGCTGGTGCTTTATTGGGGTGTAATTCCACTGCCAGGGGGCTGCAGGAGGGGATCCAGGCTCCTCTCCCTGCCTCTCTCAGCCCTGTGCCTTTTCCTTCCCCTGTGCTGAGCTCCCAGTGAAGAGGATCAACCCAAACCAGTGCAAAAAAAATCTTTTTCCTAGGGCAGCAGAGCTCAGAGAGGCAGAATGTGTCATCCTGCAGGCAATGAGAATTGCCACATTTTTATCTGTGCTTCCAGCTTCAGTCATTCCAAAGAGCAAATTCAACCTGATCAAAAGAGACCTGTTGGAGTTTGGGTGCCTGGAGCTGACACCTCATGAAAGGCTCTGGGATTCTCTTTGGTTTTGCTAACAGAAAGGAAAACAGAGCAGCTACATATCATCCATCTCAAAAAAAAGGTTGTAATTACCACTCCCAGAAATTATTTCTTATTTAATGAAATGTCTCTTTAGGCTGAACAAAGGAATTTTCAGAGAGGAGAGCACTGGAGGGCAGGACAGAGGACACAGGCAAGAACACAGTTCAGTTGCATGGAATAAAATCCTCTCGACACAGCTTGTGGGAGATCTCACTAGAACCCTTGCCAGGCCAGAGCAAAGGCTGCTTTTTTACAGAGACCACAGATATTTCCTTGAAATAGGACAATCTGGTGGCCCTAGGGCTTGGACCTGTGTTCTGGGGCACTTTGGGGTTTGCTCTAATATCAAAAGGCAGCTTGTGACCAAAGAGAGACACTGGGATAAGCTCTGGCAGCCCTTCAGAGCTGTCACAGCTCTGGGACCCTGTCACCCACGCCCATCAATGCCAGCAGGAAAACAGGCAGGAATCCACAGACTCCATGAGGCTCAGGAAACTCCTGAAATCTATGGCTAAACAGCAGATTCTAAACTACCACTGCCCTCAGGCTGGTTTGAGAAGCTCTTTGCTCTGAGGATTGTTGCATGCTGGCAATCACCCCCACATAATTAAGTAGTTTATTCTGTCATGTTTTGATAAATTCCAACCTTCACCCTCTGGCTTACCTTGGTCCATGTGCTGCCTAATGTTTGTGGTACACAGGGATTTGTTATGCTGTTCATTAATTCTTTCACATGAAATGGACTTGGGAAGGAAAAATATTGATGAAGAAATAAAGAGCAACTTTCTCAGCGAGGGCTGCAGCAAGTTCTGCCTGGAATCCTGATTCACACCAAGGTTTTCCAGTCTCGTGAAACCATAGGTTTTCCTGCTACAAATTGATAAAACATACCTGTTTGCTTTTAAAAACTGATATCCAGGTGCAGCACATTGCTGTGAAAAAAGCATAACATGACCTCAGCAGGATTCAGCTTTGGGTTTGGTAATGCCTCTTTGGCATTTGTTAGCCAAGGCAAATGCAAATCACATGCTGGAATGATTAAAGGATTCAGCCCTTGCCTCAGCTAATGTTTTGACTCTGCAAAGGAGGTATAACTTGCTCTTGATCCTCAGTCAAAAACAGTTTCTAGCAGCAATTCTGTCTAGAAGGATGCCAAAAATGAGTGGGAACTGAATATCCCGTTGCTTCCAGGCTGCTGGTTGGAGCCAGCCTTGGGGTGCCATGCTGGGGGTGGCCATGGGGGATATTTACTCAACTGTAATTAACTTAATCAGCCACTGGGTATCAGTATTGTCTCACATCCATCTATAAAAAAGGGGATTTTTATGGAGCTGAACGTCTGTTTGGAGGCATTGCTGAGGGCTGGCCCTGCCTGGCAGGGGTGTGAGGGCTCAGGGGGAGAGTCCCCTCCAGCTTTGAGACACCTCTATCAACACCTGACCCCAAAGCAGCACTGCACAGAGCCATGGAACTGGGGGGGAGGTGGGCAGCAGCACAGGAAGGGGGTGCAGGGTGTTCCCAGAACTTCATCCCCAGGGAATGGCTCTGCTCCTGCTCCTGCTGCTGCTGCTGCCTCACCACAGACTCTGGGGAGCTGAGCAGGCTGGGATGAGCTGCTGCTCTCAGGAAAAGAGCTGTGCAGATTTTGTGTGTGACCTCTGCCGTGGGTGCCAGCAGGGATTTGGAGACATTAATGCCAGGCGTGGGCTGTGCTGGCAGTGAGGATCCTGTCTGTGACAGGGTGGAGGTGACAGTGCCCCGAGGGCTGCCTGCTGGCACAAGCACACAGAGACAGGGATGGCAGGAGGTGCAAGGCCCCTTCCAACCCAAACCATCCTGGAATTCTTTCACTCCATGTGACCATTTTCCAGCTGGGGTCCTTGTGTGTGGTGCCACTCTCCCTTCCTGCTGAAGCAGGAATGTTTGTGTTCCTGTTTGTGTTGAATGGGCTGCTCCAACTGGGATGCACAAAGGCAAAGGTGTGCCCAGCTGCTCCATGAACACACCTGGCACCACCCACCTGGCAGGTTTAGCCCTCAGCCCACTGTGGGGTGGGTTTGGAGGCCTCCAGCTCGCTGGGTGATGGATCCAGGAGGGAAGAACCCACCTGAGTGAGGTGTGTCCCACTGCCTCATCAGCAGGGAATGCTACAAAGGCTTGGGCAGCTTTTTCTCTTGGGCCCCTCACCTTCTTCCCTGGGGATGGCACTCCAGCACTGGTGGGATTTCTGCCTGAGTTTCCATTCAGTTTTGGCTCCAGGTAACAGTTGCTTCTCTCACTGCTGCCTTCCAGGCTCACTTCCCTTGCCAAAATGCTAATTTAGCCCTTCAGCTATGTTTAAAAATAAAAGATCCTCCACTTCTCAGGGTATTAAAAGGCCAAAAGGAATATAAAAAGTTCACCAGACTGGTCAGTTCACTCCCTGCCGTGTCTTCCTGGGGTGTTGCAGCAAAAACACAGGCACAAAATCCAAAGCAAACAGCTCCCTCCTCCCTGCTCAGCCTCCCCTGGAGCCTCTGGCTCCCAGCTCTGTGCCCATCTCCCTCCAGCCCCTGCCTCTCCACTCTGCCCTGGGCACCTCTCCAGACTCTGGTGGCATCTTCTCGACCCCTTCAGCTACTCTCAGAGGCTGCTTTTCCAACACCTGAGTCATTCCTATTCCTGCATTCTCCTGGCCCAGAAATTTCCCACCAACTTCTGGGCTGTTCAGGCACAAACCCAACAACAAGGATTTTTCCCCACTAGTCCCTCCTGGAGTAAGATAATATATCCACATCCTCCCTGCTGTTCCTGCCATTCCCAGGCATCCCACAAAGAGACCCCACTGAAGTCCTCTGCTTGACTTTATTTCTTGGAAGCTGCAGAGGGATCTATTTAAAAATCCAAACAGGATTGTGGCTGTGCTTTGGGTTTCATAGAAGCTCTGCAAGGTTGGTAAAACCTGGAGGGTCACAAAATTCATATTTATTCCTACTTGGTTAAAGGCTCATTTTACAGTACAAGGAACTTGGATAACTAGGGCAGAAAAAAGGTCATTTAATGGTTGGAAGTTTTTAGTGTTTCCTGACTTTAATGCTGGTTGTGACTTAAATTGCTCTGCTTTAAAAAGTGCTGTGGGTTGGGATCGGGGTCCCTGAATGAGATCCTTTTGTTCCTCAGGCTTTTCATTTCTCACAAATTGAGAAGTGCAGCTCTCTCCCTCCTACAAAGGTAAAGAGGTGACACTTTGAAGCAGCCATGGAGAAGGAGAGGTCTTGTTTAGATTATTTCATTTTGGGGCAGTGCCTGTTTCAGTTTAGAGCTGCTCACTGTATGGAGAGAGAGCTCATTCATGTTCTTCCAAATGAGCTGTCACTTCCCAGAGCTGATTAATCACCACGAGACACCAGCCCTGGTATCACTGCAAGGCTTCAAAAGGCTGAGTCAGCCAAACATGGCACGCCATCCCCTCCCCAGGGTAACCACACACTGCTGCTCCCTGCTGCCAGCCCACTCCAGCCTGCAGGAATTCAGCAAAATCCATTTTATTGACTGGCACCAGGGAGGATCAAACATTGCACGGGGACAGTGCCCAGCTGGTGCCCAGCAACGTGATGGGGAGGGAAACTGGGATGGAATAAAGTGCAGTGACATAGAAATAAGAAAGGGAAACATGGTTCCAAATCTCAAGTGAGATCCCAACACAACAGGCCAGTGACCATTGTTCTGCAGAGATATTTTTTAATGGAACTCATGTTGAGTATTTGAGTTCAACCAGTTTGCACTCCAACACATGGCTTTTCTCCATTAATGCTTATCCTCTTCTCATCAGTTTTGCTTTCTTTTTTTTTTTTTCCATCAAATATCTTTTTTCCTCAACAAGAAAGACCCTAATCATTTCAGGGTGCTTGCCACCTACTATCAGTGGTTATTTTGGGGATAGCTCAGCAAAGCTTTAAAATGTCTGAACTGCATTAAAATGAATTGTTGGCATTCCAGCCCAAACCTCAGGAGGCAGGAATCTGCCATGAGAGCATGGAGGGAAGCACTGTTATAATAAAGGATACATGTAATGAGGTTTGGAGTGCTTGAAATTCAAAGTCTGGTCCATATTACGAAACATTCACTGGTTTCACGAAATCAGTCTCAAATTGATCTAATTAAACTCCAGACAGCTTTAGTGTAGACATCTTCATATTGGTTTTATCCATTCTAAAATCCAGGTTATCTGGGATGTGTTAGGGGCAAAACCAGGAACTCCTCAGATGGGAGCTGGTTGTCATTTACAGGTCTGAACTGAGTTCACTTTTCAGGTTTGTTCTCCATACTCTGCTCCTTTAGCTTCTTGTAAATCTCACGTTTGTGCTTCTTTCACCCTGGACTCTTGGTGACTTTGGGCACCATTAACTGGCCTTGGATCGGAGCACACAGCTCCAGGAAACGGGAGGAGGGGGAGGAGGGGGAGGATGGCCATCCCAATCATGCCGTGTCCAGTCAGGAGCAAACCAGGAGTGCAAGAGGCTCCTGTGAGACCCATGTAGATTCTGATCTCCTTTTATGAACTGGGACTTGGAATGGCTCAAGGCTGAACATTCAGTGTCCTGAGTTCAGGCTCGTGGTTCTGGTGGAGTTTCCAGGCTGGAATCCACAACTGAGTTGGATCCATGGCAGATTCACAGCACCTGAGGAGCTGCAGATCCACGGGCAGCTAAAACCTTCATACACAACTTCATCTAGAGTGCTGCCCTGCACAGAACATCAGTGTCTGGCCCATCTAGAAAGACTTTCTGTTCCAAAGTGGGAATTCCCAGTCCCAGGAGCTGCTGCTGGCCTTTGGACAGGCAGCATTCCCACTTGGCAGCCTCAGACTGCCACGGAGCTGCAGGGTGGGACCAAGGGATGCCACTGAAAGAATCCCTTCTAGTGGGAAAGAGAAGCTCAGTGATTCCCTCCTGGTGGGACAGAGAGGCTCAGTGTTGAGCTTGCTGGGTTTTCTTTGCAGGAGCAGGAGGGGTGATGCCAATTCTGAAGTCACCCATGGATTTTGTAGAGGTTAATGCACCCCCTGAGAGTGTGGAACAAAACTGTCTGTCAAACAAAACTGGCATTTGGGCCAGGGAGGTGCAGTGCATAAAAGTACATTTTATTCTGTTGACCATTAATTGTATAAATAAACCAGCACTAAGAATGTTTTTATATGCCACTCTGTTTTCTTATAAAATAGAGGGGCTCCTGAAGCTGTGTAGAAATTCCATAGTAAACAGAAAATCTGGCAAGTTCACCCACCCCGTGGAATATTGACAGAGATTTGCAACTCTGAGCATCACAAGAGCAGGAGAGGCTGCACTTTCCCACAAAAAGCAGGGACAGAGCAGCAGAACAGAAACCTCCTGCAGCTCTGACCCTACATGCCCTTTGTGGGGAAGGGAGCTGTCATCCCCGGGGGCGAGGGAATCCCTCTTCCCTCAGAGAGCACAGGTGATGCTTTATGAGGATTAGCGATTTGAACACGATGTTCTGGTGTTGAAACCCTCCCAGAGGGCAGGAGAGGTTGTTCCTGTGTGGAGAAATCAGTGCTTTGCTCACATCCATGCTCTCCAGTGGTGTCTGGGAGACATGGATATGTTTTTTGGAAAACTTTTCGGGCACTTCTGAGCGATTCTGACAGCGGCCGCCCGCCTGTGGCTAATGAAAGCTTTTCACATTCCTTTCCATATGCTTTGAAATGCCAGAGGAAATGTCCCAGGGACTCAAATTATAGGTGTTACTTGGGAGTAACTGCTGCATTATTGTTGAACACCTGGAATTGGCAGCAGGCAGCCTGCATGCTGGAAAAAAGGGAATTGGACACTCAGCCAGCCCTTCCTACCCCCAACATCCCTGGTTTTGTCCACCTGCAACAGGAACAGAGGGATGCAGGTGGGCATTCAGGTGAACCTTGTCCCACTGCCACCCTCTGCTCTGATTCTGCCCCTGAAATATTCCTGTTCCCTGCTGAAAAAAACCAGAGAATTTAGTTCAGTGTCAAAGCATTCACTCCACACAGTTAAGCCATGGATGGATTTGGATGGGGATCTGCAAATATTAGGGATGTTCCCAAAGGACAAAGTGCATCTTCCTTCCACAGAGAAAGGCATCTGCAGTCACCTGTTATTTATTTCATTTATTCAACATCTTGACAGTAAAACCCTTGGAACTGGGTTTGCCAAAGATATTTCTTTTCCTTCCAACTCATCTTGTCCTCTCAACCTGTCTAGGGAGAGCATTCTTGGCATGGCAGGGGCAGCCCTTCCTCCCACTGCTCTGCCTGGGAAGCTGGGCTCTCCAACACATCTGGAAATGGAGATTTACCTGGTCTGACACCAGATTTACTGGTGTCCTGCTGCTCTGTGGGTGTGGGGAGGGACAGGGATTGAGGATTTTTCCCCCCACTGAGTGATGCAGAAAGGGGCATTTCTGTCTAAGGGCCTTAGGATGAGCAAGGTCTCATTACTGCTTGGAAACTATAACTGATCTGGTTGGGCTGGTTCAAATCTCTTTTCTAGATAAGGCTGAGAATTCCCAATATTCACTTACTACATCACAACCCCTCTCTGTATTTGGTCTAAGGCACCATTTGTATTTGGTCTGTTTTGATGAGGTTGTTTTCAGCACAAATGCTAACAAGATTAAATGGCATCTTTTTTCTCAGTTCCTTCTCCTGATTTATGACAAGGATTTCTAGGGGGCTTCCATGGTTTGATCCAGAATAGTGGGAATTAGTTATAAATGATGTGTAGCTAAGCTTTGCTCAGTTCTTGGCTAGAATTATCAGAGTTTTACTTAAGCTTTGCTTTGTAAGTGTTGCCTTTATACCCACTGCACCAATGCAATATTAGCAGGCTGGGAATCCTTGGTGTCTTACAGCTACCACTGAAAATTTACCTCAGTGGTAAAGTCTCTGGAGGTTTTTGGGAGTTTTTTTGGTTGGGATGCCTTTTAGTGTTTCTCTGTAGCTTGAGTAGGAGCTTTCAAAGACTAACCTAGTAGCAGCTTCATTAAGGTGCATCTGCTGTGTGAGATATAACTTTATTTCATTTTTTATTATTTCTTATTTCTCATGTTTATTATTTCTTATCTATATTATAATTTTTGTAGTTGTGAGTTTTATAGCATTCTATTAACAGGTTATAAAATGGTTAACTATCTTTTTTTATTAGGTCTTTTAAGGTTAAACTATCTAATTAAGAAATGACACTTAAATTAGTTTTACTTTTAACTTAATCATTAATCTTTTGTGTCTCGCAACGTGGACTTTGTTATCTAATTATAAAATACTACCTCAACTCATGAAGAGGAAGGTCTAGCTACTGCTCTAAAACTTCTATCTCACTTTTAGATATATTATTATATTCTAAGACCTTAAATTCTAAGTTGGGGCTGGAGCCCCACGGAAGCACCTGCCCCTCTCTCAGGGGGAGGGGAGGGCTCTGTGTGAGCAGCAGCAGCTCCAGTTCCAAGTCTTTCATTCCTTGTTGCCCCCCCTGGAGCTGTGCTCCAAGGAAATCAGAGGTCCAGGCTGGGGAGGCATTGGGCTGCCCGTTGTGGTGGTGTGAGGGAGCTGAAGGAGAGCACAGACACAGCAGTGAGGTGTGGAACACCCATCTGGGATAAATGCTGCCTCGGGGCGCCTGAGAATTCAGGCTCCCAACCCAAAATAAAAACCTGGGCCTCGGGAAGAAGTGTCTGGGTGACATTTTGGGTTGTGTTTATGAACTAGTGGGGGTAGAAAATCTGTTAAAGACCCCAGGGGCTTTAATAGCTTGGATGATGATTTACAGCTGTTTTATTCCATGAATTATAGACTGCTCCTTATGACAGAGGCAGGATACAAATACTGAATTTAATAAAGGAACACAATTCTCATTTCTTTCTCAGAAACATGTAGACAGAAAGGCCATTCCACAGTACACAGCAGCCTCTTCCCTCAGCTAACCACCCCCTGACAGGGATTTGAGACACAGAGCACAGCCAGCACTGCCTGGGCACATCTCTTCCCACATCATTTCCATAAGACAGCCCTTTCCTCTGGCTGTGATGCAGCCTCCCTAAATACAAGCCTGGTACCATCATGGTGCATTCCTGCTCCCCCTGTCTGCAGCAGGAACCTCAAAGTTCACACAACAGCCCCAAAGGAAAGGATCAGCCAGACCCTCTGGAACAGACCCCAGTGGGCCCCTCATCCTCACGTGGGCTCCATGAACTGACCTCTGTCTGATCCCAGTCCTCAGTCACATCAACAAACTTGTAAATGAGTGAGGAAAGGGAACCTCTGGATGCCTGGCAGTGTCCCAGGCCACGCTGGACAGGACTTGGAGCAGCCTGGGATGGTGGAAGGTGTCTGCCCATGGCAGGGAATGGGATGGTCTGAGCTTTGAGCTCCCTTCCAACCCAAACCAGTCTGGGATTCTGTGATCAGGGGAAGGACATGCCCAAGGTCACCCTGACCTCATGTTCTGCCTGCTGGGCCTTGCTGCTTCCTCCCAGCTGAACAAAACTCTGCTCAGAACCCTCCCTCCCAGTCCTGAGGGCTGTAAGACAAAGCCTGGAGTCTCCAGAGGCGGTGGCTGATGCCCAGGGGATGGTGAGGATGGAAGGGACCCTGCTGCCTCCAGCACGAGCTTGGTCAGTGTGTGCAGGTCCCTCAGGCCAGGCTGCCCTGGTTTGGGTGTTTAACCTGAGCAGCATCAGCACCATCTGCTCCCAGCACAAGAACTGCATTTCCATGTGGTACCTCTGTGCTGGGAAGCCTAAAGCAGTGTGTAAACAGGAATTAACTGGATCACCCCAGTGTAATGAGTCAGCTTCATCAGCCCTGCTCTCAGACTCTTCAGAGATCTCAGATGACTTCTCCAAACAAAAGCAGGAGAGAGCCAGGAGGAGTCTCTCAGGATGCTCAGGATCCTGCTGGAAGGTGTCACTGCCCTGGCCCCTGGTCCTGCTCTGCTCCAAGAGCCCTGCTGGGGTGGCCAAGAGGGGGAAGCTCTGCCTGCCCTAAATACCATTGTTAAATATCTCCCAAGTGCTCTAATCTCTCCAGCTATATTGTGATCCTCTGGTTTCTCCCCCTGGCCTCAGTAATTGGGGTTTTTTTGCAGGTAGAAATAGCCTGAGGCAGAACTGGAAAGCAAACAGGATCACAGTGAATAAATCCATCTTCACAGGTCTCTTCTTTGTGCACTCCTTTATATCAGTTAGGTTCAAAGAAAGTATCTCCTTACTCTGCCTGCACTGTTTAGCATTTTTTATTAACAAAGTCGTCTTTTAGGCTGTAGTCCATTGAGGTTCATTAATCAACAATTGCCATGAAGTGAAAAATTCTCAAACTTCCAAAAATCTTTTTCTTGGAGTGAGTTAATACTAACAATGAAGTTTTCCTTGGCTAAGTGTCCCCTGCTTTGATGTGTCTGGGTGAGAAACTAAAAGCCACAAAGGTGTTATAAACTAGGCACCAATCACAGATTTAGACAGGCCGGTATGTGCTTTTAACCAATAAATATATATAATATCACAAGAATTAGTGTTTGGTTTGTGTGAGAGAGAATTTTTGGCATTTGAATGATTTTCTTATCGGTTTTTCATTAGTTGAGCTGGTTTTTTTAAATTTTTTTTTTAAAGAACAGCAAATTCCCCTCAGTGTCCTGAAAATGGCACTGGAAGTGCTCACCCCAGCCCCATTCCTAGAGTAACGCTGGTTTACGTTATTTCTGGCAGGAGCCATAATACAGCTCTTCTTAATTTTGGGAGCAGGCTGTTATTCAAACCTGTGCCTGTGCAGCTTGGCCAGCTCTGGAGTGCCTCTGGAAGCCCTGGCACGGGGACTGTGCTGGCAGCAGGAGCTGTGACCCTGCTCAAAGGTCCATTCCTGGGGCCTGGCAGAGGAGCAGCCCCAGCCCTTCAGATGGGACAGGGGCTGAGGGGAGGGGGTTGGCCGCTGGTGCTGCTCCCAAAAAGCCCTTCTTTATAAAAACACGGGCAGGGAAGGGCTGGGGCATTGCTCCTGAGAGTGCCAAGCCCCTAAACCTGCTCCAGGCTGCCTTCCCAAACAAAGCCTTGCTCCTGAGGGCAGTGAAATAAATAGGAAGACTCCCACGGCTTTCCAAGGGCCAGAGGAGGGGCTCGGAGGAGCAGACAGCCCCTGGGAGCAGCCAGGCTGCTGGAGAGCTGCTCCAGCCTGGCCACATCCCTGCTGCCAAGGTCAGGGGGAGGCAGAGCATTCCTCAGGGCCAAGATTGCAGAGGAGTGAGCTGCCCCTCTGACCACAGGCTCCAGCAGTCCCCAGCCCAAGGGAGGGAGAGCTTCTGTCCCTCACTTTGTTCCCTGGGTTTGCCTTGACTGCTCTGATTGTTCAGACAGAGGGAAGTTACTGCCTGCCTCATCTTTCCACGGCAATATTGTTATTTTTTAACCTGCTATAAAAAGCCAGCAGAAACAAGAGGAGCTGCTCCCTAAATAAGGATCCATGTTTACCATTGATCCCAGTTACCAGGGTGCTTCTTCCTGCAGTGGCTCTGAAGTGGATCAAATCAGCTCCCTTTGTTGCTGTTTTTGTGTGCCTCTATTTCTGTTGCTCACATTTCAGATGCCTGTATTTTTCTAGCACTTAAAGGCTGCGTTTTGCACACATAGCACATTCTATAAAACCTTTGAAAAAAAAAATTAAAAAAAAAAAAAAGAAAAATTGGCAGTGTGAATTCTCTCTCCAGCGGGGCTGGAAGGATTTTAAAGTCTCCTGGAGGAAAGAAAGGCCATGCCAGCTTTGTGCAGAGAAATTCTGCACTGAGCAGGGCTGATCAAATAGCTGATGTGCACGTTTGATACACACACAGGGAGCAGCAGCCCTCGGAGGAGCGACAGGTTTATGAACCAGAGCTTGTTCCTTATCTCCCATCAGCTCATATTCCAGCAGAGTCAATATTTCACTGCAGCAGCAGAGCTCCAAAACCTGCAGGGTGACGTGGGTGAGGTCCCCACGTCCAGAGTGCAGGAGGGGGCCTGCAGGGACGTGGCTCTCCTGCAGCTCTGCTCACTCCTCATTGCTTGGAGGTCTGGGGATCTCCATGGACATGGGGCTGTCCCCTTGGAGAGCCACAGGGTTCTGCTAGGACACACAGGATGCTTGGTCCTGTGCTGGGACAGGCTTTGGGGGAAAAGGAGTGAAAATGAATGGGAGTGTCACTGAGGAGTGTCCTGTCACTTGGAAACTTCCTGGAGACACAGAAGCATGGAATGGTTTGGGTTGGAAGGGACCTCAAAGCTCACCTAGCTCCAGGCAGGGCCATGGGCAGGGATGGCACTCACTGGCTCAGGGCCCCAGCCAGCCTGGCCTGAGATACAGGCAACACTCACGTGGTGATCTGTACCAATTTATCCACTTCTATTCAGTCATATCTAACAGAAACACAACAGAGATGGCAGTTCTTCCATAGCTGGCAGGGTAGCTCCAGCATTGTCCTCATCTTTATATCATTTTAGCAAAGCTGGTTTTCCACCCTGTTTCCACTCTGTGCCTTTGCTTTCCCTAAAGAGAGTAAACAACTCTGTGCAGGAAGGTGCCCTGATTTCCACTGTTAATAACCAGTGAATAAATGAGAAATGCTGTTTACAAATTAGAAAAAAAATAGGTAGATACAAAAAAATCAGAAGCTCTGTTTGCCTTTGCAAACAAAAGTAGCCCAAAAATAAACAGGCCTACCCAGCAGAAAGGAGACTGGGAGGGGAAGTGGATGCCAACTGAAGAGGCAGATGTAAAGAGCATTTCCTATTTGGTTTAGCAACTGCAGACTTTTGTCTCCAGTCTGCCTGCATTTCCTCCAATGATTCATCATAAATGTGCATTTATAAATAAACTCCACCTTGGCCTGGTACATTGATTGCAGGCTGGTTACTTAGGGAAATTTAAAAAAAAAAAAAGGGAACCATACTCCCCAATTTTGAATGATACCTGTGTGGCAATATAGTTTTAAAGAACTGTTTCCAGGCTGTTTATTTTATTTTATTTTATTTTATTTTATTTTATTTTATTTTATTTTATTTTATTTTATTTTATTTTATTTTATTTTATTTTATTTTATTTTATTTTATTTTATTTTATTTGTGCTGAGGGATTGTGACTGTGAGAGATGGGACCTGTGGTTTCCTCATTTCGTGAGGGTAACAATTCATTAAGGAGCTGGGAATGATGTCTGTGCACATCCAGGGACTGGGTTTGGGAGCTGCTCCCACACCTTGGGCTGGGATGCTGGAGCTCAGGGAAGTGGGGTTCTGGGGCTGGACAAGGGCTCACTCCCCACACCATGAGGACCCACAGTGCTGCAAGAGGCTTCCCAACCCCAGTATTTATCCCTGTGCTTTCCTTGTCTTTGCTCACAACACCCAGAGCAGAGGCCAAGGCAGACCCTGGTGTGAGGCAGCTTTTCATGAGGGCAAGTTTTGAGGGATTTCTCCCTCCTTTGAGCTCTGTCCTTGAGCCTGGTCCTGCAGCCTGACCCACAGGGGAGAATCCCCTGGGAAATGCCTGTTTGTGTGGTTCAGCAGCACCTGGGCTGTGCCCTGCTGAGGGACCAGGTCCTGCCAGGGCTGTCCACACCAGAGAGCCCTCACACCTGGCTCCTTCCCATCTTCTCCCCTTGGAGCTCTGCTCAGCTCCTGCCCTGGAGACTTTCCCCTCTTTGCTGCCCCCAGCACGGAGTCTCAGAGTCCCTGAGGCTGGAAAAGCCCCCTGAGATCATCCTCAACCAGCACTGCCAAGGCCACCACCAGCCCCTGGCCCCAGGGCTCACATCCAGCACATCTGCTCAGTCCTCCAGGAGTGGTGACTCCACCACTGCCCTGGGCACCCTGTGCCAGTGCCTCACCACCTGTTCAGTGAAGGAATTTTTCCTGATATCCAACCTGAAGCTTCCCTGGTGCAACTCGAGGCCATTTCCCATTTCTTCCCATTCCATTGATGCCTTGGGATTCGAGCTTTTCTATTTTTCATCTCTTTGTAATCCTGCAATTCTTCAGTGTATAACTCCAAACTCCATATTCAGTGTGAGCTGCTGCTTTCCCATTTTGGGCAGAGACAACAATTCCTCTCTAGGCCTGGAAATCAAGGACAGACACCCCAGGCATCACAGTCACTTGTTACCTGGGGAAAAGATGCTGCTGGGTGGAATGAGATGAGCTTTAAGGTCCCTTTCCACCCAAATGATTCTGTATTTGGATCTCTGTCTATTGGACTAGAGGTGGAGGAGTAGTTAAATCTTTTTAAATTTGTTTTTTAAGAACAGGAGCTAGTTGATAGTAAGTTTTCCTAGTTTCTTTTTTTTTCACCAGACCCTGAGCATGTGCAGAGCACTCCTGAACTTTTCCTGACTTGTGGAGCCACAGCAAAATCTGCAAAGCAAAGGGCTGCTCTCTCTGCAGCCACTGTAAAGGTGCAGCACAGAGAAAACAAAGGCAAGGCAGTCCCAGACTCTGTACAGCACATGATTCCCTAATAAAAAATGTTTGGCCTCTTCTCAGGAATAACATGGCCATGCTTGTAGCTCCAAAAGAAGCTCTGAATGATATTAATACATTCATTAGAACAAGTTCAAAGAAAATCATCTTAATTAGCTTGCCTGGCTGAAACTGAGGTTCATTAATCTAAAGTAGATTAACCTGATGGTAATGCCATGAAAGCTGGCTGGGATATTAATGAAATATATGCAGTTGCAGAGAGCCCAAACGTCCTGCTGATAAAACCATCCGTGTTTCCTGCACTTGGGGCTGTTCTGAGGAATTCCTGTGCCTTTTCCAGCCATGGCACTGCTCTGGGACAGGCTGTGAAGGGAGACAGCATTCCAGGGGGAAACTCGGGAAAACAACTCCCTGGAGCCCTTTGTGCAGGGAACTTGCCGGAGCAGAGCGTGCACGTGCACGTCGGGAGCAGGCAGGGATTTGCCCGTGCAGGGAGCACACAGGTTTTTATAAGGCAAACCCTGGCAAAGGACTGCCAAAATTTGGCCTGGTTTTCAGCTCTGTGCTGGTGCACGGTGTGCAGCAAGGGTCTAAAAGCTTCCAGAAACCCAACTTAGACCCAGCGGGCTTAAAATGGCCCTCTCCTCTCCCCAAGCTCCAGTATTCTTAATCTGAACTCTTTTTAGTCTTTGACACATCATTAAAGTGACAGTTCAAGAACAGCTCCGAGATCAAAGGCCTGCAGAGCTTCTCTCGTGTTGCAAGGCTTGGGCAGCTTTTTCTGCAGGGCTGCTCCTCAGCTCCCTCCCTGCAGCAGCAGGAACCTCCCCACTCCCTTCCCTGCCCCTCGTCCTCCCAGGGCTCTGCCCCTCTGCTGGGTCACCCCAAAGGTCACTGCTCCAAGGCTCACATTTAGGTGAATCACAGATTTAGGTGTATCACAGATTGAGGTGAATCACAGATTTAGGTGTATTGCAGATTTAGGTGTATCACAGATTTAGGTGTATCAGATATTTAGGTCTATCACAAATTTAGGTGTATCAGAGATTTAGGTGTATTTGTGCTGCCAAAACAACTCCAGGTTTGGGCACAGCCATATACAAATATATACAAATCCAAAATGCAAATGGGGAGGATTTGGAAAATCTGCTCTGCTCCAGAGTGCCAGAAGAAGGCACAGCATGGAGGATGAGATGGGGCCTAGGGAGATCAGGGCTCCTCTCCCAGCTTTTCCTTGCTGTGCTGCTGCTCCAGGGGTACCTGCTGATCTTCTGGAGAAGCTCCTGGGTTTTGGCATGTGTGCCAGTGCCCAGGAAGAGCTGATTCCTGCTGTGATGTGCCCAGTGCCCCCCACAGGGATACTGGTGGTGCTGAGAGAAGGAAGCTCAGGAAGTGCTGATTTTCTCTTTACAAACCCCCACCTCTACCTAGCATTGAGTAAATTCTGCAGCTTTGTTGATAGGTGTTTATAAAAAGCTCTGTGATCCAAAAGTGAAAGGAAATCCATATGGACACGGTGTTGCTCTCAGGACAAGATCTAAGGACCTTCCTTCCTCTGCAGAGCTGGGATGTGGAATTTCAGATCACAGAATCACAGAACACCTGGAGCTGGAAGGGACCCACAGGATCACCCAGCTCCAGTGCTGAGGGCTGACTGGGCTGACCTGGCTGTGCTGCCTCTCCCTAAAGCTGAATATTCAGTGACTAAGTGTCTTTGCCTTGTTTCCCCGTGAAAGGCTCGGCTGGCCCACAGCTTATTTACAAGGTACCATGGTGTGATGCATCATAAAGACACTTTTGAAGAATTTCTGTTATTAAAAACTGCCCGTGGAAAGAATTAGGTCAGGTGTTTACAAGTCAAAGCTTTGGGGATAATTAGGTGGAAGGCAGCAACTGTAGAAAAGAGGGTTATTTTCCAGCCCTCCAAGAAGTGTGGAGTAATGCCTGTGTTACAGGAACCTCTCAGCAGCCAGGTTCCCACCTCCTTACTGCAGGATCTGTTACAGCCACTGCTTTGGGCATGGGGAAGAAAGCAGGGCTTAGAAAAGCCTCCAAAAATACAGAACCCCCTGAGCAAACCTGTTGGTGTCGGGGTGTTACATAAACAGCCATCCGAGTCCTCTTAAGGGGGCTGCTTGTAAATACAAGCTGTAGCTGCTACTGCTGCACAGCCAGGGTGAATTCTATACCACCTTTGAGGGAAGAAAGTTGTTTTCTTTCCTTTTTTTTTTTTTTTAAAAAAAAAGGGCACTTGTTCCTGGTGGCAGAGTGTGTGTGTGAGAGCAGGGACGGGACAGGGCGCTGGCTGTTTGTGCACTTCAAGCAGAGCGACCTCCTTGAACCTCACCGTGCACAATGATGCTTTCCATGGAAAGTCTGGCTCTATTACCTTTGGCAAGGGCTGAGGGAATATTTTTGGAAGCTTTAAAATCCTCTGTGGAACACGCTTCATTTTTTGTTCATATACAGTATCTTTATATTTATTCAGTGAAAAAAAAGAAAGGGTTCTGTTTTGCTGCCTGACCCTGACCCTTCAGCTCTTCTCCAGCCATGCCCAGGGTGTTGGGAAGGCTGGGACAAGGAAAAGATCAGGCTTAAACCATCAGCCCCTGCCATATTGTACTGGTTAAAGCTCAGTTGCTCCCCTCTCCTAAAAGTTTGTTTAAAGTGGTAAGAATAGAACCTGTTCAAAGTGAGCCCTCCAAGGGCCTGGTTCCCATTTGCATTTAAGCCTTTCTGTGGAGCTGGAGCTGGCTAAAGGGGCCCTCGGTCCTAAATGGGAATCAGACTCCACAGCTGCACTTTCCAGTGTCCTTCCTTTCTGCCAGCAAAGCCAGGAAATGGCTCTTGAATGGGAAAGGGTCAATTAAACACAAAAAATATTGCAAATCAAGGCTGGCAGGGTCGGAGGGCACGTGTGGTGTCATCTGTGGACACTGTCCTGGCTGGGCCCCCAGGATCTCACCCTGGATCCCCTTGCACAGGGGCTGAGGTGTAAAACACAGGAGGTCTTAAACCCAGTTTTAGCTTTAGGGTTGCATTTGGTAGCTGGAGGAAGCAGAATATGGAATGTGGGAAGTCCAATGAGCGCTGCAGCATCCTAAGAGAAGTTTCTATAAATTTTAATATTAGTAAATTTAGGAGATCAGTGTGATTTGCTGTCTCTGCCTCTCCTGGTTCAGCTGTGATGGCTAAAACAGTGTTGAGGAGGAAGAGGTGCCCAGGTGCCACCAGCCTGAGCATCCCAAAGCTGAAGGGACTGGAACAGGACAAGTGAGGAGCCACGCACCGACCGGGCTCTGCTCTGCCCCGCACTCAGGATTGTGATGACAGCAAAGACAGGACTTCTAGCAGCTGCCCTAGAATTAGCCATTCGTTTTTAGCCTGTTTGGCAGTGCTTTGGGAGCAGGGAAGCACTGGTGTCCCGTGCTGCAGAGGAGCAGCGGCTGAGTCACGGCCGGGGCAGACGCGGCTCCCGCCGGGGCTGGCCCTGGGGCCGGCTGGCTGCGAGTCCCTGCCCTGCCCACTGCCCTCCTGCTGCCCATCCCTCCCTGCCCACTGCCCTCCTGCTGCCCATCCCTCCCTGCCCACTGCCCTCCTGCTGCCCATCCCTCCCTGCCCGCTGCCCTCCTCCTGCCCATCCCTCCCTGCCCACTGCCCTCCTCCTGCCCATCCCTCCTTGCCCGCTGCCCTCCTCCTGCCCATCCCTCCCTGCCCACTGCCCTCCTGCTGCCCATCCCTCCCTGCCCACTGCCCTCCTCCTGCCCATCCCTCCCTGCCATCTGCCCTCCTCCTGCCCATCCCTCCCTGCCCACTGCCCTCCTCCTGCCCATCCCTCCCTGCCCACTGCCCTCCTGCCCATCCCTCCCTGCTCGCTGCCCTCCTGCTGCCCATCCCTCCCTGCCCACTGCCCTCCTGCTGCCCATCCCTCCCTGCCCACTGCCCTCCTCCTGTCCATCCCTCCCTGCCCACTGCCCTCCTCCTGTCCATCCCTCCCTGCCCACTGCCCTCCTGCTGCCCAGCCCTCCCTGCCTGTTGCCCATCCCGCCCTGCCCACTGCCCTCCTCCTGGCCAGCCCTCCCTGCTGCCAGGGGCTCAGCACAGCCTCCCAGCCTGGCACCCAGTGCTTCCCAGCCACTCTCCTGCCTGGGAGGGGCTGCAGCTGCCTCTCCTGTGCCCAGGTTCATACATTTTTACATAATGTTTGACTTTCCTGAGTCAAAACAAAATAAAGACAAAATTACAAATGTCGCTCCAAATTACACCTGGTACAAAAATGCGACATCTTGGTGCAATTTCACCTCAGTCTTACACACAACACCCAACCACACCCCTTTGGAGTTGTCACAAGGGATCTTTCTCATTTGTAGGGATTGAGTTTGGCCTTAAGTTTAGATAGAGTTTGCCATTCCATCAGACGTCGAAGGTGCTTCGTGTAGCATTGGGAGACTTTGCTGACCCCTAACATAAAAATGATAACATAGAGGGAAGAGGTTCATCAATCAATATAAACCTAACTGTGATGATAACTTTAGAAGCTAAGATTTTGTGTGATGATAGCTTCAGAACCATAGAACTTGGCCTCGTGCTCAGACTTTACAGCCTGGTGTGGGCAAGTGTGGTTGTGGCTGTGGCTTGGAGCCGTGGGGGTGAAGGTGGCTGTGAGGGTGAAGTCTCCTGTGCAGAGGCCTCAAGGCTCCAGCTGCTGGCCCTGTGCAGCTGATGACATGAGCTGGAGGTGATCCCTGTACAGGTGATGTGCCTCTGCTCTTGTCCTCAGGGCAGCATCACAGAGTGGGCTAAAAGGACCGTGGGATATCCACTCATCCCTCCCTGGCATGGGGCACAATCATTGTCTGGCAGGTGTGAGTCTGCTATTTCCTAAACAGGGATTGGTTTGGGTTGAAAGGGACCTTAAAGATCATCTTGTCCCACCCCACCACCATGGGCAGGGATGCCACCCACCAGACCAGGTGGCATCGTGGGATGGAAATTCTACCTAAGCCTTATAATCCTTTCTATAATTGTCTTGATATCTATCCTGAACCTTCTCTTTGCTGTGGTTATCTTTGTCCTTCCTACCCTGGACATGGAAGAGGGAGAACCCAAATCTGATGAGCACAAGCATTTTCCCTGCTGCTGCGCCAGGTTGGACTTTGCAGGTTAAAATCCCCAGAGTGATGCCGAGATAAAATCTGGCAAAGATGGCAGAAATCCCTCTTGCTTCACCAAGTTCCAGGCCCAGAAGAATGTGTGAGGATGAGTTAAACCCCAGGGAACTGGGATCTCTAGTAAAAACAAACACGAGCAGCCTCTTCACTATTGCAACTCCACTATCAAAACCCCTTTTCAGAAAAAGTTTAGTTAAAGATTTAGTTTGGAACAAACATTGTTAAAGCATGACCATCGGGCTGCTTATTGGAGCCAGATGTTGACTCTAAGGACATTTGGGTCCATTCAGGGATTTTGCATGCCCTCATCAGCTGGAGTGAGCAGAAGGATTTGGAAAGCTCTGACTCAGATTCTCAACTTGCCCAAAAATGCAGAACCCCACTGAAAGTGCCTCACCCTGTGCCATTACAGGGCAATATTCCATAATGGCCAGCATCCTTTTTGTCTTTCTCTTTTTTCTAAGGAATGACTGGCCTCTCCCAATCTGTGCTTTTGATTTCTTTGTTAATCCCACATACTTGTTGAACAATCTTTTAGGAATACTTCTCCCTGAAGGCTGACTTTCTTCACAATTAAAAATGAGTATCTGTTGACCTAATCCTGGGTGTGACCAGCCCACGTTTTCCAGTGGAATGGTGCCCTCGGAAGATGTTCCAAAATCTGACCCCTGTTTCCAACCCAAGAGCCAGCAGAGCCACGGGCCCTGCACATTGCATGAAGCTTTGGCCAAATTCATGTGCTGAAAAAAAAAAATCAAACTCAACCAAAGCTTTGCAAGGCTGATTTTAATATTTCTTAGAGCTGCTTCTTCTATTTTAGCTGCTTGAACGTTGTTTACTGGCTGCTTTGTGGATGGAAGTCTCACTGGAGATGCTCAGCAGGAGAAAAACAAACATGGGAAAGGGCCAAAGTGTGCTCCAGACCACGCTGACCTGTTTTTCTGGGGCCTGATCCTTGATGGAAATGGGGTTTGGAGCAGATCAGGGTACTGCAGGCTCCTTGGGAAGAAGCCACTCAATGCCATGTGGCTTTGCCCCTACCTGTGCCCCTCTGCTCCTGTGCAGGCAGGGCTGGAGACCCTCAGGGCTGTTGGAGCTGCCCTGGGAGCAGATCTGTGTCAGGGGAGGGTTTGAGTGGAGGGAGCAGCGGCCCCACAGCTGGGGACAGCTGGGGACACGTGTGACACCAGGGGAGGGACCCTGCATCCCTGGGGAGTCAGCCTGGCTCTGGCAGGGCTGAGCTGTCCCAGCTCTGCCCCTGCTCTGCTGGGGAGGAGGAAGGAGCCAGCAGGATGGGGAGGTAGGACCACACTCCCCTGGAGCTGCATGAGATGACTCAGCTGGGGTTTAGTGCAGGAAGGGTTCTGATGTGTAAAACCACGTTGGGTTTTTCCATCCTGGACTTCCTTGAGTTTAGAAGATGAGAATTTGGGGGAAAACACAGAACTGCAGGGCAGATCCTCACAACCTCTTCTGCTGCCCACCTGATGCAGAATTTGGGGCTCACATCTGGTCACACATCTGCAGATTGCCTCACAGGCAAACCACGTGTGGCAGTGGGAAAGAACTGGGGAATTTGCTTCAGAAGTGCACTGTGGAGGTACAACAGCCCTGCAGACATCCCTGCTCGCTCTCCTGCCCTCCCTCTTGCAGGACACAAAGGCAGCTGTGTCCCCAGAGCCCACAGCTCCATGCGGGCAGCTCTTGGATTTTGTATGGCTGAAAGACACCAAAGCATTTACAGAAAACATCCCAGCACGGCCAAGGTGAAAAAAAATAACTTATTGTGACATGAAAATGGAATTTACATCATCAGAAAAACACGAGCTTGCCTCTAGGAGCACATCAGCTCTTGCAATGTGGCTGTCCCTCTTTCCCATCCGCTGTGCCTGAGAGCAGGGGGTGTCAGAGGTGTGCAGCACAGCTCCCAGTGCCCAGGCAGAGCTGGGTGACTGTGCTGTTTCCTGGCAGGGCTGGAGCTCAGCCTGGCAGCACTGCCCGGACAGCTCTGCTCACTGGGACCATTGTCCAGGGCTCATAAGACTTTCCACTGCCTCGACATTCTGTGACGTGACTCAGAGTTGTAAACATTGGCACCAGCTGCTCTTCTCACTGAAACCATAAACCCATTAAGGGAAATTTGTTTTCTAAAAATAATCTGATCAATGAAAGGACTCTCTCAGCGTCCCCAGCCCCTCTTCCCCGCCTCCCTCGTAATGACTTCCTCGTAAATACTCTCCCTTGGAGGAGGAGGAGGATGCCTCGTGCCAGTCTCCATTGACCACTCCAGTCCTCCAGTGAGGACATTTCGGGGTAGCTCAGGGCCTCATTCAGAGATATTTTGCTCTTTGGGGTGAGCAGAGCAGCAGGGGAAGGTGTGACTGCAGCAATTTCTGTAGGAGAGGAGAACACGGCCCAGGTGCTTGGGGAGGTTTGTCATTTCTGTGTCACATTTCTAATGTCAGTGCCTGTGGATGGAAGTGATGGTCAGCCCAGGGAGGCAGGCTGGGAGGTGGCTGAATGAATGAATCCTGTGGCATTGCATACCCTGGAACAATTCTGCTGTACCTTTGCTGTGCCACAAAAGGGAATCTCAAGTCACCCCTCAGGTTTCCAGGGAATCAAGGGCTCCTCTTCACAGCATTTCAGATGTCAGCACCCTCTGGGTGGGGGCACTCTGGGCAGCTCTGTTTGTCACCCTGGCTCCTCTCTCTGTAGCTGGTGCTCTGTGTGCCCTGGAGCTGTGGCTGAGGCTGCCTGGCAGCACAGGGTGGATTGCTTGGCTGCCACCTGGGGATGCCAAGCATTGCTCTGTGCATGCTGGCAGTTTGGGAGAGCCAGCCAGAGCCAATCTAGCCCTGTAGTACTGCACTCTAGCCATGCTGTGGGCAGGAGGCTCTGGGCAGATACTGACTGGGCAAGAACCTGCTGGAAAATGAATGATGAGCTCCACAGCAAGGGGCAGAGCATGAAGGAAAGCTGGATGTGATTCTGAACGTGCCTCTGTGGATGGTGCTCCAGGTGCCTCCACCTTCATGGCAGTGGGTGATGGAGTGGAAGGGGAGAGCTTTTCTGGTGTAGGTGCAGGTCTGGTGTGAGCAGATCAGACCCCTCAATATCTGTGTAGGTTTTCATGGTCCCCCCAAACAACCCAGCCCCACAGCCCTTCCCAGGCTTGCAGCTGTGCTCTTCCCAAAAAACATCACCAGGCCAATAACTGACTGGCTCCTGGAGTTCTGGGTCACAGATCTTATCTCTCACCTTTCAAAAGCACTGCTGTCATTTCTGAGCAGCCCATTTATGGTCCAGTCTGCTCTAGATAGAAGGAAAGGGCAGAGTGCATCTGGCAGCAGCAGGAATTGTGTTCAGTGGGAGCTCAGGGAAGGGTGACCTGCCCTGCTGATCTGCCTCCAGGGGTAACATCAGAGACCCCAGTGTCCCCTGATGGCAGCTGGACGTGGTTGTGGTGCCTCTTGTGCAGCCCTGATCTTCCCCAGGGACACCTCAGTGGTTTGTGACAGAGCAGAGCTAAGGGAGAAAATTCCAGACAAGTTGGCACAAGGCATCTCAGCCTTCCTGATGCCATTTCCTCTCCAAACCTGCCCCTGACTTCTTCTGAAAGATCAATATCTTTTTAAATAAATGGGAAGGGATCCCCTTGAGCCAGAATGGGTGCAGTCTCCTGGAGCTGGCTGCAGGCAGAGCCACTCCTGCACTGTTCTGCCGTCAGGGAGCACAGAGCTCACTTGGTGCTTTCATTCAGAAAGTGCCACATTTCATTACTCTTGCTGCTGCCCCTGTGGTTTGCAAACTGCAAATGTGAACCTGTTTAATCTGGCTATTAAGTGGAGATTTTGAAACTGCACAGACCCAAACTGCTGGCTGAGGGGAAAGGTGCCAGCACAACTGTGACCACAATGGAAAGGAACCTATCCCATGATTAACTCCTGGTGCCATGGACTGATCTTTCCACAGGGAGGGCTTGGAGCCTTCCTTTGGCTCACCTGGTCCCTGGACAGAGCTCCCCTTTTATCTGATCCTGCTGCCCTGTATTTTGCTGTTTGAGACACCAGGGGTTTATTACTTTAATAAACCTGCCTGGGTTTGCCTAAGGCCAGTTTGAAGCGAGCCCTACCCCTGTAATTGGGGTCTGGGGTGGTTTGGGAGGGTTTTATGCTCTGCTGCTGCTCCAGGAATGCCTGGAGCTCCCTCACATCACACTGGAGACCTGAGCTGACCCCAGGTGCTGTTCTGCTGCTCCTGTGCAGGCTCAGGTGGCCCCACTTGGGGTGTCCCATCAGCTCCAGGGGTGCCTTGTCCCAGGAGAGCTGCAGGGAGCTGCCACAGGGGTGCTGCCCACTCCCAAACATGTGCCAGTGGGACTGGGAGAGCTGGCAGGGTGGTGGGCAAGCGAGGGGGCTCGGGATGGGTCAGGGGGGAGGGAGGGAGCATCAGGTCATGGCAGCAGCCCTGTTCCCCCTGCACCCTGCCCCAGATAAGGGACTGAGCTTTTGGGGAACAGGGTCTGCAGCTCAGCAGGAAGGAAGGAAAGAGGGAATATGGGAAGAACAGGGTGGTTTCCAAGAGAAAGATGGGAAAGGAAGGGATTTCTTCAGAAGGGAAGAGGATGAGCTGGGAGATAGGAGTGCTTGAAGCAGTGGAGATAACCCAGCCTCTGACTTGATGGAATCCCAGAGTAGGGAAACCCTGGGGTGGGCTGGCTGCATGGAGAGGCCCCAGAGCAGCATCAGTGAGGTGCCCTCAAATCCCTTTTGTCATTTGTTGTCCTGGAAATTCTCATTGAAGCTCCTGCCCAGGCATCTCCCTGCCATCCTTTTGCATCCATTTGTGTGGGGGTGACCCTCAGTACCCCCAAATCCATCTCCTGGGGGAGCCAGGGTGCACCTCAAAAAGCAGGAATGGGGCTGCAGTCCTGATCCATAAAGGGATCATTTCCATGGGAGTGTAACCACTACTGTGGTATTGTCGCTGTCCTGATCCCCAGTCTCACCAAACATAATTAGTTTATTTTTAATGACTGCTGAGATTCTTGCACAATCAAATCAAAGGGCTTTAAGATAAAGTTTAAAAGTTGCTAAATTAAGAAACTGGGGCTTGTGACCAGCAGAGACCATTGGAGAGCTGACATAAAAGCGCACTGGGGGTAAAACCAGAAGGGAAATGAAAAACAACAATTATTTTTAATTTTTATTCTGCTGCTGCTGCTGCTAGGCATCGTAGAAACCATAACATGAGAATTTGGACTGGTGGATTTTAACACATCATAACGGGAAGGGCCCGAGGAGGGGTCCTGACACTGCAGGAGCTGGCTGCCAGCGCCGGGAGCAGCCTGGCTCCTGCGGGGGAGCAGCTCCAGCCCTGGCCCTGCCTCGTCTGATGGCACGGTGAGATTTGGGTGGCTGTGCCGCGCACAGGCACAGCCCTTTCTTCTCTAAACATGTGTGCTTTGAAAGGGAAAAGCTTGCTGCCAGCATGTCTGACTCCTTCGTCCTGACAACATCCGACCATCCATGTTATCAAGCCTTGCTGGGACCTATCAAGAGACATAGTTAAACAAGCTGCTGTTTATCTGGGGGAAGCTGTATTAATTGCACAGTGGGATAAAGAACTGGCCGGCACCAGGCAAATCTCTCTGGCATGGGAAAGGGACGGCCGCCCCCACTAACAATGGGCTGGGTAGAGAAAGTCGCTCCGAGCTGGAGCCTTTCTGCTTTGCAGACTTCAGGATTATTTTTTTTTAACAGCTCGAAGTGCTGTGTTTTGTTTGCCCGTTTTACAATAAGACCTCAGCCGTGGCTGTGCTGCGGGGAAGCGCCGCCGCAGGAAACGGGAGCGGGGCTGCGGAGCCGGGCTGGGCTCGGGGGCTGCGACCCCTCCATCCTGTCCCTGTCACTGCCACAGCTCACCCTGACCCACCCCAGCTTCGCTGGAAGCTGCTGAGCTTCCAGCCAGGCATCCCCAAAGCCTGTGGTACAGCTCTGCTCCACGAGCACCCAGAATCCCAGAATGGTTTGAGTTGGAAGGGACCTGAAGGGTCATCATGCTCCAACCCCCTGCTGTGGGCAGGGACACCTTCCCCTGGAGCAGAAAATGTGCTTGGGGTTTGCTCAGTGCTGGGGGCTTTGGGGTGGTGCTGGGGTTGGGGTTGGGGTCGAGCTGCTGCTCGTGGGGGAGGTTCAGTGGTCCAAGGCACCTTCTTAGCAGGGAGCCCTTGGAAAAGACACTGCTTTTCCCAAGGGAACACGGCTTGCCAGCACTGTTGTTACCCCATCTTGGAGCAAGGGTAGAAGGACTTTGCAGCTAAAGCCCATCAAATTATCCAACAGCAGGAGTGCCTGAGAGCACAGACCTCAGCCCTGTTTGTGGGCTCGTGCTCCTTCATCAGCTACCCAGAAAACTCCGATGGAAATATTTGCAAATCTCCTTCTTTCACGGGGTTAAACTTGGAAATTGGTACTTGAAGTGTGTGGTTTACTGGTGCAAAAACCCATCCAAACCCTCGACCAATTGCAAGCTCAGAGCCACGGATTAATGCTCCAAGAGGCAGCAATGACCCACCCAGCCCAGCCAAAGGGAGAATTTCTCCCTGGTGGCAGCAACTGGTTCAGTTTGGGCATGATTCCCTTATCAGCTGAAGGGAGTTGTGGTGGCCTGCAGAGCCCAGCCGGGCTGTGGGATGGGGAAGTGAGGGAATTTCATCCATGCTATGCCATGGAGGCAGCAGTGACCAGCCACAGGGGCAGAAGCAGCCCTGCATTGTGTCCTCTTGTGAAGGAGCAGATTGTCATGGAGGGGCAGCTTTTGTCCAGTGATGCTTCACTCGAGGCAAGATGTAAGAAAAGGGAAACTACCAAATGAATCACATCCCTTTTCTAATCTTATTTTCTCTTGGGGGTGGATTTGGGCATGCTCCAAAGCCACAGCCTAATTTAAATCAGGAGAAAGGTGGCTGGGAAGAGCAGAAAAGCAAGAAAGCTGGGAAAAATGGACAGAAATATTTGTCCCCCCATGAATGAATATCTGTCCTGCTGGGAAACGGCCACATCTGGTGATAGAAAACAGAGGTTGCTCCTAGACACTAATCGCCTGCTTTTTATCTGGGGTTCACGAGCCATTTTAAATTCTGTGTTGTGATGTGACTGGGGCTTGGGAGGGGGAACTGTTCCTGCCTTCCCCAAGTCTGCTGCCCTTCCTAGGGGATGCTGACAAATGTCTTGGGGAGATAGTGAGCAGCTTGCAGGAAGGAGCCTCTTCAAAGTCCTCTCTCCCTTATCTCCCCACTGGAGTTGTTTTGACAGCGGCCAGTTAGAGACAGGAGCCCTTGCTGGGATGAAGTCAAGATTGCAAGAAAAAAAACAAACCCAAGAGACTGCATCAGCAGCACAGGCCATAACTCTCCTCTGCAGTGGGCAGATGGAGGCAGGGGGATTGCTGCTGGGCCAGGGGAGCCCAGCCAGTCTAAACAGTCCTGGAGGTAACGAGAAAGGTCACTGCTGGTTGCTGGTGGAGTTCAGCAGTTTAGTGCTGCCAGAGCTCTGAGTGCTGTTCTAGCTCAGAACGGGCTCCTGGTGGGGTTTGTGATAGGGCAAGAGCAGCCCCTGCTTTTCCTTGGCCTGCTGGGCTGGGGAATGGTTCAGGGATCTCACCTGGCTCGGGGATCTCACCTGGCTCCTTGGTGAATGGCTCAGGGATCTCACCAGGTTCCGCAGTGAAGATCTCAGGGATCTCTCCAGGTTTATAGTGAAGTTCTCAGGGCTCTCACCTGGTTCCTCAGTCAAGTTCTCAGGGTTCTCACCAGGTTCCTCGGTGAAGGACTCAGGCTCTCCTCTGGACTCCTGGCTCCATTCCCTTTCCAGCCCTGTGTTATCCAGCCCCGTGCGTGTCCCTGGCTTGCCCCCACACTGTTCCACTCACTCAGAGGTCTCACCCTGGCTTCTTTCCCACCTCTTGTGCCAAGTGCCCTGTGCCTGACCCCCTCCAGGCTGCTGCTGAAATCCCTGGCAGTCAGATCCCAGGATGGAGCTGGCTCTGGGGGCTGTGCTTGCCCTCAGCTCCTCAGTGCCCAGGAGAGAGCTGGAGCACGTGGCCACTCAGTCACCCTTGTAGCCATGGAGGTGCCCCCACTTGGCTGTGCCGAGGGCTTGCAGCCAGATAAATGTGGCCCCAAATCAGATTCTGGCTTTCCAATGAAATTTGCTGCCAAAGCTGTGCTGGAGAGCAAAGCCAGCACATGGCAGAGCTAAAGAAATGCAGCTTTGATAAATGGTCACCAAAAGAAGTTCATTCTGGTGGCTCTGGTGCTTCCCCCAGCAGCCTCTGCCATCTCAACACACAGGTGAAAGGCTCCCTGGCACCTTTTGGACCCGTGTCAGGCAGCAGTGGGCTCCCACTGGGTTTTCTGTCACCCTGGTGCTCATCTGTCCAGTCATTTCCATTTATTGGTGCAGTTAAAGAACCAAAGCCGTGCCTCTCTTTTTAAAGGTTTTGGCAATATTTTTAGCCCCTCGAGCTGTGCAATCACAGCTCCATGACACAGAGAGATAAGCTAAGTATGCAGGAGCACAGACAGGATCTGGGATGTGGCCCAGCTAGTCCTGTACCCTCTCTCTGACAGTAGCCAGCAGGAAATGAATGAGAAATTTTTGCAAAAAAGGCTGGAAAGATGATAAGCCTCTCTCCCCAGATGCCGCCTCGTGGACTGTTTCACTAAAGATCCTTTGGAATGGATTAAAAAAAAAAATTCCAAAACCCCTGTCATTTTTTACTTGGTTCCCAAATCAGAGAATCACAGAATCCTGGAATGTTTTGGATTGGAAGAGACCTTAAAGCCCATCTCATCCCATCCCCTGCCACCTTCAGCTATCCCAGGTTTTTCCAAGCCCCATCCAGCCTGGCCTTGAGCACTTCCAGGGATGGGGCCAAGGGCTTTGATGGGCTGAGGAACTCCCAAACTTTGGCATTCGATGCCTCTGAGTGACTTCCAGCCACCAGCACACATCACAAACCCAAGGTTTGCCTCTGCAGTGGAAAAAGCTGTTGGGTTTTTGGCCAGTTTCAAGCAGCACTGGAGCATCCTCGATGCGTCTATAAATAAGGAATTATTATTGCAGGGACCCTTTGCATTAGTGGTTGCCATGGCAATGAATGTTGGGTCTCTGCTGGGGCCAGACTGAGCATTATTGTCCAACGCTCATCCAAACAACTTCCAGTCGTGGTGCAGTCACTTACAGACCCAGCAGATGGTCTAAAGTAAATTCTGCTCCGAGCTCTGCACCCTGGCAAGGTGCCACGTTCCAATATTGATGCTGAATATGTAAAGACTACTGGATTTCTCTGTTAAAAACAAGGCAAAAAAAAAAGTTTGTTAATTGCCTGTACCAAGCCTGTCTAATTAATGGCACATGGATCCACCCTCATGCACAGGGAGAAATGGGAGTGAATCCGTTCTGCCACGACTTCCCAAAGTGCTCTAAGTGCATGTAAAAGCTGTAATCAGGGGCTGTAATGGCTTCCTAGTTGGAGGCTGCTCTGTAGCCTATGAAAATATGCTGTGTGGAAATAAACCATTTGTGCATCAGGCAGAATTAAAACCAAATGCTTGAACTTCTAATTAAATCTTTTTTTTTTTTTTTTTTGAGTTGGGGAAAGGAAAAGCTTAATTACCACCAAAACCCTCCCTTTTTCTTTCTTTCTTTCTTTTATTATTTTTTTTCCTTGTGTCATTGTTCAGAATTATCTGTGTCCCATAGTTTTGGGGACATCTCCCATTCCTGGCCAAGCAGCCCCAAAAGCCAGGTTGGCTTTGCAGGGCTACCTGCCCATGTGGTCCTCGTTGGCTCTGCTTTCAAAGTTTACTGCAAACACATGGATGGCTGCCTACACATTCCAGATGCTAAGAAGGCTTTAGGAAAATGGAGGGGGGAGAGGAAAAAAGAGGGAGAAGTGTGCGTGGAGTGGAGAGGGAATAAACAGAGTTAAGGAGATCCCGTTCCTGGCAGACAGAGATGCTCCTTCCACGAGTTTGCTGTTCCTCCCTATCTTGCACCCTGGATAATAGAGGGCTTTTTTTGAACTTTAACATTTGGACTCCTCAACAGACTGTTCTTTAGTGTGGTTTGGGAAGGACAAAAGAAGACTTTTGTTGATTTGGCATAAATTATACAGTGGGTATTTTTGGCAGAAATGTCAGAGTTTGATGCTTTTTTGTTGGTTTGGCAAAATATACCTTGAAATCACAAAAATATGCTTCTAATTACAGAATGTATGTTGCAGTGATGTGGGACAGTGAAGTAAGGAACCTTTCAGTATTTATATTAACTGAATCAAAAAATTAACCTCTTCCTGTTGAATGTTTACAGCTGGAACCCAGTCAAGGAATCTGAGGCTGGAGCTAGTAATGCCTAATACATTTCTGCCTCAACAGCAAAGATAAGTAATTCATTATTCAGATTTTAAGCATTCAGCAGGCCAGTCCCTGCAATTAGGGCTTAGACTTGCTTGAGAACTGTCAGGTACCCTGGGCCCCACATTTCAGCTGTGTGGTGATGTTTTTTGAAGCCCTCCACGAAGAGAAATCTTGCAGGGAAATAAAAGGGCAAAACTGCAATGAAAACAGGGTTTTGTTCAAGCTGAAAGCTCCTCCTGCCACGTTTGTCACTTGAGCATTTCAGCAGCCTGCTGGAGCTCACAGGCAAGAGCAAAGCTGTGTGCCCTGCCCAGTGCTTCTCCATGCAGCATCACCCATCCCTGCTGGATCCCCATCCCTGCTGGATCCCCATCCCTGCTGGATCCCCAGCCCACCCTTGCAGGGCAGGGTGGCAGAGTGCTGACTCTGGATCCCCATCCCTGCTGGATCCCCATCCCTGCTGGATCCCCAGCCCACCCTTGCAGGGCAGGGTGGCAGAGTGCTGACTCTGCCTCTCCAGCCGCTGATAAGATCGTTCTGCAGAGGAGTCAATGACCCTAATTAAGAGCCTATGTAATGTTTTGCCTGAAGAGCTTCCTGTGCAAGGCTCTCCCAACATGCCTGTCTTGTTCAGAGATACTCTTTCTGGAATTACCATTAAATTGCAGCACTGGGTAATTGCTCCAAAGGGTTGTAAATCCAACTTAACCCTTCCCAGGTTCTGGAATGTGAGCACCACAGAGCATTTCCAAGGGGTTGGGTCTGAGTGCACTCTTTATATAGCAAGAAAGACTTTTCTGGGAGCTTTTTTTTTTTTTTTTTAATGCATATATATTTCTCCTGAAGGGCTTTTTATTAACCTGGGCAGCAAGTACTGAGTGCAAGAACAACTGACTAATTTAGAGCACCCTAGACAGCTCTGAAGGAGATTGCAAAGGTTTGCTTGACAAAACAGGCACCAAACATGTCAACTTTTGGGAATGTTACAGAGAGACTATTATGGTTCCAGGCCCTTCCAACACCAGCAGTAGGAAACTGCCTCGCCCTGCGGCGTATGGGCAGCAAAAAGCAAAAACAATGAGTGTGAAACCCACCCTGGCTCTATATGTGCAGCCTCTGCTTCAGCAAATCCTATCAGCTCTCACGTCATAAAATATAGAAAGGAATAAATGTTTTCCCCTTCCCGTTTCTTTAGGAATGGTTATACAATTCCTGTGGTAAAATCTGCTTGGCTGTGCTGGTTGCTAAGATAATATGATCATGTTTTGAACGGGGGGGGAAGCAGTCTTTTTATTGCTGTATATAATGGCTTTTCCTGTTTCTTCGTCATTATAGTTATGCTTTTTCTTTTCTTTTTTTTTTTTTCCCACGTTTCTCAGTCCTTCTGAGAAACATCAAGAAAAGATTCAGTTTTCTAAGGTTCTTGATGGCATTAAGGATAAAATTCTGTGGAAAAGCAGTAGGATGCACACAGGTCAATTATTGCCACTCTGGAAAAGTTCGTCCCCTCAGAACTCAGGAGAAGTTGGTGGCAGTGGTCATTTTTCTGTTATTGTTTTCATTTTTTTATTTAAAAAAAGGGAGCCCCAGTTTTGTGCATGATGTTCCCCTGGTGATGGTTTAGTTGGAGAAAGGCTGGATTCTCCCAAAAACTCTGGTTCCCCATTCTCAGACAGATTTTTGTATGATATTGGGCAGGAGATGGCTTCTCTCCAGGCACCTCTTCCCTGCCTAAACTATGGAGATAAGGAAAGTTCAGGGGAAATTAATTATTCCCAGTAATTATCCATCACCCTTTTAAAGTCTCAGTTCCCTTATAGTTCTTCCAGAATACTCCTAATTTTTTTTTCAAATCAATACAATGAACAACAGTCTTACAGGGGAGGCAAAGGGATAAATGGAAATGTGGGGCAGAGGTTTTGGAGGTGAATTTTGCTCAGGTACCATCAGGCAAGGCTTTGCACACCAAGGACAGGTTGGTCCCCTCTCCCTGTTCCAGATGTTGGCTTCACATCTTTTCCATCAGGGTGAGAGACTGAGGGCAGCTCTCTGAACTGTCTGTACAGGAGAGAGGCCCCTCAGCTCTCCACTGATTTCTCCACTTGGGATGATTTCTCACAGAGATCTGAAAGCAAAAAAAGTGATCCATTTCCCATTCTTTGAAGAGAGACCTTTAACTTCCTTGGATAAAATAATGTGTAAAACAATGTTCGGGAAAACTTCCAGGGGGCTCATTTGGGCTTTACAAAGGAACCCTCGGCATCTGAATCCTGATGGGAAGATAAGATAATTCCCCAGCACTGTTTAGTTATCGCAGGGTACAAACAGCCATCCTCTCCTCATCTCCTGAGAACGCTGTGCTGTTTGGGAAGGAGTGTGAGGAACAATTAGAACAGCTGGAATGAACTCCACATTCCCCAGGAGATCGTGGGCTCTGTCCCCATCCCTGCTTGAGGGCTGTCAGTAGGGCTGTGGATCTGAAGGTTGCTATTCACTCTCCAGGGCCATTTGCTGAGGTCTCCAGATGATTTTAGTGTTTTAAAGAACCCAGACTTTAATTATATGCACAGTCATGGCCATCAGCTCTTTCCCTGGCGTCTGTCAGCTCCCCAGAAGCTGTGAGTGCCATCGCTGGGGAAGGAAGAGCTGGGAGGTCTCTTGGACAATCCAGGATGGGGGAGAAGGAGAATTCAAGGGGCAGGAGGAGCCTTGGGGACAGCTGTGCTGGAGGGAGAGTGGCAGGGACCATGGGAGGAGCAGGGACAGGCCTGTGGCTTCTCCCTCGTGGCATTTGGCTCTCAGGCCCGTGCAGCAGGGCTGGGAGGTGCCTTTCCAGCCTGGGAGGGATCAGCACCTCGTTTGTTGGGTCCCCACGGGTTTGAAGGGACAGCCTGGCTCCGTGGGAGCAGGAGCAGCCAGCAGTGACAGCAATGTGTCCTACCCTTATCTGGAACCTTCACTAATCAGCCTCAAAGTACTCGGGGGAGGGCAGAGGTGTCGTCCTCGTTTCACAGGAGGGGAACTATTACTCATTTTGCTCGTGACATTTCTCTCACTGCTCTGCTGTTACCAAGCCCCGTAGGAGCAGAGGGATCTCTTCCCCTCGGGTTTATCTGCAGGGAAGGATGCTGGAGCAGTGACAGCGCTGGTTGGAGACCTGTCAGTGAGAAGAGCAGTGGTTAAGTCAGCCAGAGGAATGTTTTGCCAGTTTGTCTCTGTTATTTTTTGTTTGTTTGTGTATTCAGCAGAGCACTCTGTTATCTTCCGCCCGTTCCGACGCCATGCTTTTCCTGTTTAAAATTCCGACTTCTGATTTTCCCTTTGGGTTTTTGTCCTGTTATTTTTTTTTTCTTTTATGCTTCCCCAATTGTTCTAGTTTTATGTTCCCGGCACCAATTACCAAATGATATCTAATGAAAGCATTTGAGGACACAGTCATTTGGTGCCTCTCTCCTGACGTGTTCCCTGTGCAACGCGTGGTTCTCCTCTCTTGTTTCCAAGACCAGCTCTGTATTTCCCTTCTCATTAGCTGAGTTTTACCTGGTGGTCCCTCTTTGCAAAGGGAGATCGTGACATGAAGGAGGAGCACCTGAGGGAGCTGGAAAGGGGCTCAGCCTGGAGAAAAGGAGGTTCAGGAAGGACCTTGGGGCTCTGCACAACTCCTGACAGGAGGGGACAGCCACGGGTGTCAGCCTCTGTGCCCAGGGAACAGGGACAGAGGAGAGGGAATGGCCTCAAATTGTTCCAGGAAGGCTTAGGTCGGATATTGGGAAAAATTTCTCTGCACAAAGGGTTTCCCAGCCCTGGCACAGGCTGCCAGAGACAGTGGTGGAGTCACCGTCCCTGGAAGTGGATGTGGCACTTGAGGATGTGGTTTAAGGGTGAATGTGGTGGTGGAGCTGGTCGATGGCTGGACTGGATGATCTCAGAAGTTTTTTCCAACCTAAACCATTCCATTATTCTTAAACTAGACACAAAGCTGGAGGGGGAAACTCCAGTTCCTTCCTGGACACCCTGGCTGCTGTTGAGTGCACTGGATGGGTTTGAAGGCCTTCCAAGCCATGAGAGGAGACACTGAGACCTGGGGCTCTGCAGGTGTCCCTTATTCCCCTGGTGCTTCTCAGGGCTGATCTCTGTGCCAGGTGTTGCACAGAAAAGAGGAACCTCTGTAAAGGGACAAAACATCCCCCAAACACTGGGATTGGAACAAGATGGTCTTTAAGGTCCCTTCCAACCCAAACCATTCCATGATAAAATCTTAAATTTTTAATCATCAGTTTATGACTCACTTCACTCAACATTCTTGTCTTGTATAGAATAGGCTTTCAAACAGGAAATATTCAGTAAATTTATTGCTGGGGATAGAGAGATTGAGCTTAGAGGGTTGTTCAGAATCTCTGGTACTGGCTGTGGGTGCAGAGTACTCCGAAGTTGTGTGGAAATCCAGAGGCAGTAATGGTGCACCTTTTATAATTTTGTTGATTCCTGTGACAAATTTGGGCTCTTTTGTCAGGAATTGTACAACAGAACTACGAGATAGTGAGAAAGAAGTGAAAAATCAACAGTGTGCAAATGGGATGGAATAGGAGCAATATTTAGTGAGGACTGGAGTGCTGTGGGTCCATCACAAAGACCAGTTGCAGTGGTTTGGATCCCTGTGCCATGAATCCGAGCAGGAATGCTAAGGAAGCAGTTCTGTGCCTCTCTCACACACATACAAACACACTCAGGATTTTGTAGAGATGTTCCTTTGTCCCTCTCTGCATGGGAAAATGTGCTTTCCACCCAGACATAAATTACTGTGCAAACTGCAGCCTGTGATTCGGGAGGCTGCGTTTTTAGTGGCAAACTCTGCAGATCATTTTGGCACCAGCTCTGAGCAAACTCACCAGAAAAAAAGGACTTTGGGTGAGCAGCAAAAAAGCAAACAACCTGAATTCACTAGAATGAACTTTTTTGGAAGTCCTGAAGAACATTTTCACGGCAGGGACTATTTTAAAATGCATTCTGGGAATACAGAACTCAGAGAAACCAAAAAAAGCCAGCAAAAACTGAGCCCAGGTCTATCAACAACAGCAGAGATCAGAATCTATTCATGCTTGTTCCCAGTTCATTAATTAATGCCAGGGAGTAACAACCTGAAGGAATCACAATGCCCTCACCCAGACAATCCCAGATTTTGCAGGTTCCCTTAAAGTCTCCTATTCCAGCATAGTTCCTGATTTGTGGCATTCAGCTTTTTATAGTTTTGCTTATCCTAGCATTTAAGGTATTTTCAAACTTTCATACACTTTAATTTGTTACATTTGGAATGAGATGCTGGGTTCAGCACATAAAAAGGGTATTTTCCTTGGAGATGGGACTAGCAGTTCAGTGAGGAGGAACTTCTGACCGTGGCACCCTGCCATCCCCCAGGTGGAGCAGAGCACAGCAATTCCCAGGGTGCAGCAATCCCACCAAAAGGTCACAGGGACAGGGGACACCTGGGATTCTCCAGAGAACCCCAAAGCCCAGATCTGCCCAGTCCCTGGGAGACACTGAGCTGGGAATGGCTTCCAGGGGGTCCAGGAGAGCCCAGCACCCAGCTGGATCTCATCCACAGGATGGAGGAGGGAGCACAAAGATCTTGCAGGATAAATGGAGCAGAAGATCAAGTTCCCCCATTTCACTGGGGGAATAGCTGACCTGGCTGATCAGTCAAAGGTTGGTGATCTTGGAGGTCTTTTCCAACCTAAACAATTCTGTGGCCTCAGCCAGGTGTGACTGAACCAGCAGTGGGGGGGAGGGAGGGACAGTGTGGCTGAGATGGGCCAAGGAAGGTGGGGATGGTTTTGGGATCCTGCAGCCAGCACTGAAGGGTCTGGCACTGGGACATGGCCTTTGCAGAAAACTTAATGAGTTTATTGAGCATTTGACTCTCCTCCATTTCCAGTTGATTCTGTGGCAGCTCAGACCCTGTGCCAGGGAATTCTGCTTGGATTTCCTGCTCTGTGCCATCCCAGTAGGATGGAAAGGGCCAATCTGCTGCTTTGGAGCAAGAGAACAGTTTCAGAGGGATAAACCCCAAGTGAAGGAGCACCATTTCCCCCTCTGCCAGGGAGTGTCATGGCTTCAGTGCCATTTTCTGCTGAGAGAACTGCCATGGAAAGTCCAGCAGGGAAAGGCTTCAGACCTGGCCAAAGCACAAAATTCATTGCACAGTTCTGTGCTTCTGTGGATTCATCCCACACTTCTTTAGGCATTTCACTGCATGGGATGCCTGACATAGAACTTGGCTCCCTCTGTAGTGGAGGAATGCAGGTGAACACCTCCAGGGATTAATTAAGATCTTAGGGAGTAATTAAGGTCTTAAGCAGTGCCCACTGGAGATGCAAAGAGCTCTCCATGTGCTGTGGAGGGAGCCTGAGGTGACCAGAGTGAGAGGGTTGTGAAATGTCTGTGTAGGGTGGGTTCACTCTTGGCTCAGGAGTCACTGCATGCTCTGAGCTCTGCAGATGGTACCAGGGACCATAATTTTATCCATCCCATTCAGGATGCCTCTGGCAGGTGTGAAAGCAGGAAACATTACACATGGATGAACTTCCACACACTTTGTTCCCTCTTTCTCAGAATGTCCCTTAGTGCTTGTGCTATCATTTTGGATGGAAAGTTCTCCTTGACATTTAATTGTTATCAGAATTAGTCATTAGCACAGTCGTCATCACAAGGAGTTTGGCCACTGATGGACCAGGCCTTGGAGCCAGAGTTGGGTCAGCACTTCCCACGTCTTTGTAGGATGGTGGATGTTTGGGATGCAGCCTGTGAAAACTATTGTGTGGGAACAGCTTTACCTGGGGGGATTCATCAATCCCCAAACTTCTCTCAGGGAACTTGATGGTATTTTGGGAGTGTCCCAGAGCCAATCTTTACTGAAGGATGAGGGATGCTGGATCCAGGATCCATCCTTGTGCTTGCTGAGTTATTGGAATGGGAATTTGTTGCCCAGCTCTTTGTTGGCAAACACAAAATCCAGCAAGAGCATTCACCTTCAAAGGAATGCTGAGAAAACTGTGTGATTTCCCAGACACTCCCCACTTCCACAAGTGCTTACTCACATGTGATTTCTCCTAATGAATTTAGGGTGTTATCATATTGATAACACACAGAGCCTCTCAGCCCACAGCTGTGCACATCTGGCTGGCACTGCTTGCCCTGTGCTGCCGGCTTTGATCTGGAGCCTCTTTCCCTGCTCTTGCTGAGCCCCAGAGCTGTGCCCCCACAGCCAGACCCCTTCCAGAGCCCCTCCAGCCTTGCCTGGGCTCGGCAGAGACGTGCCCCATGCCCAGGCAGGCATCCAGCAGGTCCCTTTGGGAATGTGGAGCTCCTGGCTCCCCCCAGGATCCCTTTCCGCTGCCCCGGGCGCTGACTTTCCCGACTGAGATATCAGAGGTTGCATGGATTATCTACGGGCTGTTTCCAGACTGCTGTTTGTTTGGAGAAATCATACTGGAGATAAGATGGTAAAATGCAGATAATTAAGTTTCCTTGATACGAGTGTAATTGTGAATTGAGATTTAAATAGCCTGCTTTGAATCCTGCCCTACGTGCCTCTCCCGGGATTTGCTTTGGGTCTCTGCTGAAGGAGACGAGGGGGAGAGCCCTGCATTGTTGACATTTGCTCTACAAAAACATTTCCAGCTCTTCTTAGGGCTTTTTTCAGAGAAAGAAACCAGTTCAACCACTTCCCCACGAACATTAAGTTCTTTACACAGCCCCAGAACAGGCTCCCTGGGCTGGCTGCAGTTCATTGCTTTGCCTTGCTCTCATTAACACCTCTTCGGCTCACACCGGGGAAATTTGGGAAGTTTCATCTCGAACAGAGGGCAAATTGAACCGTGAGGAGACCCTCCTTAACAATGTGCAAAGCCCTTACACAGGGACCTAAAAGAAAATAGGAAAGCCTTCCAAACCTGTCAATTATGGCAGCCGTGAAATGTAATAAACTCTTTAAAGAGCCCTGATTGATGTGGGATCCTGTTTACTCTGGTGCTCCAGCAATAAACGCTCTGTCACGACAGCCCCTCCGTGGCGTGGTCTGGGGTACCGTGGGGATGTGGGGTTTGTGGGTTTGTGAGCTCAGGGAGGTGCTGGCAGCTCAGGACCTGCTCCTTTCCTGTCCCAACTGTGCCGTGCCTAAGCCCCAGACACAGTCTGGGGGAAATGAATAAGCGACTGAAAAGAGAGTTCAAAGCAGAGAAGTCTGGGTGATCAACCAGTAGCAATTATCCCCAATCTGCCGGAAACCGAGCTGTCTCGGGCTAATTTGAGCTTTCTGAAGATATTAGACTGCTGGTTTGAATCATATTCCTGAAACTGGCTAAGAGGCAGATGAATCACAGCCTGGTTTGGGTTGGAAGGGACCTTATAGCTCATCTCATTCCACCCTGCCATGGGCAGGAGCACCTTCCAGTGTCCCAGGGTGCTCCAATCCCCATCCAACCTGGCCTAGTGGAATGCTGAAAACAGAAGAAATGTGATTTACCAGGGTAAATCACTGCAGCCTGTGCTGAGCAGCAGGGCTTGGTGCTGGCCTGGCCTTCATCCCCAAGAGCCAGGACCAGGGCAGAGCTTTGCCATCATTCCAGCCTTGATGCCAGCACATGGATCACGTCAGCAGAGCTCTGGGGCTGCCCTCAGGACCCACCAGGGCCGGTGCTGACGCCCAGCAGACATCTTTAACTGCCTGGAAGGTCAGGGGAGTTTTCCACAGGGAAGAGGTGGCCCCGTGCTCTGCTGTCCGCCTCCATTCAGGCTGTCCGGCTGATTAGGGAGAGATTACTTGGAGAAGAGGCAGAGCAGCTCTTATCGACCCGGGGCTGCTGCTGAGACAGAAGGGTTTTTTTCATTGTCATTAAACCCCTCTGTGTGTGTGTGAGGGTAAAATCCAGTGTGAGGCTGCCAGGCTGCGCCGTGGAGCTTTGAAATCCGAGTGGGCTCCTCCGGGCGATGTTTACGCTGCAGCATAATTTGTGTGTGTGAAAGAGCCTCTACTTCAGTTTCAGCAGCACTGCAAGGATGGAAGGAATCCCCTGTGACAGCCTCTCTTACTGCTCACGGACACATTCAGGGCTGTTTGTCCAGGAGAGACTCCTGACGGAGCAACACGGAGCAAACGTGTCCCAGGAGGATGGGGAAACCATCCCAAAAAGCAGCTCCTGCCCCAAACTCACACTTCAAACCCCTTTTGTTGGAGCCTTAAGCTGGTGAAGGCTTTGGACCCTTTCCTGCTCATTTCTCTCCAAAAAGTGTCATCATGTCCCTTGACCACTCCAACACAGAGCACACCACACCATCAGGGATGCTGGGGGCTCTTGGGGCAGGAATGTTGCTGGAATTCCCAGCACCTGCCTGCTTCCCTGAGACATCCTCATGGGAAAAGAGAATCTCCTTGATACAAATGACCCATTATCTCCAGCACTGTAGCATTATGGTGCTGTAAAGCAATTTCTGCCCTTTCCGAAGTGACGCGGCCGTTGTGAAATGGAAGTTCAGTAATGGTGTAAGAGAGACCTGAAAACACAGGAACCACCATCCTGACGCCACCAACAATTTTGCTAATGGTCAGTTGAGCAAGCAGGAGAGAGGCAAAATTACATCTGACTCCAAATCCAAGCCATCTCAAAATCTCTGCCTCCCCCACCTCCTTGAAAGAGCATCGTTAAGTGGGTGTTTAAATAGATTTAATTGGAATTATTTGAACTTGCTTGAAGAAAATCACCCTGTGAGAGCTCCAGATCCCAGTGGAATTGTACCCTTAAGAGACTAAAAGAGCAAAAATTCCATGAATGCCATGAATGGTTTGGGAACTCTCTGATATGGTGAAGGGATTTGGGCACACTGTAAAAACCTAAGATGGGCAGACAGCTCAGAACCCTTTTCCATTTGGGATCAACCATACAAGTCAGCTCACATCCAGCAGTGACTGCCCTCCCATTCCTCTTCCACTTACAGTAATGGATTCGAGGGCTTCCAAGTGTCCTGCACTATTGATTGGAGATTTTAATGAGCTTTAAATTACCGAAGGGATTTATGGGTCAGGTGCCTTTGGTGCAGGAATTGCTCACAGGCCTGGGGTTCAGGAGCTGCTCCCGAAGCCACGCAGGCAGAGCTCGGGAGCCTCTGGCTGCCAAGTGCCCGAGTGCCCTTGCCTTGCCCTACTTATCTGAAGAGGCTGTCAGCATGTTCTATAACCAGTGGAAACCACTTTAGAGCTGGAGCCAGACACCGAGGTGCCGGGGTCCACATTTCATTTCTGTTCCTGGGAAAGTTCTGAAGCAGATACGGCCAGAGCCTTCTCCCAGCAACATTTTTCTGCCTATCTCATTCTCAGCCCTGAGCTGGCATGTCTGGAGATTGACACAGGCCCTGTTATTTGTAGATATTAAGGTTTTTTCCCTAGGAAAGAGAAAATTGTTGCCATCAGAAACTGCTGCAGAAGATGAAGCTGTAGCAGTTTTTAGAGCAATCTGAGAATTTTAATTGTATGTTTGTAGAGAATTTCAGCTCCGCTGTGGGAAGCGTGTCCCAGCACACTCTAAACCCCAAAATCCAGCTAAACTTCTGCTTGGAATTCATCCCATTAGCAGCTGTTTGGGTGTAATGACATCCAGGAAGCATATTGGAAAGTTGTTCCAAGCTGGTTCCTCCTGGACTGTGTAATTAAACCGGTTGTTCATTAAGAAGTGGCGCTAACAAAGCTTGGGTTTGTTGGGATTTGTAGTCTCTGGCCCTCTAATAATCCCATCTGGTGATTTCCCATGGCTTGCCCATCACAGCCCCTGCTGCTCCCATGGGACAGGCAGTGGAAGGTGCTGTGGCTGCCTGAGGGCCCTGGTCACCCTTCTGGGAGAGCAAATCCCTGTCCTGTCCCACCCCAGGGCAGCTGCTGTGACATTTGGGGTCTCAAGGTCTCTGTTTCTCTCAGTGTTGGAAATTTGGCTCAGCAGGTGAGGAGGCGGAGGGACCAAGAGCCTTGCAAGTGGCCCAGCAGGGTGATGGTTTCTCTGGCAGGAGAGGTGAAACTTGGATAGATATTCCCAGTTATCCATGGGCTGTGTGGGAACAGCTTTTCCTCCTCCCTCTGGGCTGATCTGAGAGTTCTTGGCTGGGATTAGTGGGATTCAGAGGTACAAGGTAACAGGAGCCCACCAAGAATGTTGTGTGAGCAAAGGATCCTGCACAGATACAGAGATCTCACCCAAAGATGGAAAACCAGAGCTCTGGGTCCTGAATGCTCTGTGATTCCAGACATTTGGACTTCCTTTGTCAGGCAAAGCCATATTATTTTAAAGGAAGGAGAATGTTTTCCTAGGGACAGGTTATGCTCCTTAAAAAACACTTCAGATATTATTGCTTTACACAGATTCTTGGTGAGGAATAAGCAGACTTTAGAAACAGACAGAGCTGTTAAAATTCATGGTATCAAAATATATTCTGTCAAAATATTTATACCATAAACTAGGATCATTAATTGTCCCCTCATCCTGCTCCTGGGAAAGGAGGGAGGGAAATCTGAGATGTCTGATCTGTAAATTCCTTCATTTATCGCCGCTTTATTGCCTGGCAGAGCAACAACAAGTGGCTTCAGAGTTTGAATGGATATGGATCTGCAGGAATTCCTGTTGTTGAACAGTGTTTCTGTGGGCTAAAGGGGTGTTTTCCAAGTGACATATTTCCAGAGGCACCTCCACACCTACTTCACATCCCAGCCCACATGCCAGTGCATGTTATTAGCCTGCAATTACTCTCCAGGAGTTGAGCAAGCAGATTGTGCTCCCATCGAGTTGTGTGGCAGCAGGAAGGGACTTTCTGGGGCTCTTGTGTGTGGAAACACAGGCTGGATGTGCTGAGCCCCTGATGTTCTGATCTCCTTGGTTCTGCTTTTCCTTTGAGGAAAAGCTGAGCAAAGTTGTAAAGCTGGGGACAGATCCTCGAGACCAGCACATCTCCTCTCCACTTTTTTGTCCTACAGCATTTAATTACAAGGTCCCAGGGGTGTGTTCTTTATTTTAGAGGCCCCCACTGTGTGATGCTGCTCTGTCAAACATAGATGGAGGTGCACTGATGGAAGGGCAGATACCCTGAGCTCTGCAGCCTGCACCCTCCACAGCCCTTTTCCCGTGGGCTGCCACAGGTCTGCAACAGAGGCACTGACCTTAAATTCCCACTGACCTTTAAATCCCATTGCCACCACCAGCAATGAATTTTTTGCCACCAGAAAAAAGCAAACAGTACCTCAGTCTTTCATAAAAATTAATTGTCCTACTTCCTGGAATTATTACTTTCTGTCTTAGCACTTATCTATCAATTGCTTTGGGATGGAAAGCAGCAGATGGACAGGAGTGCATTACACACATGATTCAAGGCCAGGGTTACAGTGTCACCTTCTTTTATTATTTCACAGGAGCTGGGGTCTAACACAGTGATTGTTAATATTTGGGTTGGTTTGCCTGCCAGTGCCTGGAAAAAAAAGGCATCTCTTGAGTTTATTTTTCTTGGCAGAGGCAGCCTGTACATACAATGCATCTTTAGTTTTTGTAAGCAGTTGAGAGGCAGCCTGGAAAGGGTGATAGGGTGATGCTGAGTCCCTGGTGAAGGCTGCCCAGGCTGAGAGCCCCCAGCAGGGTGTTACTCTGCACCCCGTTTCCAAAGGAGGTGCTGGAGCAGGGTCCTGTGCTGTGTTCACAAACCTCTGCCAACCCCAACCCACAAGATTCCCTTAAAACTCCAGAAAATGCATTTTCTTTTAAATTGTAACAAGGGAGTTCTTTCCTCTGCCTTCTCCCTTTGGCATTACTTGGGTTCCTGGGGTTCTCTGGAACCATCAAGGCCAGAAATGACTCCTGAAAAAAAGAGGAAAGTTGAGATTCTGGTAGATTCACAGGTCTCCCAGGACCCAGGCCTTACAAACCCCATCAGCTATGAGGATGTGTTTGTAAGAGTTGGCAATGAGCAGCTTTTCATGTCCAAGTGTTTGTGCAAGTGAAAGCCCAGATTTTCATTCATCTGAAAATTATATGGTGCGATAAGGAAACGAAGTGCATGAAAAACATGGCCAAGCAAAAGCAGCCTCCAGCTTCAGAGCATGTGAAAATGTGTTCCATTAAGTGAGTGAAATGATGGGTTTCAGGTAATGCAGGGGGATTTCTATCCCTTTCTAGTTTTGGGGGACATAAACATGTGAAGACACATGGGGGGTGTGCAGTGAGGGTGTGCAAGGGAGGTAGCTGTCAATAAATAGAACTTCTGTAAATAGAACAGTGGGGGTGATCCAGGCAAGTTTTTCCATGTCATTAAATGAAAGAAGAAAACAAAATATGCTCTTTCTGTATGAAATCCTGTCGATTTTAAGGGATTATTCAGGGCTGCAACCTGCAGCCACCATGCTGCAGCACCACTGCGTTCCTGCAGGTCAGAGCAAGGTGACAGCAACAACTGTCCCACCAGAAAGTGCCATCAGTGGAGTGATCAACCCCAGGAACACTGGGAGAGGGGCTTTTTGTCAAAGGACAAAGGTAGATGGAGTGTTGGGGGGAGACAATTCCTAACCAGAGCTGATGGAAAATGCTCTCTGGGCTCCGGGCCAAGGGCAGTGGGCCTGGCTCCTCGCTATCTGTTTGACCATTTGCATCAGTCCTGGGGGGATAAATGAAGCCACTGAGGTTTGATAGTGTGCTGCCAACATTTTGTTCCTATTTTGCAACGTGTCAGCCTTTAAAGACACCAGTGTGAAGTGCAGGGCAATGGAAATCCATCCCCACAACTCCAGAGCCGTGGGTCCCAAACGGCAGCACTGCTGACCCTGAGGCCATGGGAAGGAGCCTGCAGCTCATCTGGAGATGTCTGCAAGGGGCTCCTGATGCTCCACAGCACAGGAGATTTGGGAGCCATCAGGCAGGCCATGAGGCTGAGGAACTGGGAGCCATCAGGAATGAGATGTTCCCTTGGGTGGCAGCACCTGTGCCATGAACAGTCCAGGTGCAAGACTGGGCAAGGGACGTGAGGAGCCTCTGCCCCTCCTCTATCCCCTTATCCACCCTGCAGGCATCCCTTTTGCACTGGGGTGGCCCTGCTTGCTCCTTTGCCATGAGAATGAGCCTGGGACAGGCTAGGGATGAGCAGGTGAGGATGGGGGCTCACCAACCACTGGCAGCCCCTGAGCTCCCATTGCTCCCTGTGAGGAGAGGAGATCCCGGGGTCCCCAGAGACAGGAGCCAAGACAGGCTCCACAGCCCAAGTCAGCAGCTCACACCAAGGCTGGCCTGGTGAGACAGTCACCCAAACCCAGCTGGCAGCTGTCCCTGCCAGGTCCCAGAGCCCCTTTGCAGAGGTGTGAGGAGCAGGTTTGGCTGGCACGGAGGGCAGGAGCAGAGAGGTGTGCTGGGATTTCACTGTTACTGCTGTGCAAAGCCAAACTCTTTATTTTCCTTCAGAAATATATATAATGCTTTAGGCACCCGGGCTGTGAGTGTCCTGGGGCAGCAGATGTGTCAGGAGTTAGGGCTGGTTCCTCTCTGGCACCGTGGCAGCAGCAGTGCCAGAGCTGTGGTGGTGCCATCCAAACCCCTGTGAGCCAGTGCCAGTGCCATGAGAGGGAGTCAGGCTCAGGAAGGTGCCAGAGAACCGGGGCTCAGCCCCAGGGTGTCCCAGCCAGCCCTGAGCTGCTCCAGCCCAGGTTTCAATTTGCCCACGTTTCTGATCCACTCTGCTTTCAGCCATTGACACAAGCCTGGCTTGTTTTCAGCTGAGCCTGTGCCTGGCTTAGAGGAACCATAAAAAATGTCAAGCCTGTGAAAAACAGGGGGTCTCAGGGAAGCTGTCTTGGGTAACAGGAGCTCTCCAGGCAGGAGATGAGCTGGGGCTGTGCTGAGGGTGCAGCATCACCTCGCCGTGACCGCGGGCAGGACAAAACCCTCAGGGACATCCTGCTAAGGAGCCCCCAAAATGTGTGGGCAGGTTCCTTCCAGGGTGGATGGTTTGTGAAAGGCTTCTCCTGCATGGGGATGTTCCTCCCTCTGGGTTTGTGGGATGTTGGTGTTAAGAGGAAATCAAATCTCCTTGACAAGATCTGGTTGTGGGCTGAGCTTCCATTTTTCATATGAAGAGGCTTTGTGGTACCAGGACAGCCCTTTGCAGGCTGATACATTTTCTGAAAGGATGTTTGAGCACAGATAAGAGTGTTTCCAAAGCTATTTGTGTCCCAGCCAAGGAACTCTGGAATGGGAGCAGACCTGCATTTTATCTCCCTGTGGGAAATGAGTAAAATTAGTTTTCTGGAGGGACAGGGTGAGACTGGATGTTTAGTAGCCCAACCCTTAAGTTGCACATGGAGATAGCTGGAAGCTGGACTTTACTGGCCAGATTTTTTGTTTCCCCTGTCCTGAACCATCCCAAAGGGAATCAGTCAAGTTCCAAACACGATGGAGGTAAGCAGAGGTCACAAAGCAAGGTTTGCACAGCTCAGGGCAGTGCTGGGATGCAGCAGGTGGGAACTAAGTCACTGCAATATAAAAAATCCTCTGAACATTTATCCATAGTTTTCAGTAGATTAAAACCAGATTTTAATGAAGGATTTTTCTCCTTTTCCTGTTAATATTTTCCCTTCTCAGCACAAGAGGATCTGTGTGGCAGTGCAGGGCACTGGCAGGGTTCTAGCTCACCTGCAGAGGGTGAGGGGTGCAAGAGGCACAAAAGCTTTTATACAAATGTAGGATGAACCAATTGACCTCCAAAAGAAAATCTTTATTTTCAGGAGCACTGCAGGGAACTGTGTGTCCAGATCTCTGGGATTTGAGCTTCTGATTCCAGCTTGGAGAGCTGAGTCATGTGAAGGCTGCAAATCTGATTCTCTGCCTGTGACCAGACTTCCAGGCTTCAGTGGCAGGCAGGGTTTGGCCTGCTCCACTCATCCCAAATACATCTGCTTGTCTCAAGTGAAATCTAATTTGGCACTTTTGTGAGATTTGGCCATGGTTAATTATGCCCTCAATTAATGGCATAATGTAGGCTCCGAGAGCTGCTGAACTCGAGTCTGCTGCCGAGTCAGGGCTTGGCTTGGAAAAATGTTGTGAGATGCCATTCTTGGAGAGGATGTTTCATGGGCACTTCATTTAGGACAAGTCCTAATGTGCATTTGGCAGCAGAAGAACTAATGGTTGCACAGACTATTTAAACATGACCCCAGAGATTATAGGTTGGCAACGTGTGCTGAGCACAACCATCTCCTGCAAAATGAAACTTAATCACACGCCCAAAAGCAGCGAAACATCAAGTTAGCAGCAAGTTTGCCCTGCTGTTATTAACTCTGATTTGTTACTTTAAAAAACTGCCTCTTACTTGATTTTTCTAGTGGGATTTTACAAAGCAAAGTCCTCCTACTCCCCTTGGAAAAGCAGGAAAGCATATTAAGAGCACTGATAAAAGGTAAACAAACCAGGAGACACAAAGTTTCTTGATATGCTCTAATTGAGCTGGTTTCCTTACTTCTGCTTTGAAAAGGAACAGCCATGAGGCATTCTTGAGAGAGCCAAGTGAACTGCTGTTATCTCAAAAAGGTCTCCTTAATGTCTGCTCGTGGGGGCTCCAAGTCTGCTCTGGCCATTGCCTGGAAGTCTAAGAAAAGAAGTCTACTGGCCTCCGTGATAAAGCTCCCATTTTTAGGCCTTGGGAAGGATGGGGTTGTTGACAGTTCATTCCTGTGAAAATTCAGTGTGGGCCCAGCCTCGGGATTGTAAATGGAAGGAATATATGGCAGCACTAATGCAAAAGGTATGTGATTAGATAGTCCTGGCTGCTATCTGCCCCAGCGTCCTGCTGATAGGCAGCTCTCCCCTGGTGCTAAATGGGAGCCATCAGCGTTGCCAGACTGACGCCAGCCCCTTCATCAGCTGCCTCCCAGATAAGGGGGGAGGCTGCAATCTTCACGTAACACGACGGTTCCCCAGTGGGTGAACTTGAGCATTCCTGGCTGCATCTTTCACAGGCATCTTGAGGGGCCAGAACGGGGATAATTTATAGTTTCGTACTGCAAGGAGTCCAAAAGTTAAGTGAGAGGGATCCTGTGGCAGCCACACACGGCTCCCAGTGCCTGCCCAGGCTGGAACCTTCTCCTGAGCAGTTCCAGACTCGATGGCAGCAGAAGACCTTGGATGGTGCTGTGTTCCAGGCTCCTCAAGGTGGGATCCTGCCTGGCCACAGCACACCCCATGGGATAACCCGCCTCCAACCCGTGCTCACGGGAGAGATAGGAAGAGATGGCAATGACCTGCAGTGAAGGACCCACTCAGGGGTGTTCCAAGAGGGCACCACCAGGGTCCCTGTGGAGATCAGTGCCCTGGCAGGTCAGCAGCCCCCAGGCACTGGTGGGCTGAGCCCTCCAGGGCCTCTGCAAGGCCCAGTGAAGGTGGGCTCAGCATGGACACGATGGAGCTCCGTGCTGCTCCAGTTTGAGCCCTGAGCTCTGTGGTGGGAGTGGAGCAGGTTCTTGCTCACCTGTGGTGCTGGTAGGGTTTGGCCCACAAAGCTCTTGCACAGACCCAAGGAGATGCCCTTCCAGGGGCCTCCCACCCACATAACACCCACACCTCTGAGGGGTAAGCCAGCAAAATCAGCTGCCTCATCCTGTGTGGCCACCACTGGTTTCTGCTGCTGCTGGGGAGCTGGAATAGAGTCTCAGCCTTTCCCTGCCCTTTATTTGGGGCATGTGGGAGATGCTCCTGGTGCTACAGCTGTCTCTGCAGATGTCCAGCTAGGCTCGGCAGAGTTTTTCCCACCATTAGCTTCCCTGCATGCTGCAGCTCAAGTGAATGATCCTTCTAAAATCTTTGAGCACTTGGCAGTGGGTGATGACCTTCAGAAAACCTATAAACCACCCCAGTGAAGTGCTCTGCAGCCAGAATCTCAGGTACACTGGTTCCAGTTAGCCCAGAACATGGTGCAAAGGCACCCATAATTTTTAGGATCAAATGCCAGCTGTTTCTAGGAACATGCTGGAAGCACTTGGTAGACCTGAAGGCTCCACAGACAATTGCATTTCCTCCTTAAGCCTTATCTTTTTCCACACCCTAGAAAAACCTTGGAGCTTATTCATTCATTAAAACAGAGGGGAACTTTCCTCTAATCTTTTCTGGGTGACTCACAGGCTGTCAGAGCTGCCATTGGAGGCGTGACCAGACCGTGGGGATGTTGACCCAAGTTTCCTCTGGGCTTTTCAGCTTGGGTGCCCCAAACAGTGTTCCCATGGCAGAGTGGATTCCCACGTGTGTGCCAAGCACTGGGTGACACCACAGTGGGACTTCTCTGGCTTTGAAGGAACCTCCTGTTAGTCCCAATGGTCTCTCGACCCCACACGTGTGACACAGGCAGGCTGCAGAGCACGGTTACCTCAGAGCCATGTGTGGGCTCCTGTTAGTCATTGTTTGCAAGGATTTGAGTGATGGCCAGCACTGATAGAAATGTCTACACAGCCCTGGAGATTCATAACTGTCGGCACAGAGGAGCCTCCTACAGAAAATCCTTAGCCTGAAATCCCTAAATCCAGGTGCCAGCCCTTTATTGGCAGCTGGGGCAGGGATGCCAGCAGTCTCCTGGCTGGCAGCTGGAGGGTTGGACAAGACACAAAGCCAGATGTTGCATGGAGTAGGTGTGAAATTCAGTTTAACTGAACTGATCTTCAAACAGAAAGAAAAAATAGGGATGACATTTTACTGCACTCAGTAAATAACATCTCTGGGCTCATTGCAGTGCATTTACTTGAGGATTGTTTTGTTCTTCTCTTCCTTTGTGCTTTCTCTGTCTCTTTTTAAAACTGCCTTGGTTTTCATGTCTTTTCCATGGAGTAACTACACCAGTAATTTTGTAGTGAGGTGACTCTCAGATTTCACATTAAGGTCGTTCCTGATTTCTTTGAGCTGCCAGTTTAACAAGGTGTGTGAAGCTGGAGGTGTTTGAGTGGGTACAGCTCAGGTGCAATGCATTGCTTAACATAAAAAGGAAAGGAGCATGATTTTGGGGATCTGGTGGGTGGCACTAGCTCTGACATCCCATGCATGGCTGGCTGGGTCTGGGCATCACCTCCTCCAGCCAAAGAGCCAAAAGGGAAAGGAAAAAGAGATACAAATGCTTTTTCTGCCTGCCTGCTGAGAGCTGCATTTCTGTGTGTGCTAAACCAGGCTTTAGAAGCAAGTTTAAAATTTCAGCTTTCATTTTGAAGGAGGTTCCAACCACCTCTATTAGGGACATCCTGTTGGATGCTGCTGCTGCTGCAGGGAGTGTGGGCCCTTCATTTCTGGGAGCCAATTTAAAAGCCAAGTTTAAACACGCAGACCACTGCTTATTTCAGTGAATCATGCATGCTTAGGACCTGATCCTGTGAGCTCCAGAACATCTCCTGGGAGATCTTGAGAGCTCTCCTTGATACTGCAATTATCCCTTTTCAAATGGAAGACTAAGGCAGCAACTGTGTTGCTTGGAGAATTGCAAGGGAGGGCTCAGTGGTTTGGGTTCTGCTGATGAAAAAACCCATTAGGGGCAAGCTCACCCCATTAATTGCCCCAGTAGCAGCATGGACAAACAAGTGGTTACATGAACAACAGGAACAGTTGGACACACAGCCATGGGTTGTTCCTGCTTGTTTGTTCACTGTTTATATCACAGGTCAATTTAAGGAGCTGACTTGAAGACCATCACCTTTTCCATCAGCAGAAGCCACCCACGTGGGGGATGATCATGGCACGTTTTCTCCCATCACATTGTCCCTTTTCTGCCCAGTGTGAAGCTCAGGGCTGCCAGCAGGAGGACAGTCAGGGATGTCTATGAGGTTTGAATCCATATTTACTTCAAACCATCACCTTTCCCTTTTTATTCAGCCAGAGCAGATCTTGTTCTTAACCACTGGGCAGGATCAGATAAACCCAGCACAATCAGATAAACCCACCCATATGGAGGAATGAGGCCGTGGCTGCCCCTGGATCCCTGGAAGTGTCCAAGGCCAGGTTGGATGGGGCTTGGAGCAAACTGAGATAGTGGAAGGTGCCCTGCCCATGGGGACAAGATGAGCTTTAAGATCCCTTCCAGGATCCAATGACCCTGAGAGCACACCCCTGTTCGCATGGGTTTATCTCTGTCCTTTACTGCACCTCCTGGTTGCTGCTTGGCAACTGGAATAATATTATTGCACACACACGTGAAATGAGGTCTTCCCTGCAGTTAGGGTTTGTTTCTCATCCCAGGTGAGCAGATCCAAGCCCTGCCATTTTGAAGGCTGCTCTCACTGCTGTACAGAGCAGCTGCCAAAAGGGAGGCAGCTTACAGCGCTGAGGGAATGAGTCACGTTCTTACACACTCGACAGGATTAGACATTTCACTCCTTAATGCTTAAATGGAAGGTCATTAAAACAACCCTGTGGTTTGGGGAGGATAGCAATTCCATAACTTGCTTATTTTGGTGGCAAGTGAAAAGCTTGGTTTGAATCTAAATTGGTTCTCAGTGTCGTGGCAGAGAGGAGCAGCACGGCCGGGCTCCTCCGTGCTGCTGCCTCTGCTCTTGCTTTGTTGTGTCCAGCCATGTCCCAGGAATGTGGGAACTTTTCTGGTTTAAAGCAGGGTCCTGCTGGAGCTCAGGAGCTGCAGTGTCCCAGGCAGGCACATGAGAGCCCCTGCTCCAAGAGCACAACGTCAGGGGATCCGGCAAAACAAGGGATATGGGAAAGTCTGGGGAGAGATCAAAGCTGGAGGGAAACTGTAATGTTTTATACCTGGGGTTAGTGGTCACCACCCTTTCCAGAGAGAGGTTTTAGAAGGCCAGTGGTACCTCCCCAAACCTCTCAAAGCAGAATCTTTTTTTATTGTGATAATAAAAATAACTTGCCCCATGAGCAGCAGAAATAGTGAAGCTCTGGTTCCCTCTCTATTTTTACCTTGTGCTGGGATTTCTGGGCGACAACAAAAACGCAGCTTCCAATTCCAGCTCTTTCTGACACAGTATTTCCATCCTGCCAGTAAATTCTTTGGTGTCACATCTTCTGGGCTGCAGGTTGGTCCTTTCCCAGCAGTGGTGCTGAGGCTGCTCTCCTCCCAGCTGGAATGTTCATGGAGCCTCTCACCTGTGGCGCAGCTCAATCAGGTGGTGACTGACCCATGACTTTAAAAGCCCCTGCCATGGCTGGGGAACGTGTGCATGTTCTCACATCCACTGAGAGCAGCTCCACAAGATTAGAAGAGCAGGTTAAAACATGGGAAGTGTGTTCTGGATAAGGCCATGTTGGCTATGATCTGGTTTCCCAGACTGAGCCCAGGGAGAAGGCTGGACAGCAGCAGTGGCTGCAGCTGGCCTGGCATGGAAAGCCTTGGCAAGTGTCTGGAAGCAGCAGCACCTCAGGCAGGGCTCCCCCAGGGTACAGAACATCTGCAGCAGGTTGAGGTAAAGCACCATGAAAATCGTTTTCACAGCCAACGCTCCCCGTGGAGCTGCGAGCTGTCAGGCTGTGTCTCCATCAGGGCTGCTCCACTCCGATGGAGCTGTGAGCAATTCCCAAACCCAAAGGCCTTCAGCCTTCTAATGGAGTGCTGGAAACTGGGAGGTGGATGATGAAACATGTTTCTCTTTAATCTGCCTGGATTAGGAATGTTTCATTGCTCACTGGGAAGAAACTCCAGCAGGATAAGTGATGTTAACAGCAGCTAATCAGATGGTGCCAAAGCAAGTCCCTGCACATCAGGCAAAGCCTCATCCACAGGGAGAGGGGAACACACTCCAGTCTGCCAGGGGAAGCACATGGACAGGGAGTTCTGAGGACCAGGAGCAAGCACAGGTGATCATGGGGAAGGGGAAGGCACCAGCCCTCATCCTGGGCAAACAGTGATTTCATTCCAGGACAGGCAGGAAAATAGAGGTGACCCACCCCAGAGCTGTTTGGGGGCAGGTTAATGCCAAGGAGAGGCAGTTGCTGTATGGAAGGGAAGCTGCCAGGCTTTCTTGGTGCTGGAGATAATGGAAGAAAGTGAAACCCGTGGTTATTTGGGGATTTTGAGTGAAAGACCTGCTGTTTTAAAAATTACTGAATTTTAGGCTCAAGTTTATTTTGGGAGTTGGGTGGGGCTCAGGTGCTGGTTTGTGGCTTGTGAGTGCAAATTGAACACTTGGCTTGTGCTGTTTCTTGTTTCAGAGCTCTAGTAATTTTTTACATTTTTAAAAGGAAAATAATAGAACCCCTCTGTTCTCTGGGAGATCCATACCAGTATGGCAGCTGGACTCAGTGCTCAACCTTCTCTGTCAGTCTTACAACCATGTGTCAGTTTTGCATGCATCCCATTCCAGAAATGGTACTAAAATCTGGTTTTGGCTTCTCACAGATCCAGAGCAACTCCATTGGCTTAAAGTATCACTTGGGGAAAGATCTGGCACATGGTCTTCCTCCTTTTGTGCTTCCATGGGACCTCTGGTCCCATCTCTAGGTTGGATGTTGTACTCATACATTTTAAATATCCTCTCATCCCCTACCAAAGTAACTCAGCCTCTTCCTGTGATCCCTGACTTGTCCTGCTGCTGGACACCCTTGGTTTTATCCAAAGTGGTTTCAGCCTGAGAGTCTGATCCTGTGCCTGGAGTAAGATTTAACATTGAATGGGGAGCACAGACTTCAACTGTTTTTATCCTCATTGGCTGCTTGAATGGGACCTTGGACTCCCAAATAATGGAGCTGTTTTTTCTTTTTAAACCTAAAATTCATGTTCTGCAGAACCTGGTGGGGCCAGCAGAGAAAACCTTGATACCAAAGCACTGTCTCATCCTCCTGCTGAGCTCCCTGACTTCAGCTCTGTGCCTTAACCACAGTGCCACCCCTTGTCCCCTTCACAGGATCACTTATTCAAGAACAAAGCTGATGGAAGCCACCAAAGAGCCCCAGCTTAGAGAAAGCCCCTGCTGAGCCTGCAGAGCTCATTCAGCCCAGGGCCAGCACGGGCAGGCTGGGCTGTGGTGGCTCCCAGAGCCAGCAGGGACCTGGTGACGTGGTGGATAATCACCACATGTCCCTCAGAAGGTTCACAGGGATGAAAAGGCTCTGTGCAATTGTAGATTTTATTTTTTCCCCTCTAAGGGCAGCGTTTGGCTTGGGCTCCCCAAAGCAGTTAAGTTTATTAATAGTCTGCTCTGGAGCCGAAGTGACTCCATAGAGGGGAGTTATTCCACACAAAACAAAACAGGAAAAGAAAACAATGTCCAACTCCTCCGTGCTGGAGGGGTGCTCAGAGAGCTGCATTGTTCCACCTTCACACATGGAGCAGAGGAGACCCAGGACAGAGCAGCCCTGGCAGGAGCAGGGTGCTGAGGTCAGGCCTAGGGACAGGGAGAGCATTTGGGGACGAAATGTGAGCGACTGCTGAGAATGAGTCTGTTCCTGGCCAGGGCACTGGTTTAAGCACTCAGAGGTAACCAAAGGGGAACTTGCAGGCAGCAGCACAGAGTGCCACTGGTGGGATCCCAGTGCTCATTTCCCTGGAAGGCAGAGGGATCTGTGAATTCCCCTCATCACTGCCAGCTCTGTGCTGGGCACTGACACTTGCCCCAGGTGCAGCAGTGCTGTGGAACATTTCCCTGTCTCTTCAGCCTGAGCTTTTGTGGGATCCTCATTTTGGGTCCTTTTCACCCTTCTGCTGTTGGTTTGATTGGTGCTGCTGGTTCCTCACTCACCCAGGGCATGGGGAGAAGGTGGAGCAGGGGCACAGGAGGGACAGAAGATCCAGGGGAAAACAACACCCAGGAACAGGCAGGCAGGAACAGGCTCTTCTCCAGAGACTGTGAAGATTAAAGGAGACCTCTCAGCTCAGGACAGCCTGGGAGGATGAGGCTGGAATCTTAGAATTGTTTTGGTCGGAAAAGATCTTTATGATCACAGAATCCCAGACTGGTTTGTGTTGACAGGGACCTTTTAGCTCATCCCATTCCACCTCTGCCATGGGCAGGGGCACCTTCCACCATTCCAGGTTACTCCAGCCTGGCCTTGGACTCTTCCAGGGATCCAGGGGCAGCCCCAGCTTCTTTGGGCACCCTGTGCCAGGGCCTGCCCACCCTCACAGCCAGGAATTCCTTCCCAAGATCCAATATAAAGTCCATTCATCAAGCACAGACATTAAGACAGTTGTTCTTTTTGCAACTGATGTTGTGGGTTTTGTTTATGCTTTCCAAATCTTCTTCCCATCCTGGCAAATAAAGCCACGTGAGCTGAAAAGGACATGGAGAGGGGAAGTAGGATTGCTCCAGCTCTGTATCATAAGCAACCTGGTGGGAAACACAGGAGACAGTTGTTCCTCAGGAAAATAAAACATGGAACTTTTCCCCTGGCAGGGAGAAATGTTCTTTATCATGAAAAATCCAGCATCATCCAGCTCCTGCCTAAATAGAAAATATTCCTCCCAGGCCTCGTTCTGCTGGGATTCTGCAGTGCCTCGAGCATTGCTGGCTTTTCTCACTGCCATATTTCATCAGGTGCCCCTGTGACAGACAGCCAAGTGCCTCCCACCAGGTTTAGAGTTGGGCTCATTCTCCTACAAGGGGAGAATAAGCTGTAAACATCCCCTGGACAGGGCTGCTGAAGCCTGGGATGAGTTTGGGGAATTCCATGAATCTTGGTGACAGTACAAGGTATCCACTTAATGACATCTTCAACTTCCAGCAGTTCCAGAAAGTTTATTACATTAAATCTGGGATGAAAACGGATCATTGGCAGTTGCAAATTTTTGTTCTAGTTCTGAATAAACCAAATTATTTTCTGGGAAATGAGGGCTTGAACAAGAATGTTGGTTGAATGCATGCAAGAATTTGCTCTCCAAACTTTAGAACATTTTCAAATTAGAATGAAGTGTCAGTTAGAAATGGAGATGATTTCAACTCAAAGAGTCAAAATGCTTCATTCTGAAATTCTTTGAATTTCTTCTCGTTGAAATCCCACATCCGTATTGCAAGGAGGGGACCAACCTTGTGCTGGGGCACGTCTGAGACAGCTAATTTTGAATCTTTAGCTTAAAATCAAAATCACTCATCTGGGTGGAGGAGCACAGGCCCCATCAGCAGCCACGTCTGAGGGAGGGTGAGCTGGGCACCAGGTAGGCTGGAGACAGATGAACTCATTGTTCCACAGGCTCCTCAGCTCCTTTCCCTGCCTTTGAACACCACAGAATTCCTCCTCCTGAGTCCCTATTTATACAGTTGCACACAGATTGTTTCTTAAGCATTCACATATTTTATGAAGTCAGAAAACACTTCTAAGATGCAAAAACCCCGATGGTTTGAATGAGTTTAACAATAAACAGGCAGAGAGCAAAGCGTGCACAGTGCTGGGGTCAAACCCACACTGAATTTCCACTGGCCTCAGCTCAGAGGAGCTTCAAGCCCATGCTTTCACTTCCAAATCACGCTGGGCTGCTGAAAATAGAGTTTTTACTCATGCTTCACACAAAATCGGGGAATTTTGGAGTGCTGGGGGTCTCTCAGAGCTCCTTGCTGGGTGCTGGGTGCTGCTTTGGGTGAGTTTTTGCAGAGGAACCCTTCAGTTTAGGGTGCCGCTGGCACCCAGCACTGATCTGGCAGCAGAAAACTTTCTTCACATGCCTTTACATTTAAGTGAGGCAGCTTAATTGTTACTCAATGAAAGCCCAAATCTGCAGCAGAGGCATCGCTCCACGCCAGGCAGAGGAGCTGGGATTAAAGATCTGGCAGGGAGAGACCCTTATGCAAGGGCAGGAAGATCATTCAGAAATACCCATAAAACACGAGACAAATCTTTAAATATTTATTAAAAACAAAGTTTGACTGTTAATTCCCCCTCACACATGACCCGTGAAAGAGATTGTAGAGATGGGGAAATGAAACCACAAAGCCAGTGAGGGATTTGCCTGAGGCCTCGGCCGTAAATCAGGCTCTCAACTGGAGAGCAGCTCTTCCTGCTGCCTCCTGACTCCATCTCCTCTCCCCAAAAAACCACAAAGGGACGAGGCTTTGGCCGTGTCCCCACCTGGGAGTGATGCTCAGCAAGGTGGCAGAGCTCAGAGATGAGCCCTGCAGCCACACAGGGAGCACGAGGGAGTGCCTGGGGTCTCCTGATTTCCCCAAATCTTATCTGCCATGATGACACAACCAGCCTTCTCCAGCTGTGATGAAACAACTGGGACTTGTAGTCTCCAGCTTGGGAGTGCTTTCCTGGCCTTATCAAAGAAAACACACCTGAATTTTACCCAGTATTCTGTGTTAGTGGGGAAAATAATTGGTGTTGGCAGTTTTTTGTTTTAAAAGAGCGTTCAAGGCTCTTTTTGGAGTCTTTCTGATTTTGCCCAGCTATTCTGTGATTTTACCTTTGGCTGGCTCAATCCTTACCTGCGATACCATGAGGCCACCTGTGGACCAGCAGCCCTGGTCCCTTTTCCAGAGACAAATCCATCTTTCTCCATCCCCTTTTGCAAGCTGGCTGAGCCTTACCCCCAGCACCCATGAGCAGCCGGGCTCCCCAAACCCAAACCCAATTCCCCTGGGCTCCCCGACCCCCCTGGTCTCTCCAGACCCCCCTGGGCTCCCCAAACCCCCCCTGGGCTCCCCAGACTCCCCCTGGGCTCCCCAGACCCCCGGGTGCCGTGGCGGTGTCGCGTCCCCGCCGTGTCACCGCGCGCAGACGGAGCCTCGGCCAGCGCCACTTCCTCCCGTGGGACTCTCCAGATAAGTCACTTGTGTATTAAAAGTTGTTTACCCCGTGCTCAAAGCAGGATGCTTCCCTTATCTGCAGGCAGAGCCGATTCCCCCAGTGCCTCCGTCACTGCTGGCTCTGCCTTATCTCCAGCCAGCCCCTGCCCCAGCAGCCCCGGGCTCACAGTGCCCGCTCCAGCCTCTTCAAAGGCTCCAAATCGCTCTGTAATTTGAATCTTTAACAACACCAGGAGAAATCTCCCGGAGCTGGAGCTGGCCTCTATCACGTCTGCGAGTGGCTTCATAAATACCACGCTGAGGAATCCGGGAATTTGGGTTTTCTCCTCTGTGTGTGTGTGTCCATGAGGGATGTTGTGTTCTAAAAAATGCATTTTCTGCTTTCCTCTGGAAAAACTACTACAGATCTACTGTGCAGCTCCTTTTCCTCACCCTTCCATCCCTGTCCCATAGCTCTGGCTCTTGTACCCCCACCCAGGGCAGGGTTTAGCCCCCATCCCTGATTCCCAAGCCAGAGGGCTCCAGTGGCTCCTCCTGGGCCACCACCGCGGTCAAACCCCCATCCCCATCTTCCTGAGAGGCAGAAGCCACATGCAGAAAGTCAGGATAGGAAAAAAAAAGCTCGATGGAATGTATTTATCTGAAAACAATAGTGTGTCTGGATGGAAAAGGCAGCGTTTTACACCAATCATGTGGTTGTTATTAGTGTTTTCCAAAACACCCAGAGGTACCTTATGTGCGAAGTGAGGGCGGCCTGGCCTGCTCTGCTCCAAAGGCAAAAAGTGCATCTCTGCACCTCACACTGCTCTTGTGTTTCAGCCCTGCACTGAGGCCCAGCTGCCTGCCAGAGGAATTTCCCATTCCCCCAAATCTGCAGTCACGGGGCTTGAGCTCGGCCCAAGATGCTGCAGCAAATATTTATGGTTGTGTTTCTGCTCCCTTTGCAGTCCCTTCCCCAAAGCAGGAGAGTGTCCTGGAGGGCCTGGCAGCCCTGCCTGGCTCTGTGCTGCCACCAGGGCTTGGGATGCCATTCCAGGGCCCAGCTCTGGATGCAGCCTGGGCCAGGTGCTCTGGGATGGCTCTGCTTGAGGAGGGGCGCTGGAGCCGATGTCCCCAGCGCTGTCCCTTCCAAGCTGAGCCGTTCTGTGACTCTGGGCTCTGTGGGGACCCCGTGGGGACAATGCTCACGGGCAATAGGGCACTGCCATGGCTCCAGCTCCATCGTTTGAAGCTGCTCCAGCCGAGCCCGAGGGTTCATTTCCTCGGCTGAGGCAGCCCCAGAAACCCAAGATCCACTGATAGCCATTGAGCGAGGATTTCCATTTTTGGTGCGAGCTCAGACTTAAAATAGACAGTCTTGAGCGAGGAAGAAACTCTGTTGACAGAACATAGGGAACATTCCTCCAGTGTACTTTCGCAAAGGACTATCTCTGTCTTTAATCTCCACGGCGTTTCCTGCAGGTCTCCCGGGCCCAGCTTCCCTCTCATTGTTCCTGGCGCTTTTGGAAATGACCTCAGGCAGTTTGCAGTGACTGGCGACCCACGGTCAGAATGACTAACCCAGTCTGTCTCCATCCCTTGGACATGTCCCATTGACTAAATAAATGACAGGCACTGACATGTGAATAGAAACAAAAACAGCCTGACAAGTGAAATCTTAACTCTTTGGAGCAAAGAGACGTCTGGCCGCGGGCTCATCCTGCCCAGGGAATGGCAGCGAAAAGCCCTGACAGCGATAAAAGACAGCCATGAAACCAGCGAGGCTCCCCAGCTGCTCGGGACGCACGCACACTGGGGAGACAAACGCCTCCAATATTATTTTTAATTGTTCAAAATTGGTTTGTGCAGCTTTTTATCTCGGCACATCTTTAATTAAAGCGCAGCTCGGTGTTTATGCGGCCGTTTGGGTGTCTGGGCTCAGCATGAATAATTCCACTGGACACACAGGGCAGTGAGGATGGGGCTGTCGCAGGATCCCAGCCCCAAATCGGACTGGGGCTGCCACAAGGGAGCCTGGAGATGCTTCCTGCCATTCCCATTCCCTTCTACTCCACAGAACCACTCTTTGGAGAGGTGAGGCTGGCTCCCCAAGCCTGCACAGACCTGCCTGCACTGTTTTAGGGAACATATGGATTTATGCCCCTCCTAAAAGCCACCAGTGCTGCTGCTGTCAGGTTTCAGGAACAGAATTCCTCATTTTGCCCAGCTCCCTCCATCCCCATCCCAGCTCAGCGACACCAGAGTTTGGGAACGTGCCCCACCATCCCAGCATGAGCCATTTTTTTGTGCTTTTTTGGTGCTGTTTGTGCACCAAACTTGCTGTCTTTGAAATCTAACAATAGTTTTACCAATAAGAATAGAATTCGTGTTAATAAGCTACATTTGTGGGATTTTTTTTTGTTGGAAAAGTAGGCAAGTATTCTCTTTAATATCATCAATTAAACGCTGTAATTACAATAATTAATAATGCTGTTTAGCAGTTATTAGCACTGGGTGCCTTGTTAGGATGTCTGTGTTAGCTCAGGTTTAATAATGAGCTTCATATAAATCCAAAAAGAAGAAAATAATGATATGGGGAGTGGTTGTAGCACTGTGGTCTGAGGGCTTCTTGCTTTAATGTAAGCAACAAATAATTCCCTCTGGCTCTCAGCATTTGTGGATAAGGCCATAAAAAAGGGAGGAAAAGAAAAAAAAAAAAGAAAGGAGGAAACCTCAGCTAATAAAAATGCCACCCTGGCTTTATGGCTGCACAAGGAGCGTTTGTTGCTTGGCTAATGATGATGGGAACAGCTCCTGTTGGGATGGCCAGCGTCCCTCTGTCCCCCTGCACGTGTGCCACCTGTCTGGAGAGCACAGGGACAGGGTGGCACTGGGAGCTGGGTCACTGGCACTGCCATGGGCACTGCCCTCACTAGTAGGGGTTGGCAGGACTTGCAGCCAAAACTTTGTCCTAACCTGGCTTTGGGAATTTATTAATTTATTTCCCTTGTCCTGAGCTGTGCTGACCAGCTGCTGTCCCTGCCACAGGGCTGGTGGAGCTCAGTGAAGAGAGGGAGGGTCCCATGAAAAGTGGGACAAGAATTGCTGGGGTTGGGTTCCTGCAATCTCTCAGCTGAGCTCTCCACACTGTGCATGCTGAGCCAGGCTGGGGTTTGGGAAGGGTGGGCAAGAGCCAGCGTGCCAGGTGAGGCTGGGCAGGGAGCTGTTCCAGGCCATGGCCACCTCAGGAGGGAAATCAAGGTCAGAATCCAGCTGGGACCTGTCTGGAGGAGGTGACAGGTGCCACACCAGGGCTTGGCTCACCAAAACACCAGGGTTTAGTGTCAGAAATGCATGTCCAGCTAGGGAAAAGCCCAGTCCTGGCTCCAAGAGGATGGAGAGGGGTGTGCAGAGGGCACCTGCACCCCAGAGCTGCCTGGCACGCCCAGGGGGGGCCGAGCTGGCAGCCAGGATCCCTGTGCAGCAGGGAGAGGTGCTGCTGGCAGCCCTTGGGGAAGGAGCTGCTGCTCCTGACCCTCTCCCAGCAGCCTGGAATGTCAGAGCCAGCGTTTTCCTGGACAGACATGGGCCCTCAGCAGTTTGAGGAACAGAAGGGCCAAGCCCAGGGTGCCAGCTCAGAGAGGGGTTTTCTCATTCCATGGTGTGGCAATGGAATGGAGAGGATCCTCTGGAGACCTGACTGTCTTCCAACCCCCATCTGCCCTCTCAGCAAAGCCTGCTCCTGTGCTGGCTGTGGGAGCCGGGTGTTTGCTGGACCAAAGAGTGTCCTGGTGTCTACTTAAGGGTGATTTGCTCTCAGCAACACCCAGCAGTGCCAATGACTCTGGGGTCACCTCCTCTCCTCCCTAATCCTGCTTTCTGTTGGAAAAGCAGCCCTGGAGGTCCTGCTGCCAGCAGGGACACTCAAAACGCAGTTTCAGCACAAAAGGAGATGGAGCTGTGGTACTTCAGCAATGAGTGCCTCTGGCTACCTTTGGTCTGGACTCAAAACAGGGAAGCCAATATTCTCCTTCTCCCATAAGGATTTTCATGTCCCCATTTAGAGATTGTGAGATCTGGGGAAGCATCAGCCTGGTGTGTGCTGTTCCTGCAGCCATGTCCCAGGACCAGCTTCAGAAGCCTGCCTTTTCCATTTTCCCTTGCTGCCTCTCCAGCCAGTGACTCAGTCCCTATTTCTATTCTCTTCCCACTTCTGTTCCTGCTTCTCCAAAGTTTTGGTCAGTGGCAGCAGCTTTTGCTAATGTCTTGTGGCCTCTCCTCTCAGAGTTATTATTGGAGATGCCTGTGAAATAACAGTGCTGCTCTGTGAGATGCTGCTGCAGCACTGCAGAAAATATTTACAAAGCTGTGCTAAGCAGCTCTGCTGGAGTGACTGGCGTCTGCTCTGAGGCTGCCCAGACGCCACTCACTCCAGCAAAGAGCTGCTGCAACAGAACAAATTGCCCAGGGCAGCAGATCTTGGGCAGGGAGAAAAGCCAGCAGCCCAGTCTGTCTGTCTTTGTGTTTTCTAAGGGAGAAAAATTATCTTTTTACAAGCCTGCCCTAGTTGGCTCTGGCCAGCTCTTCCCAGAAAATGCCATCATAAATAGGAGAGCAAACTACTGCAGAAATGGACAGGTTGCCATTTAGGGCTGACCTTTCTCAGATCTGCTTTGGTGTCCTCCTCAACCTTCCTATTCCTCCAGCCCCACCGTGTTCTTAGCTCCTGCTTCTAGCAGAGCACCACTGGACACAGCAAACCTCAATTAAAGTTCATTTTGGACATAAACATATACATTTATATATACTCCCTTTGCTTTCTGGACCAGCTCCAAATAGAATAATCCTTTTTTTAATCCTATCCCCCTGGGGAACTTCCAGTTTTGTGTTTGCAAATTGTATGGGTAAACATGGAGAGAGGTAGATTTATTTTTTTTAAGGACACTGGGCTTGGCATGTTACACAGTTTGTTGCTGGATCAGCATGGTGGCAGCACACAGAGCTGTTTTCCTTACTCAGATAGTCCCTTTCCAGCCTAAAAATGACAATTCACCAAAGCCAAGCCAACAAGAACGTCAAGGGCAGTTTCAGAACTGGGTGTTATCTGCCTGGAAAGGGCTCCAGAAAGGCAGACTGTCTCCACAAGCTGCTGAATAAGAGCTGATAGAAGGACAAACTGCTGGTGTTTGTTAGGGGAGTGTGATTTCTGGATGTCCTCTGGTTGTAATTCCCTTCCCATCCAAGCAGAGCAGCTGGTTCATGTGACAGAGCTGGGCTCCTGCAGCCAGAGCAGGACAGGAGGGGTTTAGGGGCTGCTGGTCCTTCCGAGGCTGGGGAAGGAAGGATTGAGGCTGAGGCAGATGGCCCAAATTCCCAGACTGCCATGCAGGCAGGGGCTGCACTCAGCATGTGCCTCTCTGTCCTCCTCGGAGGCTGCACCATTTTTGGAGGTGCTGAAGGTGACTTTTCCTCCCCATCCCCTTCTTCATCTGACAGATTCCCAGAATGGTTCGTGTTGGAAGGGATCTTAAATCTTATCTTGTCTGGGCAGGGACACCTTCCCCTATCCCAGGCTGCTCCCAGCCCCATCCAGGCTGGCCTTGGACACTTCCAAGGATCCAGGGGCAGCCTCAGCTGCTCTGGGCACCCTGTGCCAGGGCCTGCCCACCCTCCCAGGGAAGAACTTCCTCCTAATATCCACCCCAACATTTCTCTGCATCAGTTTTAATCAGTTCCCCGCTGTCCTGTCTCTCCAGGCTCTGGTAAAATGTCCCTCTCCCTCTTTTCTGTAGGCTCCCTTCAGTCCTGGCAGGACCTTGCACTGTCCCCTCCTTGTGCTCCCACCACTGTGGGACCCACTGCAGCTCCCAGTGCACCTCCAGGTGGGAAGTGCTCCTGGATGAAGCCCAGATGGAGGCTCAGCACTCAATGCCTTCACCCTCTCCTCCCACGTGCCTCATTTTCTCAGCTCATCACTGTAAAGGCCACGGAGGATCCCAGTCAGTGGCAGCAGGAGGGGCACTGATGGCAGCCCTGTGCTCACAGGTCACCCTCCCATGGCACTGCCAAAGGGAAGCCTGGGCACACTTCAGGAGCCCCTCATCCTTCTCTGCTTTGCTGAGCTGACTCTGCATTTTCTGAAAGTATCCAAGGCTGCCCAGAGAGGATTGCACTTCCCAGAGGGGATTCAGCACCTCTGGGAATGACAGGAGATGCTTCTCCTGCTTCCTGTTTCACCCTGTGACTGACCAAGAGCCACGGGTGCCTCTGGCTCCTTCTGCCATGGGAAAAATGGAAATGAATCTTTTATTCAGGAGAAAAGCCCCCCTTTTCTCTCTGTGGAGGCTGGCATTGTGTTTGGATGGAGGCACTCACTCTTCCTGTGCTACAAACCGGAGACACCAATGCTTTCCTTGGACTGCAGCAGGGATTTTCTGGGATGCCTTGAGTTTGTTTTCCTAAAAATGAAAGCAGCAGCACAGGGGATAATCCTGTACTCGTGGCACTGGCCTGACTTGTGGTTCAATCCTTGTTTGTCATGAGCCAAACCAGGGAACTGAACCCAATACTCCTATCTCAGATCAGGGCTCTCATCTCCAGTGCTAAAGTCAGACTCTTTCTCCCTCAGTAACTGCTTAATTAGTTTTTACAATTTGGCCCAGCTCCACCTAGAAGGGATTTAAAGAAACCACGTCCCTGCTCCAAGCAAGAGACCTTTCCTGGGATGGGGACCACCACAGATGGATGCCACCACCCACCCCGAGGACCTCTGGGGAGATGATTTTACCTCTGTGGGTTTCACTAGAAATCCAGGCTTGCTCCCAGAAAACCCTTCCAAGCAACATTTCGTGGAAACTGATACTTTGCTACCAAAAAGGAAAAAAAAAAAATTCTGGTTTTGCCAAAGCGACATTTTCTGACCCAAGAAAACATTTTGTCAAAAAGCTTCCCAACCACTCTGCTGGGAATGTGCTCTTTGCCATCAGTCCCCAAGGCTGGAGCGCCGGGGTGTTGAAATGTTACTACAGCCCTGGAAACTGTGAGTCAGCTTGTCCCCACCCACAGCAGATACTCGTGGGAAGGGCCTTGAAAAGCCTGGAAACTCAGCAGCTCCTGCCTTGTGCAGCTCCCATTAACCCGTTCACATGAATCCCTGCTGAAACGCAGCCTTTGGCCAAGCCCTGACGGAGTTTGCCTCTTTTTTCTCCCTCCTGATGGTGATGAATTTTGGAGGATCTTTATTTTCAGTCCATCCCTAAGAAATTTGGCTGGTTTGGCCCCAATTCACCCCCACGGGCAGCAGATGCAGCCCCAGCATGGGGCCATGGTGGGATTTGGATGGGATGGATGGATGGATGGATGGAGGGATGGATGGATGGATGGATGGGATGGGATGGATGGATGGATGGATGGATGGATGGATGGATGGATGGATGGATGGATGATGGATGGATGGATGGATGATGGAGGGATGGATGGATGATGGATGGATGGATGGATGGATGGATGGATGGATGGATGGATGGATGGATGATGGATGGAGGGATGGATGGAGGGATGGATGATGGATGGAGGGATGGATGGAGGGATGGATGGATGGATGGATGGATGGATGATGGATGGATGGATGGATGGATGGATGATGGATGGATGGATGGATGGATGGATGGATGGATGATGGATGGATGGATGGATGGATGGATGATGGATGGATGGATGGATGGATGGAGGGATGGATGGATGGAGGGATGGATGGAGGGATGGATGGATGGATGGACGGACGGATGGATGGATGGATGGATGGATGGATGGATGGATGATGGAGGGATGGATGGATGGATGGATGGATGGATGGATGGATGGATGGATGGATGGATGATGGAGGGATGGATGGATGATGGATGGATGATGGATGGATGGATGGATGGATGGATGGATGGATGGATGGATGATGGATGGAGGGATGGATGGAGGGATGGATGGATGGATGGATGGATGGATGATGGATGGATGGATGGATGGATGGATGATGGATGGATGGATGGATGGATGGATGGATGATGGATGGATGGATGGATGGATGATGGATGGATGGATGGATGGATGGAGGGATGGATGGATGGATGGATGGATGGATGGACGGACGGATGGATGGATGGATGGATGGATGGATGGATGGATGATGGAGGGATGGATGGATGGATGGATGATGGATGGATGGAGGGATGGGGAAACTTGGATCCCACTTGGAGGAAAGGTGCCAGAGCAGAGCTGGCCCCTGGGCTGGGATGTCAGTGCACCCACCTGGGCATTTCCTGGCCAGGCAGAGGCTCCTGCACTGATGTCCCTACACATCAGGACAGGGCTGGGGGTGATGCTGCAGAGCCAGGCTGGGAGAGCTGGGAATGTTCACCTGGAGAAGAGAAGGCTCCGGGGAAATCTTAGAGACCCTTCCAGGGCCTGAAGGGACTCCAGGAGAGCTGGAGAGGGACTGGGAACAAGGGATGGAGGGACAGGACCCAGGGAATAGCTTCCACTGCCAGAGGGCTGGAATGGATGGGATAGTGGGAAGGATTTCCTCCCTGGCAGAGTGGGCAGGCCCTGGCACAGGTGCCCAGAGCAGCTGTGGCTGCCCCTGGATCCCTGGCAGTGCCCAAGGCCAGGCTGGACAGGGCTTGGAGCACCCTGGGACAGTGGGAGGTGTCCCTGCCATGGCAGGGGTGGCACTGGATGGGCTTTAATGTCCCTTCCAAACCAAGCCATTGCAGGATTTTATGTCCCAGGAGGGTTGGGAAAGTGTGGTTACATCCTGTGGAAAGAGTTTTGCCAAGGCTGCTGCTCCTCCAGGTTGGGGGCACAGCCTGACGTGCTGAGGTGAGATCACATCTCTGCACAAAAGGTTTCAAGATGCCAAGGAGGTCTGGGAGTGTGGAGTCCAGCAGTTGGGAAATTCTCCATGGACGAAAACTCTTCAAACATAATTTTTTTAATACTTTGTATTTATCAAAATGCCTCATTCTGATTTTAGCTTTTTCCATTTTGAAGAGGGGCCAAGGTCCTATCACAGTGTGTTACCACACAGGGTATAACATTTGCAAGAGCAAAATGAAAAGTCAGTTTGAACTGGAAAATCATGGCAGTGTCATGAAAACAAAGGAAACGGGACATTATGATGTTGTCAAAACCTTTTTTCTCTGGTTCCTTTCAAAATCAGCTTCCAGCAAAACCAGCAGGATTTTATGAGGCATTTTAGTTTTTGGCAGAGCCCCTGGCTCTGGTGCAGCAAGTTTGTGGTGCTTTCTCTGGTCAGGCTCAGACACTCTGAGCCCCCAATCCTGGGGGGAATAGGGGGTGCAATCTGTCCCCCAGCCCTCCCTACGCCTTGGGGGTCCCCATCTGCCCCCCATTTTCAAGGCATTTAAATAACCTACAAGTCAAACTCCCACAACATTATTTAAGTGTCAATCCTTCATTTTGTGTTTTAACCCCGTATTCTTCTTTTTGATCAGGGATGCATCAAATACTAGAGATTAATAAAAAAAGAAGCAGAAAGTGATGATATTAATTTTCCTTATGGAACACCTGGAGTTCCACAGTCAGGGTTTGGGCTCTGCTGATGCTTTTGAGGGGGCTGGCAATGGCAGAGCTGGTCCCTGTCCCCCTTTTTTCCCCATCCCAGCTGCAGTCTGGCTTTGGGAAGAGGTTGGTGCCCTCCTGGCCACCCACGGTCCTCTTGGGCCCAGGAGGATTTGGCTGTCTGTCATACCTGGGAGATCCATGTCAGATAACACTGGCAGGCTTTCAAAAGCTTCTCTCCAGCTTCCCTGCCAAGACCTATAGGATGTGTTCCAGAGCATCTCCCAGGAATGTTTGTTATTATGACAGGGAAAAAAAAAAAAAGGAGGGGGGGTTAAAAAAAAAGGCAGTGAGAGAGGACCTTGCTGTTAATCACTAGCAATCCTTTAATCACCACCATCACTATAAATTGTACGTGCATTGTGGCGGGCACAATCGAGGGCTGTGTTCTGGCTGCCCACGTTGGGGCAGGAGCAGGAACAATGTGCTGCTTTTGCAGGGGCTGGGATGGATGGCATTCCGGTGGAATGGGGCTGCTCCTGCATACCTGTGCCCGTGGAGATGCTGGGCTGCTCCGGGGCCCATGAAAGCCCCATTGTTCTTGCTGCCATGTTGCACACTCCGTGATTACAGAGCCTCGGATGAGCGCTGAGACCTCGCTGGTTGCAATAATAACCTATTCTTAGCTCTAGCAGTGCTATATTTAAGATTTATATATATTTAAATGCTGGTAATTGCACATTTGCGACATATTGTAATTTGGGTGACAGCTTGGAAAGACAGTGGTGGGAAGAAGAGCATCAGCTGTGTTTAGGGAGGTGAATCCTGGGGTCATGCAGGGCACGGTGATCCGTGGGGATTTCAAACAAGGGTTGGGGCCTCTGTGGAGCAGCCTCAGGATGGGCAGGGATCCCACCAGGGTTGGAAATCCATCCCTGGAAGTGTCCAAAACCAGGTTGGACAGGGCTTGGAGCAACCTGGAACAGTGGAAGGTGTCCCTGCCCATGGTAAGGGGTGAAACCAAACGGACTTAAAGGTCCCTTCCAACCCAAACCATGATTCCCCGAGATCCAGGAAATCCCAATTTCTGCTTCCATGTCTGAAGCTGATTGGTTTGGGTTTTTTTGGTACCCCTTTAGTGCCTTTTCACTGTGAAAAAAGGCATTTTCCTCCCACAGCGGGGTGTTGGGTGACTTCAGCCCAAACCGTGGTTCAGGTGTGAAACCTGGCTGCAGTGTCAGGGGCAGCAAGTCCCTCACAGGTTTTGTAGGAGTTTTTATATCCTTAACCAGGCAAGCTGCACATTTCCTAAACCCCACCCTAAAATGGCAGGGGAAAAGGAGCTTTGTCCCTGGTCCTACAGGTCAGAAGGGGCAGAAGTGACCCCAAAATCAAAAGACCTATTTACATTCTGTGTTTATATTGGGGCAGACATTGGTGGCACACACCTATGGATTTTAAATGGAGTATTTGATGTTGCACTGATTAGGTTTGCTGTAAAAAAAAAAAAAAAAAAAAAAAAAAAGGTAGTCTTCATCCAGTAGATTAAAATTATGTTCTTGGGTGAATTAGGGCAGGTTTGGGGAAATGTGGACAGAAATTTGGACAGAAGCCTTCGGGTATGGAAAAAGCCACCAAAAAGAGTCCAAGAGAAAAACTATGAACATTCAGGTTGCCTAGGTTGTGTTGGTAGAAATAATTTCATTTATTTGGTTTTGGGTGTTTTTCCCTTAACTGATCACCTGCTGGGGGATTAATTGCCCGGATTAATTTTTGCTCATTAGTGAAGCCTTCAGGCTGGCCCCAAGCTTTTCCTCTAGCAGGTTCCCACCGATCCATCCCAGGGCGGGGGAAACTTTCCCGCATCCCTGGGATGGAGCGAGGATGGGCAAAGCCGTCCTGCACCGAACTCCGGGACTCGCTTCCCTGGGCGTGCGAGAATGGCAGTTTTATAGGGATTGATTTATTTATTCTGTATTCGGGGACGGGTTTTTTGGGATGGGTCCCCTCCCCGCGGTGGCGCTCCCCACGGGCACTGTGTCGCCATGGGCCGGGACATGAGACCGCGGCTCCCCTCGGTCCCAGCAGAGCTGCTGGTGGCCCGGGCCGGTCCCTGTCCCCTCGTTCCCCCGTTCGTTCCCCGACCCCGCGGCGGTGGCGGCGGGCGCGGGGACCGCGCGGCCCCGGGGCCGCCGTTCATTCACGGCCGCGCCGGGCTGGGAGCGGGGCGGGGCCCGCGCCGCGCGCCGGCCAATGGGAGGCGGCGGCGCCGCGCGTCACGCGGCCGCGGGCCAATGGGAGCGCGCCGGGCCTGAACTTTTGCCACGGCGGACAAGTTGATACATCGCGGGGGTGTGTCCGGCGCGCGGCCCGCGGGGGGGCGCGTTAACCCCCGCGCTGCCGTGACCTACTTTCACCGCGCCGCGCTCGCCCACCCCCCCCGCTCCGCTCCGCCGCTCCCCGCGGGGCGACCCCCGCCTCATCCCTCCCGTCGGCAGCGCGGGGCCGCGCGGGGCCGGCGGCGGGCGGGCGCGGGGCGGCGCGGGGCGCGGGGCGCTTTAAGCGGTCGGAAACCCGAGCCGGTGTTTGCGCAAGGGCCGGTGCCGCGCGGAGCCGCCGGAGTGTCTAGACTGGCACATGATGGGCGGCAGCCAATGGCGGCGCCGCTCGCGAGGGGCCCCGCGCGCGCGCCCCGGCCACACAAAAGCCGGCGAGGGGCGGGCGGGCGCGAGCGGGCGGCGGCGGCGGCCCCGGGAGCCGCGCACGGAGCGCGGGGACCCTCCGGACCGGGGCCGCGCCCTGCGATGCGGACAAGGGACGCGCTGACAACCGGCCTGCGCTGCGGGCTCTGCTGCTGCTGCTTCTTCGCCTTTCTGATTTAATTTTTTTCCAATTTTTTTAAATAATTTTTTTTTTTACTTCTTTTTTTTTTTTAATACTATTTTTGGCTGAAGGGATCCGACGCCTCCGAGCGGCCCCCGGCGCCGGTTCTCCGCCGGGCGGCACCCCCGCGCCGAGCGCGCTTCCCCGGTCCTCCCCACCTTGTATGGTGGAGCGGCCGCGGGGCGCAGCCGTGCGCTGCCCCGGGCTCCCCCCGGCCCTCGCCCCCGCCGCTCCCCGCCCGGCCCCGCGTTGGCAGCCGATGTAGGGCACGGCGCGGCGCGCCCGAGCCCCAGCGCCGCCACGGGAGCGGCCCCCGCGGCGCCGTCTATGCCCGCGCCGCCCCGCCGCCCCCCCCATGGTGCGGCCCCGCCGCGGGCCGTCGGAGATCCGCTGGGCAGCAGCGCCGCGGGGAGTCCGGGCTGCTCCGGGGCTGCGATGAGATAGAGCCGGCGGCGGAGCGAGGAGCCCCGCGGAGGAGGGCGGGGGGCGGCGGAGAGCGACGCGACCCCCGGCCGCCCGCGGGTCGTATGTTCAGGTCCAAACGCTCAGGGCTGGTGCGGCGACTTTGGAGGAGCCGCGTCATTCCGGACAGGGACGGCGGAGATGGGAGCGCCAGGAGCGGCCACGACCTCGGAGCCACCGGCAGCTGCAAGATCGCGGAGAAAAGCCCCTCGGTGGAGCTCCGCGCGGTAGCGCGCAGCCTGCTGCTGCGGGAGGCGGAGGAGCGGCGCGGGGCGGCGGGCGAGGCGGCGCCGCGCGGGGACACCATGGCGGAGCGGCGCGGGGCTCGGCTCCGCGCCCCCGGCTCCGCGCCGGAGAGCGACGGCCGGACCGTGACCTGCTGCCTCTTCTCGGAGCGGGAGCCGGGCGGCCCCCAACCTCCCCCCGCCGCCGCCCCCGGCCCCGACGGCGCGGCCGACGGCGGCTCCCCGGAGCGGCGGGGCCGGGAGGCGCGGGCGCGGCTGCTGCTGCTGGAGCAGGAGCTGAAGGCCGTCACCTACTCGCTGCTGAAGCGGCTGAAGGAGCGCTCGCTGGACAGCCTGCTGGAGGCGGTGGAGTCCCGCGGGGGGATGCCCGGCGGCTGCGTCCTGGTGGCCCGCACCGAGGTGCGCCTGGGGGGCCTGGCGGCGCCCCCGCACCTCCTCCTGGGCAAGCTGTTCCGCTGGCCCGACCTGCAGCACCCCGCCGAGCTGAAGCCCCTCTGCGAGTGCCAGAGCTTCGGCGTCGCCGACGGACCCACGGTCTGCTGCAACCCCTACCACTTCAGCCGCCTCTGTGGGCCAGGTGAGCAGCGGCGAGTTAGGTTCCCCCCCGGTACAACCACGCACCGATTTGGGGGTTCGGGGTTTCTGACCCCTTTCTGGGTTTATCCGAGCCCTCGTGGGCAGCGCTGCCCGGCCCCGCGGTGTTGCGGGGATGCCCGGGGGGACGCGCCTGCCCCGGGGTCCCCGCCGGGCATCCCCCCTCTCTGGGAACCAGCGGTTCCAGTTGTGCGTAAAAAGCCCTTTCTCTTTATTGGTTTTTTCCCCTTCCCGCGGAGTTTCCCCGCTCTCCGGGAGCCGGACGGGCGATAATCGGCGGCTCCATCCCGCTGGCGCCAGCCTGGCTCGCTCGTATCGGAGCCGGGCGGTCACCGCCGCCGGCTTAAAGCCGCAGGCGCTTCGGGGGGGCTGCGGGGATGTCCCCGCCGTGGAGATCCCCGGACCCGCGGGGATATCGGGGGCTCCTGTAATTCTCGAGGGTTTCTCTTTTTTTTTTTTTTTTCTTTTTTTTTTTACCGTGGGCAGAGATGAGCGTTTTCAAGGCGTGGGTTTGGGCTTGTTGAGGGTTTTTCGTTTTTTTTTCAGCAATACTCGATCCATGTCAGCAGGGAATTGGTTACATGGAGCAGAGACATGTTGGTGTTTGAGGTGCAAAAATGGAAATAATATTTAATAGTCTGTACAAAAACTGTAATGAAAATGGACAGCTGGATTCCCAGTGCCAGAGGGCAGGGTTAGGTGGGATATTGGGTAGAAATTCTTCCCTGGGAGGGTGGGCAGGCCCTGGCACAGGATGCCCAGAGTAGCTGGGTTTGTCCCTGGATCCCTGGAAGTGCCCAAGGCCAGGTTGGACGCTGGGGCTTGGAGCACCCTGGGATAGTTGAAGGTGTCCCCTCCCCATGGCAGAGGTGGAACGAGATGATTTTTAAGGTCCCTTCCTACCCAAACCATCCAATGATTCTATGCTGACTGTCCCTTTTTTTGGCAAGAACTTTGATTTTATTATTTCTGTTGCAATCTGGACTCCTGCCTCGCTTTGCATCACTTCTTTCAAAGAAACTTCTCTTCTGGGCGTTCTTCTCCCGAAGGTCGCTAGAGGCTGGAGGCAGCTTTTTTACTCCAGCTGGAGTTGAGCTGCATTTTTAGGAACAGGGTATTTCTTGTAGAAACGGGAGAAGTTTCCCCGTGTCTTTCCTGCAGCCGTGGTGGTTTTCCCAGCGGTGAGCGGCTGCCAGCCCTGCGCTGGGAGTAGTAGAAAGCAGAGCTGTTATCAAGTGGCTCCTTATCACCTTGATAACAGGTGACTGTGCCAGGACCCCACCCGCGCCGGCTGGGCGCTGGTAACCGGAGCCAGGAGAAGGCCTTGATGCCCTTTTTCCACAAGTGGCTCCCTACAGGGATCATCCTCTTGGTGTTTCCCACCCAGTTTGCTGTGGGGTGTGAAAGTTCTGGGGTGCTTCCAACGAGTCCCACTCCAGCACAGCCAGGTCTGGCTGTTACCTCCACATGGGGACATCAGCAGCTTTATTTTTTTGTATTTTGGGATTTATAAGCACCCTGTGAGAAGAGCACCCTGCTCCCTTAGGGGGAATGGGGAAGCTTTTCTGAGAAGCAGTAGATGACCCCAGAGCATCACACAGGGGATGCTGAGGTGGGGAGCCCAGCCAGGCTGAGCTGCAGTTGCTGGCTGGGTGCTCTCAGGTCCAGGTGGGGGCTGAGGAGCCCTCCCGTGTTTCCCTGCTCTGGGGTCGGTGTGGTGCCACTGATGGACTTCACAGAGCAATTTCTCACTGGACTCGGTGCCTGCTCAATGCTGATGCAGCCCAGCTGGCTGCACACTCAGTTTTGGCAAGTTACAATTCAAGAAACATCCCTGCCATACTATGGAAGGGGAAAAGAACCCCCTGTCATCAGGGCTTGGAGTTTCCCCGTGGTCTTGACCCTTCTGAGAACAGCGAGAATGGTTGAATGACCTGGTCCAGCAAAGCTCCTCTGAGGACTTGCTGGACTTGGAGCACATGGCTGCTCAGTGCTGCTGCTCGGAGCAGCCGAGCTCGGGAGCTTTGTGGGATGGATTCAGGGTGAGGGGGATCATGGTGGTTTCTGCTCCTGAGCCACTTTAGTACCAAAGCCTTTTGGGATGGCCCGGTGGCTGAAGCCAGCCCGGCTCTGGTGCCAGCCCTGTGTGCCAAGAGGAGCCTTCTCACCACCCAGTCCTTCTTTTCAGTGCTTGTGAAGGGTTTGGGGAGCACTTGTCAAGCCCTGTGTGTTGGAGTCACCCATGGAGGGTTGTCTCCCAGTGCAGATGATGGAAATGGGGTGCCTGGGGAGCAATTTGATGTTTTGTGTGGCTCATCCTGTGGGTGTCCAGGCGCAGATATGGGGCAGAGGGTGCAGCACTTTCAGCAGCAAAGCCCACTTTGAAAGGTCAAGGTGGAACTCCCATTGTTCAAAAATTAGGGAAACCCTGGTCTCCAGTTGCTTCCAAGTGTTTTGTTTTCCACTGGGTGTTTATAACCTTGGAAGAGTTCCTCCTACCCCAAAAGAGAAAGCAGAGGGTTTGTTGATAAACCGAACACAGCACTAACCTGAAGTTTTGTTTTTCCAGAGTCTCCACCACCTCCCTACTCTCGGCTGTCTCCTAATGATGAGCAAAAGCCACTGGGTACGTGTTTTGTCTCTTTTGATCTCCGGGGAACTCTTTCATGGTGCGGCCCCGGTGCTGGTTCTGAGACAGCCCTACCTGGCACGCCAGGCAAAAGCCAACAAGTCGGGGTTTTATGGCTGCTCATTATTTCTGAGCAAGCATCAGCTGACAAGTTTTAAGAAGTAAATGGATGCCAGTTTATCCTACCAAATTACCGTGTAGACACATGCATATTTTCCAAAATAATATGAAGCTCTATTTTTAATGAAGGCGTAATGAAAGGTTACCAGACGTCATGTTTTGTCTGCGTGTGTAATCTGCGGGAGTGGGAGCTCCTGGGTGCCATTTCCATAAAGGCCTGGCTGTGCTGCTCCATGGAGGAACCAGCTATTACCCTTCCTCTGCTCCTTACAAAGAGATGGAAAGTCTTTGAAACTCGGCGCTGTGTCATTTCTGAGCGGGGTGTCACTTCTCCTGGGGAATTATAAAAGGTTTTCCAAGCAGAGCTGGTGAGAGCAGCTTTGGGGTGGCTAGGCTGGGTGTGGAGTGCAGGATGCCAGGTGCTGGCAGCCTTGGATCCTGGTCCTGTGTGCTGCACACTGGCCTGGAGATGTTTAGAGCTGGCATGGCTGCATCCTCACCATCCTTTCTCAGCCCTGCTTCTTTATTATGCAATTAAGTGGGAAGCAAAGATACAGGAGCATGGGAGGGAAGGCAGGAATCCCACATCCCTCTTGGATTTCTTGCTGGCATCGGTGCAGCTGGGACCTTTCTGCCTTTATCCCGTGGTCAGTGATTTACTGGGGTTTATGCCCGGGGGAAGCTGCTTTTGCTGCTGTGGGGCAGGGACAGGGAGGAGACAAACGGGGTTTGGCAGGGATAGGAGGGGACAGCAGTGCCTGCCTGTCCCACCCAGCCCCGGGGGAAGGCAGGAGCTGCCCCTGCCAAGGTGAGTCCCTGCCCTGCCAGGCCCGGGAGCAGCTCAGCCATGTGTGCACCCCGTGCCCGGCTCCTTCATCGCCACAGGGCTGTGACCACAGCAGCCTGCAAGGCCAGCTTGGCTGCTGGTGGCTTTTTTTCTTTTTTTTTGTTAGGTGTGGAGGCAAAAAAAAAAAAAAAAAAAAAAAAAAGGAGTTGTCCCTCCCTGCACTCCCCCTTCCAAGTTAATTCCTTTTAGAAACTGCTTGTGCTGCAGGGAGAGATGATAGTGAGCAACACGTGACTTTATTAAAACAACAGCCAGGGGTTGAAATTTGCTTCACTGGCTTGTTTGATTGGAAAAATAATAGTTAATCTGTGAGCAAACAGTTGAGCACTTAATTAGAGGGGTGTAAGCAAGAGAGAATAACAAAGACTCTTAACTTGTTAAAACAAAGTTTCCTTCGCTTCAGCAAAGAGGAAGGAAGGAAGCAAGAATAAACAGCTTCAAGAATTTTAATGGTGATAATTAAGTATAGTAACTCTGACTTGTTTAGAGGCTTAATGTAACTTTATCCAGTAAGCACCAAGTTCCTACTTGTTTGATCAACTTAACTGGAGTTATTTTTGTGGTCGAGGCAATTCAAACTTTGCATTTGCCTGGTGGAGCTACGAAGTTAATGGCTGCTTTCTGGCTCTGCAGAGTTTCTCTCTTGGGGAGGTGGTGGGAAGCCCAGCAGCCACGGGTGCTCACGTAGCTCTGGCAAACGCAGCAGGACTAAAAGTGCTTTTTTTTTTCTTTTTTTCTTTTTTTTTTCCCTCAGATCTATCAGATTCCACGTTGTCTTACACTGAAACAGAGGCTACAAACTCTCCCAACGTCACGCCCGGAGATTTCTCAGGTTGGCAGCTCTTGGTGTTTTCCCCCTCCGTGGGGGGCTGGTGGTGGGGCAGGACAGCAGGAGGGGACAGGGGTCCTGGTCCTGCTCTGGGTGTGAAGAGAAGGACACAAAAAGCAGTTATTTGAGTTGGTTTTTCAAAGAAGTCTGTGCTCTGCATGCTGTGCTAAGATGCTGTTTGTGGGGTGAGCGGGGACCTTTGGAGGTGGCCACAGGACCACGTGTGTCCCGTGTGGAGGCCACCAGGATGGATCCCAGGCTGCAGGGCTGTGGGGCTGGGCTGTGGGCCCTCCCCACTTCCATGGCAGGGCAGTGGGGCCCTTCCAGAGCTGCTGCTGTGGGGAGGTTCTTGCCAGGACCGTCGGGCTGGTGTTACCTGTTGGGCCCTGGCCCCGGGCTGCACTCCCTGCCTTCATGAGCAGGCTCCCAGCTACGGAGCCATTGAAGATCCCGAACAAAGCTTGGCTTAATTAGGTCCTGGTTTTTGCTCTGCCCCGCCCTGCAACCTTTCATTCACTTAATGGGGCTCTGCAAGGCCTGGGGTGGTTCTCCCTGACAGCAGGTAGAGTTGGGGCTGTCCTTGGCTCAGCACATCCCACATCTCTGTCCCTGGTGTCTCACCCCGCGCTGGGGGCTGACTGTGTGTGACAGGAGGGGCCTGGCTGTAGGACCAGGCTTAATTTCTTTGCCTGGTTCATGGTCTGAGAGCTGGGATGAAGGCAGACTAACACGGGGCTTGGTGGAGCCCCACGTGCCTCCTTCAGCAGCTGGGGTGGGGCTTGGGCACCTCTGAGGCTCCTGGCTGGGTTGCTGAGCATGTGGATGGGCTGTGCTGCTCACTTGGGGATGCTGTGAGTCAGGGGAGGTGCTGGAGGGGACCTTTGGGGTACTGGTCCCTTGGCTGGGGCGTTTCTCTTCATTTTCTTCCCTTGCAAGAGTTCATGGTCAGTTTGGTGAGAGGTTTGGTGGGACTTGGACATTGCTGGGGGTGTTTAGGCTGATCCCAACCCCAAAGGGTGTTCAAACAGCACAGGGTCGGTATCATGGCAGGGTGGCACGTTGCCCTCTGGGGATTTTCCCTGCCCCTTCTCCTTTCAGGTGTCCCTGGGGTTGGGCCCACGGCTTTTGTGGTGCTGCCAAGTGTCCAGAGCAGGGAACAGTTGACAGCAGGACTGGGATCATTCAGCCTCGTGCTCTAATAAATATGTGTTTGCAGTTCCTCACAAACATTCCTAGGGCTGGATGCACATCCCTAAAGCTCCCCGTGCCCGTGGCTTTTGTTGTAACTTGATAATTGGCATTAATTACAGCAGCCAAGTTGGAAAAGTGGGGTTCCTGGAGATGTAATGGTTTAGCTTCCCTCATGGCTCAGTCTTTATGGGACATCTGGTGGGTTTGCTGGAGAGAAGAGAGATTTTAACTTTTCCTTGAACAATATAATGATAACACGTGACCGAGATTGTGCTGAAACCAGATCCCTCCTCTCCCCCTGTGCTGTTTCCAATGGTGTAACTTTTAATAAGAGTCTGGGGCTGGGTGATTTATTTTTCCCCAGTGCTCACGATTGCTGAAAGAGGATAAGAGCCCTGCTGAAGTTAACCCATACATGTCATCACGGGGAAGTACAAGGGAAAAACCCACTTAGGCTCCAGTCTACCTGCCACATTTCAGTTTGTTTATTCTCCATTTCAACTCATTTAATAGCTCTGCTTGAAGTGTGGGTCTGTGGGATGGATACACAAAGCACATGGTCTTCCCTGCTTCCTCTTGTGTACTCAGTGTGCATTTAACTTGTCCTCCAAAAATAAGTACATTTTGGATCTAGCATCAAGCCACTGCTATTTATTGGTCCAGCTTTGATCATCAAAAAGACTTTTCCTACTAAAGCCACAAAATTCAATGTTGTGTAACAAAGAGAACCATTCTTCTCCTGTTTCTCCTTTACTTGATGAACTTCTAAACAGGAGGTTTCAGAGTAAAGGCAAAAGATGATCTCTGTCATATGTGTTAATTAAAAAAAAAAAAACCAAAGCCCTTTTTTTGAAGTAAAACCTTCCATGGCTATAATATTGCCCTTAAAAAGAGGGAAAGTGTTCAGAGAAGTGGCAGGCTCACTGTAGAGTTCAGAGGAGCAGTCAGTGCTAACAGAAGCACAAGCTGTGGGTGGTTGGGTGGATGTGACCTGGATCCCTGGATGATACCCCAGAGCCCTCTTATCTCCTGTTCAAAGCTTTTGGGTCTTGGAACAAAGTTGTTTGTACAAGAGTCAGTGTCCAGCCACAGCTTCTCCCTCGGAATGGGGATGCTCCTGTTTTCCCAGTGAGGTGCATTGGCCTGGGAAGATCTGGGTTGGTGGGAAAAGGCACTTGGAGGTGTCTGACCCCACAGTTTCCTCCTCCTGAGCTCAGGCAGTGCCACATTCAGCACAAAGAGAGCTCCATCTTTTCCTCCTTAGATTCCTTTCTGCCTGGGGAGCAGAGCTGAGCAGAACCTGCTGTTTGGGGATCATATTTGAAGCCCAGGTGGTTCCCTGGCCTGGGCTGAGCCTGTCTGTCCCCCGGGAGCCAGCAGAGCCTTGGCCAGTCCTGGCGTCCCCGCGGCTCCCGGCGGGGCTGGGGAAATACCAGGGAAAGGGCAAAATCCAGCAAGGCAGGAACAAAAGCTCAGCCTCGTGACTCATAATTGGTGGAACATTTGTAGTAATTTTTTTTTCCCTTCCCCTCAGACTTGGCTCCTCCAGCACATGCCAAGAAGCTGCTGTACCCGTTAGACTTGCCAGGCGTGTGGAGGGCTGAGCCTCTCTGCAGGGATGGGGTGGGATGGAGCAGCTGCCCTGGGCTTTGGGATTGCCTGCCTTCCTCTGAATCCCACAGGGCTCTCCCTCAGTGGCCCTGGGAGGGACCTTTTCTGAAAACCCATGGAATCTGAAAGCCCCATTCCTGTTGAAAAAGCCCCGTGATGAGCGTTGGGCAAAGTTCTTGTCAGTGGTGGCTTTAAATAGGGAAGGGCAGGTGGGAGAGCAAAAGGTGGCCTTGCATCTGTAGGTCTCTGTGCTGCCTTGACCGTCCCCAGGGAAGATGCTGGTTTGTTTTTTCCGAAAATAGTTGTTTTGGTTTTTTAAAAAAACTTTGAAATCACTTCCCAGGTGCTAAAACTCTCCAGGAGTTTCAGCTGTGGTGAACCCGTGTGTAGCTGAAAATGGGCATCCTAAAGAAGAAATGTTGAATTGGTGGTTTGTTGGAGGAGGGATGAATTCTGTCTGTGCTCCAAAGCAGCAGCAAGGTGTTTTCCACCTGGAAGTGGAAGCACAGGCATGAATTTATTCCCAGCAGCTCTGCTGATGTCCAGAAGGTGCTGAGCTCCACGTGGAGATGAGCTGTGCTTGGTGACTGATGATAGTGGAGAAAAGCTGGGAATTAACAAAGAGAAAAAACCCCAGAGACTGAATGGGCAGGAGCTTATTTAAATTATTTTTGATTGTTTTTTCTTTTTAAGATGGGGCAGTTTTTGTAGGGCAGTGGTGGGGCTGGGGGCATTGGATTTGGGGAGCAGGGTCCCTGTAGCACCAAAGGGAGGAAGAAGGCAGGAGCATCCATCCCAGCTGGTGACTCAGCCCTGCTGAGGTGATGCCACAGCTCCAGGCGAGAGCCAGAGGGTTTTTTCTGCTTCCAGCAATATTTAGGATGAACTTAAGGAAGCATATTTTAAAACCCACTGAATGGAGAAAGTGAACGTCTCCCTTCCTCTCCCCCCCAGAAATAACAGGCTGCAGGATTTATGCTAACAAGGAAATTTATGAAGATCCTGTGTGTTAGGAGTAGGAAAAAAAAAAAAAGAAGCCCATTAAATCTGTCAGGCGGATGTGTGTGGCAACTGGGCAAACATTGCCCTTTCCGGGCTGGGGGAGAGGTTCTGGAATTACCTGTTCATAGAAAAAAGGGTATTTTTGTCAGTAATGGGACAGCAGTTTCTTCTGGGGGGAAATGTTGGGTTTTGAGGACAGACTCAGTGACAGCTCTGGGCTGGGGGCTGGGTCTGACCCAGCACCACCCTGGAGCCTTTTCATCCCTTCTCCCCTCCCTTCCTGCAGAAACAAATCCTTTCAAAAAGACACAGCGTATCTGTGCATCCAGGGTAATCACAGACAGATGTTTGTTTGGGCCAGTAATGGTTTTGGTTTCTTTTTTTCTTTCTTATTTAACTGTAGGTTTGCTGGCTTGTCTTTCCCTGTGCAGTCTAGAACAATCAGGGTTTGGCTGCAAACCTCTCCTGGTCGGAGGAACGAGCCCGTTGCCAAGAGCTACTTCTTTGATGCAAAAAAATACATCCTGGAGGTGCTTTGTCAGATGTTTTTATATTAAACAGCTTTCCTCCATAGTTTCACTTTGCCAACGGGAAATAAAGTGCATCTATTTTCCAGTGTGCTTCAGAGAGGAATTCTCTGCTCGCTGTGGAGGCCTTTCCCACTTGGCTGTGGATGGCCATGGGTGTTGGAACCCCCATGGGAGAGCCTCAGAGCAGCAACCTGCCCTCCCTGGGGCTTTGCTCATGTGCAGCTTCTGGCCCTGCCTGGGGCTGGCATCAAAGGCAGCTTCTCCAGCTGTGGGGTGAATCATGGATTAATCCCTGAAAGGGGAAGGTGGGGAGGCTCTGGGAGCTGCTCCCTGGGCTTTCAGGGCTGTCCCTTTCACAGAGGTGCAGGTGTGCTCCTTTCCTTTATAGAAAGATGTCTGTCTGGGGTGGTGATACACCCCCTGGAGCCAGGGGATTTATGGAGGGCAGGGGGTTTTTCCACATCCCATTTGTGCTTGCCATGGTGGGGGGCTCAGGTGGCAGCTCCTGGAGTTCTGCCCTTCCCTTGGAGCAGAAGGTGGAGGGATCATTGATTCTGGGGCCAGCTGGGCTTCTCCTTGTGTCCAGATCCTGTTGATAGCAGAGAGTTCCACCTGAGAAAATCATGAGCAGATGAAGAAGCTGTTCAGTGCATTGAGCAAGCAGCAATTTAAGAAACTTTTTTTAAGAAGTTGGATGACTTGCCAATGGAAGAGAAGCACCCTAGATCAAGGCTGGAGGGAGATATTACCTGCATGTGGCTGTTTTTCCATTAAAACCCTGTGGGATAACTGTTGGGCCCCCAAACCAAGAGCTGGAGCACTGAGCTGTCCCAGAGCTGGTGGGTGGCCATGCCTTGGTGGCAGTGGACCTTTGTGGTGCCACCTGTACCTCGTGTGTTGTGTGTAGAGGTGGCTCCATCTGTGCAGAGCGTGGAGCTCTGGCAGTGCCTGTGCAGCTGTAGAGGTGTTCCTAAAGCCAGTGACAGCTGTTTGTATAAAATACCCCATGGGTTATCATTTCACACAGGCTGAGGAATCACTGGGGAATTTGCTGGAGGTGGTTTGTGCTGAAGGTCTCCTGAGGAGGGGCATCAAGGTTCCTCTGAGGTTTGCAAGGAGCAGCAGCCTCCCAAAACAGCCTGACAGAAGGGCAGGTGTCTCCTGGACTGGGAAGTGGAAAATGTCCCTTTGTTGCTAAAACCACCCAACAGCCTCGCTTTGGAAATGAGGACAGCCAGAACTGTCCCTAAAAAATCTGGGCAGCTGGAGTTGGGCCTTGTTCAGAGGAAGGAAGGGGAAAGTCCAAACTGGCTGCCAGAGCCTGGGATCTGCCTGGAGTGGCACAGGCTGCACAAGGGTGGGAGAAGGTTGGTCTTACCAATATTGGTAAAACCCTGTGCCTGATGCAGAGATGAAAGCTGCTCTGCAGATGATGCCTCTGTATTTGTGTGTACACACATATCTAGAGCCCCAAAGAATTTTCCATCAGGGATCCAGGCAGGATGATGCCCTGAAGGGAAAGTTCCAGGGCAGTATTTGGGCAGCATGGTTCCCTTGGAGGCAGAACTCTGAAGTCCTCAGTATATTCCAACAGAGAAGGAGAAAGTTGCTTTTTCTCCCTCTGTTACCTAGAACTGGGATGGATTTTCACAGCTAGCCTGGATGTTTTCAACCTAGAAGTTCTTGGAGAAAGTACAAGACCCAGATAAAATATGTTTTTGTCTGTGATTCATTGAGTAGTTATGGCCTTGAATCGCAGAATAATCACATCCCTCACTTCTCTGAGCACCTAGGCGTTGCTCTTTAAAAAAAGAAACATCAGGAAGTAAGGAAGTTACTTAAAAGTAAATTAGTTTAATCTTTGTAGCCTAAACGTTACATTCTTGCACCCCATTAGGGGTTGGATACAACTTTCTAGGTAGTAAAAGTTCCTTTGATGTAGCCCTGGTTGTGTCCTTTAAGCAGCATGGATCCCGTGGATCCAGCTTTGTTTGAACTTTCCTTTTTCCCTGCGCCTGTGTTTTGCTTTTTAAAGGGATTTGCTGAATACTGGACACAGTGTATTTATGACCTTTGAAAACGGTGAATGTTTTGAAGGAGGAATTTTGGCTTCTTACAGGGGACCTGTAGAGAGAGGCTTGTGTTCACAGTCCCAGTAATAGATTTTTTTGTGGCACTTTGATGAGTGAGAGGTGTTTATAGGCTTGATTCATAACTGAGTTACCAAGGTTTTCCACGGAAATAACTTATTAAATGTGTGGCGCTCACCGGAGCCATTGAAGTCTGGAGATTTGCTCTTCATCAAAGGCACCTCCTTCCCTGGCCTCCAAGTCTAACTCAGCATTTTACCTCTGGAGGATGCTCAGACCCAAAAGGGCTGTGTGGTGTGGGAGCTCGAACTGGCTTTGGGTAAGAAATTAAAAAAAAAAAAAAAAAAAGGCAAACTGGAAGGAGGAGGGGGAAAAAACCCTCAGGAAAAACATCCCCCCTGTCATTGGGAGCTGCTGATGGTTAAACCTGGTTTTCTGGAACACTGCTTGTTTGTGTGGATTTTACTTCTCTGCTCCACAGCTGAAAAGTCCATCCCTTCAGTGCTGCTGAGGGCTTTGAAGTGTCCCGAGCCCCTGGAAGCCCAGGTTCAGTTTACTGGCAAAGGAGACTCAGCTCTTTGTGCTTCCCAAGAGCCTGGGGCTGGCTCCTGGGGCTGTGATTCCCAGCTCTGCCCCAGGGTCCTGCTCTTGGCTGGTGGTGCAGGAGGGGGGGCGTTGGCACACTGAGGTCCCACCTGGCTCCTGGGGGTTTGGGTTTGTCCCAGCTCTTGCTCTGCCCCTGCTCTGTGCCTTTCACTTGGTTGATTGATCAAATCCTGGTTTGGGTTGGGAGGGAGCTTAAAGCTCATCCTGCTCACCCCTGCCTTGGGCAGGGACACCTCCCACCATTCCAGGGTGCTCCTTGGACACTTACAGGGATCCAGGGGCAGCCACAGCTGCTCTGGGAACCCTGTGCCAGCTGCCCACCTTGTCAAAAAGTCCTTCTGCAGGTTTCTTGTAGCCCCAGAAAATGGGTGTTTAGCTGGAAAAAGGCATCACCCCCGGGCAGTGCTGGGAGAATGGAGAGGGGAAGAAAAACGTGCAGCACTGGGGTCTGGGCTTGGGCTGCTCAGGACTCCTGGATTCCTGTTTGGGTGTGTTTTTTGTGCAAGAACAAAAACATTTCACATGGAAATGCCTGTCTTGGCTGACCTCTGGCCGGGCTGCTAATGCTGACTGGTAATGGCCTTTGCAGCTCCTGGAGCTGGAGCAGGGATCAAACAGCTCTGGCATGGAAGTGCTGGATGTGCTGCTGTCCCACCACCCCTCTCCCAGAGAAGCTTCTCCTTCAGGGAGAAGCTGTTCCTCATCCCAGGCTTTGGGTATGGGAAAATAGCCACCAGCATCAGAGGATATAAGCAGAATTAAACCCAAAGCTCCTCTCCTGCCCCAGCACCTCCTTGATCAGCCCCATACCCCAGGTTTCCCCCTCTTTTTTCTTTTTGTATTTTCCTAGTTTAATTCTTTAAATGGATAAGAGTTGCCTCTGATGTCCAGACCTGAAAACCCTCACAAAATCCAGCCTGTCCCTGCCTGCCCACAGGGATGCAGTCCCTGGCAGGGAACAGGCTCAGGCTGGGGTGCTGCTCCCTGCCCTCAGCCTTTTGCCTTTCAGGTTATACAAGCCCATGTATGAAACCTGCCAAAAAGTCAAATCCCCAACAGTGCAAGAGAGAGGGATGTGTGGAGAGTTTGTTTTGCCCTTCACAGCAGTTCTGTGTTCCTGGGGGGGATGCAGGAGGTCTTTGCTGAGGGTTCAAGGAGCCCACGTGCTCCTGCCCTGCAGCATCCCCCACCCACTCCACAAGTGCATTCCCAGAGCAAAAGCTGGAGCAAAGCCATCCCTCCCTTCCCAACAGCAATTCATGGAAGTGCCCTGGTGTCACATTTGCTGTCCCAGCTGGACACTGCTGCTCTGCTGGCCCCACTGCAGCTTGGCCACGTCCCCACCTGGGCTTGGAAGAGCTGCCCTCCCCTTCCTGTGCCTGTGTTTGGTTTATGGCTTTGGAGATGTTCCTCCTCCTAAGTGCTTGTGGCAGAAGGATCAGGCTGCCCATTCCTCCAGGCTGGAGGAGCTGGAGTCTTCAAGCTGCTGCAGGGGCATCTCTTGATGCCAGGGATACTTGGGCAGGATTTCTCACAGTGGCTCCACGGAAGGGCAGGAGACACAACTGTGTTGGTTTTATCTGTGTATTCCATGAGCAGAAGCAGAACTTGCCAGCAGAAAGGCTATTTTTCAGCTCTTTCCATTTATTAAGGTCTCATTTGCTAAGATATTTCCATGAGAGAAGCCAAAGAATGTTAAAAAAAAAAAGTGCCAGCTGCTTTGTGCTTTCACACAGAGTGATGCAAAGTTGTCTGTTTAATCAGGGAAATGGTACCTCAGGAGCTGCAGCACCTGGTGCTGGGTAAGGCCCTGGCACAGGCTGCCCAGGGAAACTGTGGCTGCCCCATCCCTGGAAGTGTTGGGTTGGGCTTGGAGCAGCCTGGTCTCGTGGAAGGTGGGATGAGATGAGCCCTTCCAACCCAACCCAACCCATTCTGTTCCTCGTATGAGATCTTCAGAGTCAGCCCACCTGTCTGCAGGGGTTCCTGCTGGGATGGACGTGCTGTGCAGAGCACATCCCTTTTCTTCCCTTTCCTCTTTCTTTTGCCCTCCTGGCTGCTCCAAAGCCTGGCCTGTGGCTGTTCCTGAGCCTGGAGCTCACACAAGGCCCCGTTTGTGCGAGCCCGCGCCGGGAAAAGCCAAGTTTGTCCACGGGGAAGAATGAGGCACTTGATTCATCCCCCCCTGCGTGAGGCTGTGGGGTCTGGGAGCATCCCTGTCCTCCACAGGGAAGGCAAACACGGGCTCTGCTGGCTGGGAACTCCCAGGGTTCTGCTTTCCCTTAGTCCTGAATAAATGTTGCTCCTTTGGAAGCACTGCTGCATCTTCCCCTCAGCTCTGTGGCAAAGGCAGTCATTGGGCCCTGATTTTTTGCCTGTTTATTTTTTGTTATTTGTTGCTCTTTAAACCCTACAATGAGAGCTGTAGGTAAAAATGATCTATGGTTCAAAAAAGGTATCCAAGCTATGGGTCAAAAAAGCTATAGTTTATTTTTCCAGCATTCTTCTTAAAATCCAGAGGAGTAGTGATATAGCCCAACAGGAGCTCACAGCCTGGAAGTGTTTCAGGCCAGGCTGGATGGAGCTCTGAGCAATCTGGTGTGGTGGGAGGTATCCCTGCCCATGGAGGGGGGTGGAACAGGATGATCTTCAAGGTCTCTTCCAACCCAAACCATCCCATGGTTCTGTGATCCAAAGCTTTGCCAAGTCTCACAGCAGACAGTCACTGCTGATTATAAAAAGCTCAGGCTCCAAGGTTAGATCTGGTTGGGTTTGTCTGGTGCAGCAGCTCGGGGTATCCAGCTGTGGAGAGAAGGGGCAGATGTGAAAATGGGCAGTTTAATGTCCCAGCCCCAATCCTGCCCTATAAATTGTGTGTCTGCAGCTGCCACTGAGGGCTCAGGCTGCTCTGCCACGGCTCTGCTCACTGTAAAACTGAATCCAGCAGGTTTTGATTTTGGCCTGTTCTGGAGAGCTCTTTCTGCTGAGGATTTGTGAAGCCCTGAAAGCACAGCAGTGTTTCCAGAGAGGCTGTGGGTGCTGGCTGGGTGCAGAGCAGTCCTTGGTGGCAAGGCCAGGGCTCCGTTTCCCTCAAGCATTGTGGAGTTGCTCTCTGAGATCTGCAAAAAAACCCCAACAGAACACAAAAAAAACCCAACAAAACTTTATGAATCGACCAGGAATCCAGTAAAAATTAGTAGTAACAAGCTGATTTCAATGGAAATGGGTTTGCTGCTCTGCTGGCTGCCAACCATTTATGAGACTGGCCGGGTGCCGGGTCCAGCGCCGCATCCCTCACCCTCCTGCTGCTGGAAATCATTTGTGACTCCAAAAAAATAAATAACACTATTGTGGAGCTCTTTTTATGGCTGGGGCCTGAGCTGGGTGGCAGCTCTGCAGTTTGCAAGCCCTGCCTGGGGGCTCTCTGCTCCATCTCAGGTGGGTTCCTGTGGGTTTGCAGGGTGCAGGTGAGGACGTGGGATGGGAGTTGTACGAGTGAGATGTTGGATCTGTTCCTGGATCTGATGCAGGGAAAAGCTGGGTCAGTGTGGCTGTGCCACTTCAGAGGTGTTGGATGCTGTTGGGTGTTGTGCCAGCGGAGGTTTAGAATGGATAGTTGGGAACATTTCATCCCCACAAGGGCTGTCTAGCCCTGGCACAGCTGCTCAGGGCAGTTGTGGAGTCACCACGCCTGGGGGGATGTAAAAGCCATGTGGCTGTGGCACCTGGGGACAAGTGGAATGGTTGGAGCTGCTGATCTTAGAGGGCTTTTCCAGCCTTGCCCATTCTGGGATTGTTCCTCCTGTCTCTGGTGGGGACATCCCAGCCCCCCAAGCCCCAGGGTGGTGTCCCAGGAGTCAGGAGCTGGCTTGTGTGGAGGACCAGACCCCAGAAGGGACTCGTTTCTGCTTTGGCTCACCTTTAAATGCCACAGGGGTTCCCAGCATGGGAATTCGTCTGACTCTTCCATTTGCACCAGGCCTGTTCAGTGCTTGCTCAAAGGGATGTGTGTGACTGAGGAGACTTCCACCCCCAGCAGAATGAGGAAATTCCTGGGAGAGTGAAACTAAGGGAAAGATCCTGTGAGTTCATGGAGCTGCTCTTCCCCCATTCCTGATTAATTTGAATGGAAGGGAAATGTCAGCAGAATGATATTTTTTAAAATAAAAAGTCACTCACTTCACAGGTTACAGACTAGGAGCCTATTGGGCAGCTTCTTCATCACTGGAACAAGAAAATTGGAGTCATTCTTTATTCCCCAGTAATTACAGGCACATATTTTGAAATCTCTGTGTCTTTTCCATGTTGAATCGCCAGTGCAGACCTTCAGAGCAGGATTGAATTCAGCTGTGCTTGAAAGGGTCGGTCATTTGAGACTTCCAACATTAAAAGATCTTTGCAAATTAGTTTTGCTCTTGCCATGCTGAATTTGTTTGTGTAGAAAACCTCAGTAGATTTGGTATGTGCCTGTCTTTGAAGGGCTCTGCTTCAAAGGCTGCAGCTCTGGGTGTTTTATGTGCTGAGCTCTGCAGTCCCCCGAGCTCTGCTGCCTCGCTGGGAAGTGTCAGCTCATGTTAAACCTGCAGGAAGGAAAAGCTGAGCGTGGCTTTTCGGAGCTTTCAAGGAAACTGGATGCCCAGGGCTTATTCCTGTAGGAAATGGGTGCTGGAGGTGCATGTGCTGGTGTGTGTCACTGCTACAGCCCCAAGAATGGTTCTCTCCATGGCCCTTCCCTGTGGGTGAGGGAAAACCTGTGTGTGTTTGGAGAACTGGGGATAGTTGGGCCCAGAAAATTCGGCTGAGATCTTGGCAGTGAGAACCAAACACAAGAGATTGAGTTGGACTAGAGCTAGTATTCAAACAAAGGTAAACAGTAAAAATAATATTGTGAAATTTCCTGATTCTTGGCTTGAAATCTGGGTTGTTTTTTTTTTTTTTTTTTCCAAAGAAATTGAATCTCAGAAGGGAAAATGGGAGAACCTGTCTCACATCCTGGACTTGTGCATGTTTAGATGAAGATCAGGTCTGTCACCAAACAGGTTTAGTTGGAGTGGGGCTGGAGCCCTTTCCCCTCCACCCTGGTGTATCCATGCACATCCCAGCGGGCTGCACTGTGGAACTGATCACTTTAAAACACAGAAACAGTGAAAAAAACCCCTAAAATGGAAGGTGCTAATGGAAGGGCTGAAGAGCTGTCCCAGAGAGGGGCTGTCTGCCCAGACCAGGCTGTGCAAGGTTTTGGTGAGTGCATTGTCCACTCTGGGAGCCTTGGCTGGAGGGAAGGAGCTGCCCTGGCTGGGGGCATGCAATAGGACCAATGCAGGTTTAAATGAGGACAAACCAAGCAGCACCAGGACATTGCTGGGAGCCAGCAGATGATCCCAGCTCAGCCTCGGGCCGGATCGCTGGCGCTGCTTTCTCTGCTCTTCCCCCTTTGCTCCCTCTCATTGAGATTTCGACACAATATTATTTTAATCCCCATCCTGTCGCCCCTCCTCCTCCTCTCTGTGCCCTTCCCTGCAGGCTCTCTCCCCCCATGCAGGCTCAGAGGCTCTCAATGAGAACCAGCTGCCTCCCAGAGCCCTTTCCCCTCGCAGCGGGGCCGGGCCAGGGCCGGGCTGGCACCGGGTGGGTGGTGGCTGCCTGGCTCTCCCCCAGCCCCCAGAGCTGTTCCTGCTGCCTCTGTCCTCTCTCAGTGGGGTTGGTACTCCTGGGGCTGCCTTTGGAGCCATCCCAGCTCGGAGCATCCTGGGGTGGGGCACAGGGAGCACCCAGGTTTGGGATGTGCCCTGGCCCTGCCACCTCCAGCCATCACAGCACAGCCCTGCTGGGATTAGAGGTTGTTAAAAATTGGCTTTATTTGTTTCCCTCTGGTTTCTGTGAGTCAGGCTGCCTCGGTGCACGTCCCTGGGCTGAGTGTTTGGTGTGTCTTGAGCACAGGAAGCATCTCCTGGGATTTGGAGTAATGTTTTCCACCCTGTTCAAGCTCCCAGGAAGGCTTTAGGGATTCAGGGGGTGCTTCCAAGGCAGGCAAGTGACTGAAATTGGTTCAGGCATTAATAACTCACATGTGCCAGCTGCAGTAGGTACCAAACTCCTCACATCCAGCCTTCAGTGGCACAGGGCAGTGGTGAGGGTGGGCACAGGCTGGTTTAACAGAGGGAAGGAGCATTTCTGCAGTGCCTGGGTGAGTGCAGCCACCTGAGGGAAAGAGCACAGGCTTGTCCTGGAGCTTCTACTCCTTATTTCTCCTTTGAAGTTGTGCTTAATGCTTGTGTCACATGAATGAGCTGAAGCAGTGTGTAGGGTGTATGAAGAGCAGGCAGCAGAAATGTTTTTCCCAAGTGCTGTGTCTTTATCCTGGATTAGTGGTGGCACAGGAGAGAGACTCTGGCTCCTGCTGTGAGTGGTGCAGTTGCACACACTGGAGGTTTGGTGGTCTCCAAGCTACAAAGTCAGCAGTGAGTGTTGAATGTAGATCCACTCCCAGCCTGGGAGCATCAGCTTGGATACCTTGGATTCATTCCCTGAGCTGTGATGCAGCAGACTGTGATGCAGAAAGAAATTCTCACCAATTCAGCATTTCACAGCTTCCAGAACAGAGTTTTTCTGACTAACTCAACCCAGCAGGTCCGTGAGAAAGGGGGGATGAGACAACACTTCCCTACATGTGCCAGAATTCCAGCGTGGCCCTTGGAGAGCTGTGGTCATGGCTGCCTTCCCCAGGTGCCACCCAGGCTGGTGGCACTCCCAGAGCAGGGGGAGAAATCAAGGCTGGCTCTTTGGAAATGCAGCAACTCCCAGAGCAGTGCCTCTCTGTTTGAGTGAGGTCCTGGGTGTTTATTTGAGGGAAGAGCAGCTCAGCCAAACATCCTGCTTTTAAACTCAGAAAGATGCCTGCAGCTCTGTTTGTGTGCAGCCTCCAAGTGCTGGGCTCTGGGCATGGATGGGATTTGCAGGGAGGGCTTAGGAACAGCCCCCCGTGTTTTGGGGGTTCTGCTGCAGTGGAAGCTGGGATTTCCTCATCGTGGCACTGGAGAGCTGCAGCACACTTCCATCAAGATATCCAGTGTCAGGCAGGGAGCTGGATGTCCTGCAGGGCTCTGAAAATCCCCCTCCCCAAGCGGAGTGTTGGAGCCCTGAGTTTTGAGTCAAAATAAAAATCAGTGGGAAGTGCCAAGTTTGGGGGGGGAATCTTGGTTTTGGGTCAAAACCGCTGTGGTTTTTCCCCCCCTTGTTTCAATCCCAAGCACAGCCCTGCCAGAAACTTGGCTCAGCTTCCCCAGCAGAATTAGGGATGTATTTATGTTTCGGGGTTTGTCAGGAAACCTGAAACCAGGTGAGTTTGGCCAAGGCCAGGCTCTGGCTGGGACAGGGCTGCGAGGAGGAGCAGGACAGGGATGTGCCTCAGGGAGGGCACAACCAGGACTTATTTTTGTAGACATTTCATAGCAACAGGGCTAAAATAGAGTTGTTGCTCTGCCTTCTCCATTGCATTGAAAGGAGACCCTTTTTCTGCTGAGCAGAGCCCCTGTGGTGGTTGGGATGGGGCTTGAAACTGCAGGAGAAGTTTGTGGCAGCTCTTAGTTTCAGCCATTGATTCTGAAATAATGGGCTCATGAATAAGAGTTTTACCTTCACCCTTCCCTTCACAGCACAGCATTGTGCTTTTCCAGCCCCTGACATCCTTCAGTTATGTAGGTGTAGCTTAATGCCACCACTTATACATCAATTCTGTGTCTGCAGGTAGAACACACCAATCTATTTATTCTCACAATCCATTTCCAGCTCCATTTCCTATCCAGAGTCATCCAGGCAATGACACATTGCCCTTAAGATTTGAATTGCCTTAGTGAGATGTTGCTTTTGCATATGATTAAAGAGCTAATAATGTTTTGGACCATTTTGATGGTGTTTGGGTAGCAATTCTTGCACTTAATCTCAGAATAATACAGAAGTCCATGTCTGAGGTGGTTTTTTTTAGATACTTAACTGCAGCCAGCAGGGGGGAAGAGTCATCTGAAGGGCAGAATTCATCTTCTCTCTACAGAGCAGGGCTAAAACAGGGCAGATAAGTTGTGCCCCCATCATTCCCTGCTGGGGAGTGCAGGTTGGAGGGTCTGGGCTTCTTCACACGGGTTTGGGGTGCTGTGATTTATCCTCAGATCAGCTGAGCCAGCAGAGAGGATTTGGGTGGTTGTGAGGCACTGGAAAAGAAAGAAAAAAATCACTATTTTTAAAAGAGGGAACTGCAGGATGTTGGCCACTGGAACAACCAGCAAAGTCCTCCGTGACTTCTCCCAGCACCATCTCCGCTGCTTCGTGGTGGGTTGGGAGCGTGATGTCATGGGCAGAAAATAGCCCTGTTGTTATCAGAGTAAAAGTTGAATTTCTTGTAATCTCTGCCTGGGCTGCGGGCCCTTCCAGCCCTCCCTCAGCAGGAACCTGTGAGCACACCCCCAGCCCCTTCCTGATTGTTTTTCCAGCCCCATTACACAACAGCGCGTTTGTTTGGATTTGCAAATTGGTCCCGAGCAGTGTCAATAGCTGGAGATACACACAGAGGGGAACGGACTTTATTTGGGTTTTAGGGCCTTCAGAGTGAAGTGAGCCAAAATAAATAGGGAGTTTTATCCTGGGCCGTGTTAGCCAAACAGCCCTGGGAGCTCCTGGGGAGAGGTTCAGTGCAGAGCAGCAGGGATGGAACCGTCAGGGACCCCGGAGCGCCGGGCAGGACTTGCCACTCGTGAATGTCCCCTTGAGCCTGGGCTGTTGTTTTTATTCCTTAATGATGGATTTACAAGGAAATAGGGACATCAGGGTCGGCAGCAGCGTGCTGGGTGACTGAGCCCTGTTATCTTCTGGCTTTGGAAACCACGTTTTGTGTAGCGAGCTCTGTCCTAGGAGAAATTCAGATTTTCTTTCCTCTCCTACTTCTGCGTTGTCCTGCAGGAAAAGCCTCGCCAGCATTTCCACTTTTAATTGGCTCAGGGCAGGTTTATCCCCATTTTTCCTGGATCTCTCTGCAGTTCCTCGAAGCTTTGTGGCAGGGCTGGGAGAGGCCAGGTCAGAGCTTCCTTGCATTGCTGGGCTGGAGCGTTGGGCTTGGTGGTTTCATGAGTTGTACCTTCCTAAAAAGCTCGGGGACTTCAGGTTTTCCTCTTCCTGGGGCTGTTTCAGGCACTGGTGGTGGAGCCTTGCTCTGTGTTCCCATGGGCAATTCTGACTTCATCACTGACAGCACCCTGGAGCAGCCTGAGGGCTGCTAAAAAAGACAATTTGAACACCCAAGCCAATTTCTGTTGATTTCCAGCTGTCTAAATACAACCATGGTGAAGTCAGTGGAGTTACTCTGAATTTCTGGTCAATATTTGGAGCAGAACCTGGCTGTGGCCATGTGCAGCATGAGAGGATTTATTTGTAAAAAAAAAGAGGAAAATATGATGGGGGTTAGAGAATAAATGGGGGGTGGAGAATAAGGCTCAGGCTCCCTTGTTCTTCCTGACTTTTTACCATCCGGAAAGAACTTTCCCTTTGGAAGGCAGGTTGCCTCAAGTGGCCCTGGTGGCTTGCTGAGGGCACTGGGTTATGACAATAAATAAAAGCCAACGGCGCTTCTAGAAATGTGAGGAATGTGAAAATGTTTAAATGATTTAGTACCAGAAAACTTTATTTAAACATTTAATCGCAGAACACGCTTTCATCTTTAAAACATCAGTGTTTGAACTCCCATCCAAGTTTTTTCCAGACTTTCTATGTACTTCATCATATACAACAGCAAGCTGTGCTTTGCAGAGAGAATAAACTTCCAGTCCCCTGATTCCGTTTGTTGTTGTTGCCTCAAACGCACCTAAATTACAGTAGAGAAGCTGTTCTGGGGAAAAAATCCTAAACATGTTATTTCCTATGTTAAATAAGGTCTCATTTCTTTGAAGAGTTGGAGCTGGTGAGTGCTGTGTCCAAGCAAATCCCATAAAGCTGCAGTTTCCCTGTGGAAACCAGCCTGGATACAGATGTGTCCATCAGCACATGGGGCTTTCTTCCCAGTGCAAGGGAATATTCAGCCCTGGGAAGTTCATCTCCCTAGAAAGCACCACGAGAGAGGCTGCCGTGGGTGGGTGGCACTGGTTTGGACTGGTGAGGGATGCAACAGTGGGCTCTGACGAGTTGGGCTTGACTTCAAACCTTCCACAGGCACCGAAAAAAAAAAAAATCATTTCATTCTTAAAACGGATGAGCATTAGTGGATTGTTTTTGAATTACATAATTCTGGAGTGTAAGAGCTGTGCTTTGAAGAGGAAAAACCTCAGGGCTCCATGCACACCACCACCCAGCAGCCATCAATCCCTGATTGTTTTCAAGGGCAGCCACGCTGGAGTCACCCCGTAGCAATGACTCAGTGCACGTAACCACGCTCCCTTTTGGGGTGAGCCCAGGGGATCAGCTTAGTAATGATTTTCCTGGGATTGTGACCTCAGGGCCCCTTGGGTGCAGCATTAGCATTGGAAATGTCCCTGTTTGTGTTCCTGAGCGTGCACGGCCAGGCCCTGCCGTGCTCCGCTGGGGAGATTTATGCTTCCTAAGTACATTGTAAAAGTTTTATAAAGTAGCTTAAATATTTACACAATAAGCATTTAAGGAAACAGTCATGCCTCTAAAGGAGCTGCTGATCCTTTGGGTCCATCAGACCATGGACATGAGGGTTTTTTAACTGTCTGACCTCCAGGAATTGCTTTTTTTTCCCACCTAACTGGTTTTGAGCAGGCAAACAAATGGAAACTCATACACAGGAACCTATAAATAATGTTAATGACCTGGCTTGTATCCTCAAAAGCCAGGAAATTTAGGAACACACCGGCAAGCTGGCCCTTTGCTCACTGAAGGGTGGAAAGCATAGCTGGAGGATTCTTCCCCAGTATCCCACCTGTCCCTGCCCTCTGGCAGTGGGAGCCATTCCCTGGGTCCTGTCCCTCCATCCCTTGTCCCCAGTCCCTCTCCAGCTCTCCTGGAGCCCCTTTAGGCCCTGCAAGGGGCTCTGAGGTCTCCGAGGTCTCCTGGAGCCTTCTCTTCTCCAGGGGAACATTCCCAGCTCTCCCAGCCTGGCTCCAGAGGGGCTCCAGCCCTTGGAGCATCTCCATGGATGGACTTGCTCCAGCAGCTCCCTGTCCTTTGCCTTGCACTTCCCCCAGCACAACGACCTTGCTTCTGCTCCCAAATTTCCTCTCGCAAGGCTCCAGTGATGCTGCATCTCCAGGGAGCTCCGAGGGGCCCGTGCAGCTCCCTTTGATTTCTTGCTTCATCCAGCACCAGGCTGTGACATGGCCTGGAATTCCCCCCTCAGGAGCTGCCCCATCCCACTGTAAGGGTGGAATCCTGGACTGGTTTGGGTGGGAAGGGACCTGTGAGGATCATCAAATCCAACCCTTGTGGATGTGTTGAGGAAGGTGGGAGGGTCCAGCCACTGGAGCTTTGCTTGGTCTGCTCCAAGGAGAGCATCCCAGACCCCCTGGGTGACCTTTCCCTCTCGTTTCAGGCCAGCAGGGAACGGGGACCCCTTGGCTGGGTGGGTGCTGTGCTCCCCTCCCCAGGAGCACCCACCTCCCCTTCCCTGTGCTTCCTGAGGCACTCGGGGCTGGGTTTTTCCTCCCGCTCGCACGGCAAACGGATGTTTAGATCCGAAAGGAAATGGGATTGCTGTTTGCTCGGCTCCTCCTGGAGCAAACAGCCCTTCAAAATAACTCCAGTGGCGTAAGTGCCAGGAAAAACAGCGAAGCCAAAACCTTGTAAGCAAATAATTGGCCTTTTTGTGAGAGGGCTCCTCTTCAGCTCCAAGTTTGCAGATCAGAGCTGCTCTTTTCACGTTTTGTTTTGAGGTTTTGCAATTCTTCTCAAAGCAAACAGATCCAGTATGTGCCAGATGGGTTTTACTGATCCCAGAGTGCTGCTTCCAGGTGATTCCCCTGGGACACGCAGAGCTTTTGGGTGGGAAATTGGAGTTACTGGAGCTCTGGAGCTGAAATCTGGACCCCGAGTGCTGGGTGTTGGCCCTGAACAGTGCCCTCAGGGTGTCCTGTCCCTGTCCCTGCTCCTGCAGGGATGGCTCCTGCAGGGCCCTTGGCCGGGGCTGTGGGAAGAGCTCGGCTTCCCCACGGAGCCCAGCCCAGCCTGCCTGAGTCACCCCGGGCAGGGAAAGGCTCAGCAGGTTGGGAAAACCAGCTGGAAACTCCCTGCCTGCCCCAGGGCTCAGCTTTGCCCCAGAGCTGCACCCTCCAGGTGGGAAAACGGGGCCACGACCACCCTAAAGCAGCCATCCCAGAGGAGAGCCCAGGAGAGCTCCCCAGGGCGAGCAGTGTGCCCTCAGGGGTTTCTTTGGGGTACACAGGCCAGGAGCCCAATTCCTGGCACTCCTGTGGCACCCCCAGAGGCTCATGCAGGGGAGCAGGATGTGGTTAAAACACACCAAGTGATGAAGTGTCACCCAGACTGAGCTGTTTCACAGCTCTGCAGCCTCCCTGGGGTGTCCCTGAGCCCTCTTGGCTCTGAGGGATTTACAGACACCATCACCCACCAGCATCCAGGTGCTCCTGTGGTGGAAAATGCTGAGTTTTTCAGGGTTGGTAGGTCTGACCCAGAGGATGCAGAGGTGGCAGAACATCCTGCTCCCTCTTCATCCCCCTGTGGAAAAACTCGTTTGAGTGATGACTGCAGACACTGGGATGAGGTACAGGGGGAACAGGTACTTTTTTTAAACTTCATTTTATTTTTTCCTTTGGAAATGCAGCCTCTCACAGCCATGCTGTCACAGTTAAAATAAGGTTTAAATTACAGGCCTGGCTGTGGCTTTTTCCCTTTCTTTCAGAATTTTTGCCAACTTGCAATTTACTTAATGAAATCCTGCTATTTCGTTTAACGGGGATATTTTTTGCAGATGTTGATTTAACCCAGCTTTATAAAATATGTGAACTGTGCAGTTTCTTTCCTATTTTTAACAATTTAGAGATTCGAGTGCAGGACTTGACAGAGTTTATAACACCAATATCTGTTTGTACCATGTAGGAGTGGGGTTGGACGATGAGGCTTCCACATCATCCCCAGCCCCATCAGAAACAGTGTGAAATGCTGCAATAGTGGGCAAAAATTACCCAAAGTGGGAATTTGTGTGAGCTTTGTGAATGTATTTCTGGAAAAGTATCCAACCCTGGTTTTACACCCAGTTATTCTTCAGGGTTTTTGCAGGGGGATTCTCTAAATCCATGTGGATTCTTTATATGTATGTTATATATGGAATGAGGAAAAAAAATGGGTCTGGTTTAGGCTGGTGACAAGCTGCCTTTTGAATGTGTAATGCCTGGTGTTTCCCCCAGTATCCCTCACTTTATTTTTTAGAATGGATTTCCCTGGAGGGAGGGGAGGAATCTGATCTTTCTCCTGCAGTGCTGAGCTGAGGGAGTGCAGTGTTGAACTCATTATCCCTAAGGATGCCTTCACGTGCTCCCTTAATCTCCCTGGCCTTGATGTACAAAGAGCCCGACCTGCTCCCCTTCCTCTCCTTCCCTTTTCCTCTCCATGGGAAGGTCATTTCTTTGGTGCTTCTTCTGCAGTTTCTGAGTTCAGCCTTTGCTTTCAGCCCCAAAACAGCTCGTGGAGGAGTTGCAGCCACAAGCCCTGCATAGACCAATCCTGAAAAGATTATATTTTTGGCTTGAAAATGCAGTTCCACTGGCTGTGTCCTTGCTGTAACTCACAGCACGGAGGGACAGGACACAGGGGATGGCTTCCCACTGCCAGAGGGCAGGGTTAGACGGGATACTGGGGAGAAATTCTTCCCTGGGAGGGTGGGCAGGCCATGGCACAGGGTCCCCAGAGAAGCTGTGGTTGCCCCTGGATCCCTGCAAGTGTCCAAGGCCAGATTGGGCACTGGGGCTTGGAGCAACCTGGGATGGTGGAAGGTGTCCCTGCCATGGCAAAGGGTGGAATGGGATGAGCTAAAAGGTCCTTTCCAACCCAAACCTGTCTGGGATTCTGTGGTAACTCATTAATCCTTTTCTCCTAGAATATCCCAAGGAAACCTGGAGTTGTCTGGGATTCATATTAGTGCAGCAGGACAGGATGTATTCCATGGAGTTCTCTGTGTATTTTGGCATTTTCCTATTCCCGCCCCCCCCCCCCCCTTTTATTTTTTTTTAAAGAATCTGTGGTTTGTAGAAATGAAAACAAGACCTTCTTGGCCAGGGAGGGTAATTGGTGTGAGTCACCTCCAGTCTCCGTGGGCAAGTACAGGGTAAGGAATTTGGGAGATGACACTGGGAGATGGGGACTTGCAGGGGTCTGGGCTGCAGTGTTGCTCTTCAGTGTTGTGGGTTTCATGCAAATGCATTGATTTTCATCCCCCACCAATTCTCTTGCTGTCTATCTGCACTTTAACGGGTTTTACAGCACCGTTCCAGGGAGTATAAAAATGTGACAGTGGGACTCAATGATTTTAGAGTTACAGCTGTAACAATTCTACAATTCTTAAAAAAGATTTGTTTGATCTTCAGGGATGGTCTTGTCCCAGGTTAGCAGAAATGGGTGCTCTGTGCATGCACTTTGGGCTGCTGGTTTGTGGATTTGAGAGAAGAAGGGCCCCTCCATGGCTCACAGATGGCACAGGGGCTGTGTTTGTGACACTCATGGTGCTGCAGATCCTCCTGGAGAGGCCAGCACAGCATCCTCCCTGCTCCACTGTGCATGTGAGGGACCAACCCTGGGGCTTAAATCCCGAGTTGCTGAAGTCATTGTTTAGTCTTTGCTTGAAGTGGGAGTCAGAGCCTGTGGATGCTGGCCACGAGCAGTTGTGAGTGGACCAGCTGCCTGCTTGGAGCGAGGGCTGGGTGGCCCCAGCAGATGTTTACACACAATACATGGAGCAGCTATCAGAAAATCTGGCGTGTGGGGGTGCCCACGCAGCCCTGAGCATGTTGTAGGAGGGCAGGAACCATCCCTGTGCTCCCTTCCACCTCTCCTGGTGGAATTCCTGCACCAGGCCCTTCTCATCCCTGCTCACCCCAATCCCATCCCAGCCCTTTCAATCCCTCCATCAGGCAGGAGCCCGAGACCTCCCCGTATGGGTTTAGCCTTTCAGCATGACCAGGTTGGCCAGCACACCAGAGGGATTTGTTTCCTTGCAAAGGCCAGGCTGGCACCCAAAATCCTTTAATTCCCTGTAAAACCCCAGCAAATCCTCCACGAGCGGGGACTTGCAGGAGCCGTGGGCGTTGCGACACGCGGTGGCAGCCCCGCAGCCCTGGCTCCCTCTCGAGGTGCCTGCGCAGACAGAGAGGCTCGGGAGGGCTTTATCAGGAGCAGGATCTTGGCTTCTGGCCAGGGAGAGCAAAGCCTGAGTTCCCATTCCTCTAGCAGCCCCTGTCTGCTTCCCATATATGTAAGGGCACTGATACCATCCTGGGAAGAAGTGCCTGGTTTGGGGGTTGCCGGGGAAGAATTATCAGATGTGGGGAGGCTTCAGCTGGAGCCCTTTTGAAGAGAGGGTTGGGTTGGAATAGAGAACCCACAGCTGGTCTGGGGTCTGGGATGAACCTTCTGGCACAGGGTTGGGTTGAAAGGCAGAGTTCCCAAGCTGAGGTCTCATGTCTGCCCAGCCCAGACTCTACACCCAGCCGGCCAAGGAAGAGCAAAGCAGCTCATTCCCAGGTTGTATGGAGAAAAGTATTTGTTGGGCTGTTATTTGTGGCCCCCTCAAGGAGCCTCCTCTGTCACAGGTTGTTTTCCAGGCCGGTTTCCAAAGTCCTTGATGGTTTCTCAGTCCTTGATACTCACATGGAGCCGACGCTCGGTCTGCCCTCGAAGGTGTCGCTGTGGCTGCCGAGTAATCAGGGTGGCCTTGGGTTTTTTCAGCCCATTTGCTGCTCCTCACGTCACCTCTGGAAGACATCAGCTCGTTCTCAGGAGTAAATCCCACAGAGGTGTGAGAGCAGGGAGAGGCTTTTGCTCCAAAGGGAAGGGCTGGGACTGGAGTGTGGTGCAGGGTCTCAAAATATGTCTGGTGGCAGTGTTTTGTTTGGTATTGCTTTGGCTTTCCTCCCAGGGAAGCAGCTCCACTCATTTCTGGTTAGGAAACTAAAAATCTGCTGCAGCCACAGCCTGCTCAGGGTCCTGTGTCCTGTGTGAGCTGCAAAGCCCAAAGTTCCCATTTCCCTGGTGTTTTGGGAAGTGGATTTTCTGTGATCAGCTGGGACATCTGAAAGAGGCCTCATGAAGGGGAAGCTGAGCATTCCCCCCTGGAAATGGCAAATTTGGGTTGTTCCTGGAGGGAGCTGAGCTGTAATTTGGGGTTGGGCTATGCAAGGAGATGGTGATGGGCTGCCTGGCCTTTGCAGGACAGCTTTCCTGGTTTGGAGGAGCTCAGTGCCCTTGGATTATCCAACAACTGGATATAAAAAGCAGCCAGTGCTGGGTCGGTGGTCCTGCTGCTGCTGGGGACACCCTGATGTTCTTGGGAAGTGTGGGAAATCAGGAGGCTCAAGCAGCATCTCTGCAGCCTCCTCATGACACCCTCACCAACTCGGCCTCCGGCTTCACAAACAGCTCCAGCACTCAGTGCCCCCTCCACCATAGGAGAAACCCCTTCTTTGGAGGTCTTTTCCGTCCTTGAGGATTGAGGATTAGTGCTGGTGTGAACCAGCAGGGTTTGCTTTGGTGCAGCCAAAGCCTCTGGCCCGTCCCCCTCCGCTGAGGAGGTTCCCAGGCTGGGCTCCAGCGCCCAACGTGCTCTTCGCGAGCGGCGCGATGGAGGCGGGAAGGGGTGTTATTCCTGTTTCTCTTCTGAGGGACCTACTAATTAGTTTCTGCTTTTAAAAGGCTTTGAAGCGCTCAGCCGAAACTTCTCTGGGAGCGAAAACTACGATTATTTATATTTATCCCATTTCCCAGCGCCCCGGCCCCGCCACGGGATGCGCCGCGGCTTCGGCCGCTGGGCGGATTATCCCGCTGCCCCAGGGGAGGCTGACAGCACCCACGGCTGCTCTGCCAAGCCAGAACGGCTTCCAAAGGCAGCTGAGAGCCAGGAGATCCCATTGGGCCATCCCAGTCCGTGCCCATGCCACTGGGATGTGGCTGGGATTGCAGCCCCCGGATTGATGAGCAGCGGGAGCAACGTGGGGAAAGGAGCCTTGGACATCACAGCTGTGGCTGGAAGGGAGTTCTGCCATCCTGTGATTTATGGGGTGATTTCTCCCAGATTCTCAGCGTTTTTCAGGCTCTGGGGGAAAAAAAAAGGGACTGCACACATGGTTGGATTGAGGACCTGAAAATGTGCAAGTTCTCGATGTAAAAGTGGAAAAAAAGGGGGTTTCCCCCCCATTTTTGTCCTGGCTTCCCTCACCCTGCTGCAGAGGGCACTTTTGGGAATGAACCTTCTCCCCTGTGAGTGGAGCTGGTGCCTTGCCAGGAGCATACAGAAGAAAAAGCCAATCCCAACCAGACGATACTCAGAAGATTTTCATCAAACCTCTGGATTTTACAGAAAATCAAACAGTGGGGACCTTCCCTTGCCCAACCTTTCCCCTGTGGTTTTCACCAGCTCGTTTTTCTCCCCATTTTCCAGCTGGTTGGGGCACAGGGGTGGATGCTCACGGAGATGCCAAGCACGACCCCAGGATTTTGCTGGGTTTGGGTTTATCCAGGGCTGGTTTCCAAGAGGGCAGAAGTCCCAGGCAGGCTGTGGTTGATGACAGCTCTGATGTTTCAGAAGTTGCAGCCAGCGTGGGCGGTGACGTTCGGGGCTCCTTTTGAAGCTGTATTTACATTGTTGTGTTCCCTCGGACGTGCCAGGTGTAACGCAGGTACCTGGAGCTGGAAAAGCCATGGATGTGCCTGAAAGCTCTGAGCAAGACAGGCTGAAGTTAATGGAGACTGTTGGACTCAAAAACGCTTTAAAAACATCACCTAAATCTCTGAAAACTTTGGCATTCAGAAGGAACACATAAAAATGTCAGGGAAAAATACCCGAGTTGGGTTTTTCCAGTTTTCACCCTTGGCTGAAAAGCCCTTTCTAAAACAGGGGAGCTGGGGAGAAAAACAGCACTAAAATACCTTAAAATCATGTTCTGGACTGTGGATTTAATGGGCAGGGAAGGTCCATTAGAAGCAAACTCCTTGAGTTTAGCTTAAAAATAAGCTAACTGATGATGACTTCCAAATTTCCGGGCAGAACTAAACATGGCATGTGTTCTGCTTTGAAGGATATAAAAAAAAATTAGCATGAGCTGATGATTTTGCAGAGTGGTTTCTTTTATGCAGAGAAAATTGTTTTCATCCTCATTCTTGGCATTGGCTCCTTGTCCTGTGTTGCTTTTGTTTCTTGGGCTGCCATGGAAATGTCCCCCTTTCCCCCCAGGCCTCTCCACACACCTCTTGCACCGGCTCTGGTGCTCGTCAGACCCTTTTTTTTTAACTAATTTAATTAATTAACCCAGCGCAAGTGTTCCTCGGAGTTAATCATCTCCTGGGTTAACAAATTAAATCTGCTGGAGGAGGAGGCTGGGGAGCAGCAGAGCTCTGCTCCAAGGGAAGGCCTGGAGGAAGAGGATGGTGGATATGGTGGTGGGGAGGGCTCTTCTCGGCTGCCCTCCCATGGTTTTTTGGGATAAATGAGCTGAACTGGAGTCCATGGCTGCCCACCAGCCACATCCAGCATGAGGGACGTGCCTTGTGGGAGTGGAGAGGTTGGGACCCCACAGTGACAGTGGTGACACCAGATTAATGACAACACAAAATCACATTCTTGTTTTGCAGTTGAGATGGGAGCTGGGCTGAATCCTTACATTCAGTGCAGTAAACCAGAAACCTGGGAGGGAGTTTGGTGCTGTGCAGCACGGGAAGGTGCAGCTGGCTGTCCCTGGGGCTGGCCTTGGCCATCGGCTAGGCAGCTGCTGACTGCTTCTCCAGGCCTCTGTGAACGAGGGAGAAGCTTTTGTTGGTGAAAGCTGGGACAATAGAGGATCCTCTGTTGATGCTGGGCTTTAAGGAAAATGTCCAGGAGGAAAACCAGGGCTGCCCATCCTGCTCCTTGACAGTGTTTATAACACCAATATCTGTTTGTACCATGTAGGAGTGGTGTTGGACGATGAGGCTTCCACATCATCCCCAGCCCCATCAGAAACAGTTTGAAATGCTGCAATAATGGGCAAAAATTACCCAAAATAGGAATTTGTGTGAGCTTTGTGAATGTATTTCTGGAAAAGTATCCAACCCTGGTTTTACACCCAGTTATTCTTCAGGGTTTTTGCAGGGGGATTCTCTAAATGCTGCAGTAATGGGCAAAAATTACCCACCTGCCTTTTTCCCTCAGGAGCCTGTGGTCCTGGTTTAACAGCAGCTTCCCTGGAGAAACCAAGGAGCACTTAGAGAAGGGGACTGAACTGTCCTGTCCTCACCAGGATTTTCACCTGCAGAAGCTCCTGCCCAGCCTCCCGTGTCTGTTCCCTGCTGGGATTAGGATGTTGCCCTAAATACACACAGTGGGGCCAACATTGGGGTGCTCCCGTGGTGTCACTGAGACGGGGTCCCCAGCCCCTCTGAGGTGTCCTCAGGGTGCCACCCACGGCTCCCCTGAGGCTGGGCAGCCAGAAGGGGCTGGTTTGTGTCCCCTGAGGGGCCCCCCGTGCTGGGGACAGCTCCAGCCTCTCCCCAGCCCAAGGGACTGCTGGGGTTGGTGCTGGTGGCAGGGGGGGCTATGGAGGGGCACAGTGATGCATTCCAGCTGAAACTTGTAAGGCAGAGATATTTTAAGTGTATTGGCTTAAAGAAAATGGTTGTGAGCTTTGCTGGGGCAGATTGACAATTAATTTCTTTTTTTTTTTTCTTTTTTTTCTTTTTTTTTCTTGCAGGGCCATAAAAATTCCATTTCTGCTGTGGAAAGTTTTAACCCCTTCCTTACCCTGGTGCTTGTTTCCAGGGGTATCAATGGGGGATTATTTTAACTGATGGTTCCCAGTGAACTGTTAATAGATTTTGGAGAAATGTGTATGTTCTTTATGCTGGGCTTTTTATCTGGACTATGTTCACAGTGACCTGTGTATGGCTGTAATCTTCCTGCTTCCCTGCTCCTGCATGTTGGGCAGTGTAAATATAGATCTGTGCTGTGGCAGAGGGGAGGAAAAAGACTGAGCATGAGTCTGACAGTCCAAAAGTGGAGTAAAACTGCATGGAAAGGTGTTGAGGCAGGGTGTAACTGAGCTCCATGGCCAGTGGAGCATGAGGCTGCCCTGTGACACAGGAGTACAGGAAGAAGGGACATGGAAATGGGGAGTGGGCTCTGTGGTGGGAAGACTTTTGAATATCCTGCTTCATTTCCAGGTTGCCCAGATGTGCATTAAGTCCCCATCACATCTGGAGAGTGCAGTGATTTATTTTTCATGTGCGTGGTCTCCCCTATGGGCACCTCTTCAGTGTGTTTAGAGAAGCTCTTCCTTGCAGCCATGTATTGAGGGGGCCATTTGACCTGCTGGGAGGAGGTTTGGTGGCTTTGGAAAGGCCAAAGAGTGAATCAGAGCCGTTTGTTTCATGTGCTTCGTGATCTGCCCATGTTTTCCATCCTGCTTTCAAGTGCAACATCAAGCAGTGGGACTGTGCAGCATTTTGTTTTGGAAAAAAGCATCTTTCTTTTCTCTTAAAGCACTCCTTTGAACTTTACTGGCATAAAATGCTGTCAAATCACAATTAGTCTCAAACCTCAAGTTATTTTCTTTACCTCCACACTGCAGGGAGTGACAGCAGCAGTGCTGCTAACGCCAGGAGGATTTACAGTGTTTGCTCTCTGCATTTATTCCCAGAGCCAGATTCCTTTTGCCTGAGCCACGCAAGAGCCTTTTCCCTTTAAATTCTGGGTTGGATTCTCCTATCTTGTTCCTTTATCTCTAACTGTTTGAATTCACTTCAGGATGTGCTGTGAGGCATCGCTGCCTCAGTGGAGGAACAGTGGTGGAGGAAGGAGTAAACACGAGGCAGAGTTTCAGCCCCTCCATCTGATGGATGAAGGTGGCTTTGATGGAGGAGATAGCCCTGACGCCAGCCCCTCTGGAGCTGCTACAAGTTGTAGCTGCCTACAATGATAGTTGTTAAAAACCCCTCCTGTACCACTGCGGGACTCAAATATTTTCCTTTCTTCAAAAAGAACACTAACAGGCCCGCCTCTGTTCCAGCAGAAGTGGTGGTGGTGGGGGGGGAAACAGAACAAAAAGTGGATTTTCTTGTCTGTGCATAAAGGGCAGCATGGAAAAAAAAGAGGAGGGAAAAGTGGAATATTTATTTAAAAGGCAGAGGAGGAGGTGGTGGTGTGCCGGCCGCCCCTGCTCTCTGCAGAGTGGTAGTGGCTAATAGCTGGAGGCGAAACTAATACTTGGCAGGGGATGAGACACAGCACAGGCCCCCCTGATTTGGGGGCTCGCTGAAGTGCTTGTTTTATGTCAGGGCTGCAGGATGAGTTCATCTTTGCAGGAATTGGTTGAGTGCACTGGGAGATAAAAGGAGGGAGAGGAACCCAGCGCAGCACGGGGAGCGCTGGGAGAGGGACCCTGGGACAGCTTCCTGTGGGCAGGGGCTGCTCAGATGAGCCTTGAGCTGTCCCCTTCCAGGGGTTACTTCCCTGTGGGTTGCTTGTTTTGGATTTTAAAGACTTTCCTCTCCCTTGGCCAGAAGAAGTGGGTTGAAAGGAAACTTCTCCTTTCTTGTGGTGCAGTTACCTGAAACTCAGGTCGTCGCCTGCTTGAAGGAGCACAGGACTTCTCCAGGAGTGCTGTGAGGTGGCAGAGCTGGCACTGCCAGGCAGGGGCTGTGGGATGACAGAGATGAGGAGCTCACTGGCAGGGAGGTGCATTCATGGATGGATGGAGGGAAGTTCCTGCCTTAAGTTGCATGGAAATGCTTTTAATAAAGCTATTACAAATGCATGTGAAAATCATCCATGTTTTCATGGATGATTTTGCTTAGATATTTCCCAGTTCCTGGAAAGCAGAGATGGCACCAGGGCTGTTGACACCTCCAGCAAAATATTTTTGTAGGATAGGCACTGTTTTCCTCCAGCTTTACGTTCCCCCTCTTGTATATTAATTTGCACTAAACCATGAGAAACTCCTATTTAAATGTTTATTGCTGACTGTTCCCCTGATTAATGGAGCTGCTGGGGACACTGGAGGTTTGAAGTTGTCCCATCCTTAATCTGTAAGGGAAATGCAGGGGCTGAGCAGTAGTTTCTCAAAAATGTAATAACAAAACCAACATAGCTAATGGGCATGGAGGGCTTTGAGGAGGTTGGGAGGTTAAACAGATGCAGAGCTCAGTAATTGCTACCAGCCTCCAGCCCCGGCACATGAAAGGCCCTGAGCTGGTGGGTAGCCCCCAGAACACTTGAGTGGGACAACAGCAAAGTTCAGTGTTTGGGGAGAGCTTTGGGAAGGCATTGGGAGCATCTGTAGGATGTCCCAGGGGAAAAATGACTGTGAAAACTGGATTCTATGGAAGATGGATGGGTCTCTTAGCAGCCTGGTTTAGTGGAAGTTGTTCCAGTCGATGGCAGAGGGATGGACTGAGATGGTCCCCAGAAATGTGACCTGTGGTGGGTGAAGGGGAAGAGACTGAGGTGGTTCCCCCAAAATGTGACCTGTGGTGGGTGAAGGGGCTGCTTCAGGCTGATGAGCATTGCCCACAGCAAAGGGCATCCTGCTGCCTGCCCGCCTGCCCCATCACCCCCTCCCCCATGGCCCTCCCCTTAAATTTGTATAGTTACAACTCCAGTTAAACTCCAACAAAGCCGCTTAATTCAAAGCTGGTTAATGGGGAGGGGAGCCCGCTCTCCTCCAGGGTAATTTGAGCCTGAAAAGAAGTGGGGCTGGAGGGCTGGGCCTGAAATCCGGTGTGTCAATGGGGGCTCTGGAGCAAAATAATGGCATCACCCCGCGGGCGAGTTAATGGGACATGATGGCACGGAGGCACTGGGGTCAGCAGGCCGCGGGCACGTGAGGGATTGTCAGGGAGCTTAATGCCGGCCACGGAGCAGCCAGCCCAGAGCAGAGCTCCTCACTGGAAATTCCAGGGTGGTTTGCCCTTAACTGGTGCAGTAGGAGCAGGAATGATGTTCAGCAAGTGGTTAATTCGCCCTCTTTGGGGCTCCTTCTTTTCCTGTCTTCCTTCTGGAGACATCATAAATTCTGGAGGCATCATAGATTAAACAGATTTCTGGCAGCCTGCGTCTCTCCCGTCTTCCCTGAGTGTAATTCCTAGAAAGAAGAGACATCTCTCATTGTCTGGAGAGAGTTCCAGTGGGTTTTTAGAAGGACATGTGTAGTTCATAGCAGCTACTCCCCCTTGGCATGGAACACTTCCTCAGATTTCATGTTCCCCGTGGGAACATCAGCGTCGCTGTCAGAGAATATTACACTGAGGAGACACCCGGCGGGTCACTCATCCAGGCACATCCTGGACATCAGCTCGGCACAAGTTGGGCTTGGAAGGTGGGGTTGCAGAGGTGCTGGGGAGCCACCAGGCTCAGGATACTGGGATAGTGTCCGTACCAGATCCAGTGGGAGGAATGCAAATATCCTGAGGACACGCAGGCCCAGCTGTGGATGCAGGGTTGGACATTGAATGGAGTGAGAGATGTGCTGAGCTCATGGGAGATGGTGGGCGTCCTGTGGGGTCTCCAGCCTGGGCTTGAGCCACCAGTCTTGGTGGCATTTGACGTAATTGAAGACAGGATTTGGGTCGAGCACAAGCTTTGGGTTGAAGATGGGCTTTGGGTTGAGCACACATTTTTGGGTTGAGCACAAACTTTGAGTTAAACAGAACTTCTTGGGTGAACACAAATTTTGGGTTAAGTACAAGTTTGGGTTGAATGCAAATATGGGGCTGAACATGAAGTTTGTGTTGAACACAAGTTTTGGGTCAAGCACAGGTTTTGGGCTGAGCATGAGCTTTGGGTTAAATACATGTTTGGGTTGAATATGGAGTTTGTGTTGAACACAAGTTTTAGGTTGAGTATGAACTTGGAGTTAAATTCCAGCTTTGGCCTGAACACAAGTTTTGAGTTGAGTGTGAAATTTGTGTTGAACTCAAGTTTTGGGTTGAGCACCATCTTTGGATTGAACACCAATTTTGGGAAGACCATCAAATTTGTGTTGAACACAAGTTTTGGGTTGACACCGTCTTTTGGTTGAACATGAAATTTGTGTTGAATGCCATGGCTGGGTTGAGCGCGAGTTCAAGTTCTCACTGAGCAGAGCTGATGGGTGTGAGGAGCTGTTTCCCAGGCTCTATCCCTGTGGTTCCCCAGGTGATCCCAGCACTCCTGACTCCCTCTCTGTCCCCACAGACGCCAGCACGTCGCCCGATGCCGTGAAGAGGAGCCATTGGTGCAACGTGGCCTACTGGGAGCACCGGACGCGCGTGGGCCGCCTCTACACAGTGTACGAACAGTCTGTCAGTATCTTCTACGACCTACCTCAAGGAAACGGCTTCTGCCTCGGACAGCTAAACCTGGACAACAGGAGTGAGACTGTGAGAAGGACTCGAAGTAAAATCGGCTACGGGATTTTACTGAGCAAGGAACCGGACGGGGTGTGGGCCTACAACCGCAGCGAGCATCCCATCTTCGTCAACTCCCCGACACTGGACATCCCCAACTGCAGGACTCTGATCGTGCGCAAGGTGATGCCGGGCTACTCCATCAAGGTGTTTGACTACGAGAAGTCCTGCCTGCTGCAGCACACGGCCGAGCTGGATTATGCAGATGGGCCCTACGACCCCAACAGCGTCCGGATCAGCTTCGCCAAGGGCTGGGGGCCCTGTTATTCCAGACAGTTCATCACGTCGTGTCCGTGTTGGCTGGAGATCTTACTCAGCAACAACCGGTAACCCTCCGAGGAAAGGAAAACATCAACAGCAACAAAACACACACACACAAAAAGAAAAAAAAAAGAAAAAAAAAAAGACACAGACTATCCCAAATATCATCTACCTAGATTTAATATAAAGTTTTATATATTATATGAAAATATATATTATACTTGTAATTATGGAGTCATTTTTACAATGTAATTATTTATGTATGGTGCAATGTGTATATGGACAAAAAACAGAAAATGCACTTTGGCTTATATAATTCTTTCAATACAGATTTTTAAAAAAAGAAAAAAAACAACAAAAATTATACAGCAAAAATAGGAGAAAGCCCTAATTTTGATGTATGGTTTTTTTGAAATATTATTAATACCCAGACAAAAAGCTAATACCAGTCACTCATTGATAATAAAGTATTCGCATTATGGGGGGGGAATTTGTCTTTTTTCTTCCCCCCCCAGCTGAAGTTGGCAGCAGTCAGGGGGGTTCCAGGGGGCAGCTGCTGTCTCCCATCTCAGCCAGGACCCTGGAAAAGCAATAAATGAGTTGGAAGGCTGCAGCTGGCTCCAGGAGGAGGGTGAGTGAGGCCAGTTGGAGAGCCAGGGAGCACTTGGGAGGAGGTGAGAGGAAGATCTGTAGCTCTTCTCACCCAGGGCTGTCTGACCTCTCTGATAACACAGAACATGGTGAGGACAAGGGTGCACATCCATGTTTGTGCAGATTAATCTTCATCAGTGCTAATCAGTAGGTCTTAGAGAAAAGCAGAATATTGCACGGCCACAAAGCTGCCCAACAGGACCAGTTTGGATTTCTGGCCTTACCCAGGGGTTGTCTGTGAGCACTGCACAGACAAACACGTCCCAGACGTGTTTGATGGTTGAGAAACAAATGGAGGTTTTGGACAACTCATGGTTGGGTGGATCCTCCACTGGAGCATGGCCTGGATTTTGGGAATGTCTCCAGTGCCTCGGAGGAGCCATGAGCAGCTTTGTCCCGTAGATCTCCCAGTCTCTCATCCAGGCAATAAATGATCCAGGAGTGTTTGGGAAGAATATATTTACTCTGAGGAGCAGCTGCAGCCAAAGAAATGTCCTGGTCAGATGTGCCTGTCTCAGCTGATTTACTCTGCCTGGAAATCTTGGATAAAATCAGCTCCTTTGCTCTGACTTGTGCTGGGCCTGGCAGGGGCAGGTTGGACATGGGCTTTGCTTGGTCAGGGAAGTTATTTATTGCCAGGGAATAGCTCTGCCAGGTCCTGGAGTTCTGCTACAATTCCAGCCTGTGCCTTTGATTTCCATAAAATCCCAGCCTCTGGAGCCCAGTGACTGGGAAGCTTTCAAGGTTGCAGAGGATGTTTCTGTCACCTTCACATTTGCAGAGAAAAAGATGCAATGAGACCTTAAAGAGTTAAATAGGACCTGAATTTGCCACTCCAAAGCCTCCTGGAGCATGTCAGGGTCCTGCATTTTAGCATCTTGCCCTGATGTTCCTGCCACAGCCATGAGTGAGGATGGGGAATCACAGAATTGTGGAATCCTGGAATGGTTTGGGTTGGAGGAGACCTGAAATGTCACCTCGTTGCACACCTCCCACTGTCCCAGGGTGCTCCAAGCCCTGTCCAGCCTGGCCCTGAGCACTTCCAGGGATAGAGGAAGGTGGGGGCTGCATCCCACAGGGAAACACAGGAACCTGGGTGGATGCTGGAGAGATCTGAGCAGGGAATGTTGCAATGACATTCCCGCAGTCATTTTTCAAATTGTAACCATATTTGATGTTTAATTGGGACCACATTGGTTGAATTCCTGCAGCATCAGTATTAATACTTGACATCATTAATTTTTGTTTGTGTTACAGCCATTCTTAGGGAACAGTGTCAAAACATGTCACTCTCATTTAAAGCAGCTTTCAAGAGCTTTGCAGGGGTTTTTTTATCCCTTTGGCTTAGGTTTGGTGGGTCCTGCCAAACCACCCACCTCCCTTGCTGTATCGCTTTCACACAGTCTATCAAGAGGCCATTTTTATGTTTTGGGGGCTTTTAAAAGAGATTTTTCTCAATACTATCCTCATTTTACCTGGGAAGCACCAGCAAAAATTGCTTTCCCTGTTTCCTTTTCTTTTTCCCAGCATTTCCCACACCACATTCACACCTTTGCTCCCTGTTCTCCTTGTGGAGCAGTGCCACCATTTTCCACTTTCTACCCACTTCATCCATAATTTTGGACAAAACAGCACCAAGGATGGATTTGAGGGTTAACTCTGGGCTTTCCCTTGTGCAATCCACTGATGGTGCTTAATTCTCTTTTTTTTCATTACTCATGCACTTCCCCAGGAATAAATCTGGAGTTTTATTTCAGTTGACAGTGGGGCTTTAAAGGGAATAAAAAAGGATTTTATGGTGAAGCAACAAAATAAGACATCAAGTATCCCTTTCTGTCTCATTTTGCCCTTTAATACCTTATAATCATTGAAACTTAGAACTCTTTACAGGAGCTTTAGGACTTCAAAGCCATTGAGCTCCACACTGGACCCTCTCAGAGCTCAGCTGGAGCCTTCCCCGCAGTGGGGCTGGACCTGGGGCTGGGAATTGTCACCTGGGGTGGCTGTGGGTGGAGGGCACTGCTGTGGGGAAGGAGGAGTTCACTCCCTGCCAGGTTTGCAGGAGCAGCTGAGCACGGTTGGGGCTGATTAGGGAGCTGATGGGATCCTGCTGTGCAGCACCCACAGCTGCTGCCAATTGCCAATTGCTGCAGCCCTATAAAAGCAGGAAGGCCTCGGCCTGGCCTCTTTCTGAGCCGTCTCCTGAGCTTCTGCGAGTGGGACTGTCCTCCTTCCTGCAAGAATTGTGCTCTCCCAGCACCCGAGGTAAGTGGAACATTCCCTATTGTTGGGTCTGTGTGGTGTTAGAGCATTTTTAGGGTAGAAATTGAAGAGCACCTCACAGGAGGTGCTGGCCTGTGCTTGGCCTGATCTGTGGGGTCTCTGTGGCTCCCTCTGGGCTGGAGCTGGCTCAGCTTTGTCCTCAGGAGGCTGCTGGTCACCCCTGTGGTTACAAATCACCAGGGGCCTATTTTGGGCCGTGCAGTGGGGAAATTAGTTTGTTTTTTTTTTTCCTGTAGCAGTGCTGGAACACACAGGGGTCACACTGAGCTGAGGGAGCTGCTCCTGCTGTTGGGGTGCCAAGGCCGGGCTCCCTCCGAGCCCTCAGGCGCGGGCCGGGCTCCCCCAGCAAACACAGCTTTGTCCTGGTGCTTAGGGCCCAGCTGGGCACTGACCCAGAGCTTTATGGGTGAGAGGGGATGGTTTTATTGCAGGACAGGGCTGTTAGGTGGGTTTGGTGCCTCAGCTGGTGACTGTCACCCCTCCAAGTGTCCTCCAAGGCAGTGACTGCTCAGGTGGAGCTGCCCCGGAGCATGGCCTTGGCAGGGAGCAGGCAGCTCTGGATGCTGCAGCAGAGCCTGGGGTGGGTGGTGTGGCTCACCTGGCTCTTCATGGCTCACCTGAGGGGTGGTGGGACAGGGAGATGTTCTGAGCTGGTGTTTGAGCAGTGAAACTCATTGGGCAGTTTTTCTGTGAGTGTCAAAGCTTGGCTGGAGGCACCAGCTGGGTTCTCCTGGTGTTGTGGGTGTACCCCAAGTCCACTCCAGTGGAAGTCTGAATTAGTAATTCTTGTATTGGACCTGAGTCCTTGCAGGCTTTGGTGTGTGGGCTGTGTTTATTTGAGAGGATCCTCTTAATTTAGCAATAATGGGGTTTAAAACTGTGCACTGGGCTGGGGAGGAGCAGCCAATTGCTCCTGGTGGGTCCCAGAGGCTGCTGCTCCTCCTGTGAGCAGGCATCCATCATCCCAGTCCTTGACTTCATTGCTGCTATGACTGAGAAATGCTTTTCAGCAGTCAGCATGGAAAAGAAATTATTGCTAAATTCATCCACTCTCAGCTCTTACGAAAAAGAGAGGCCAAGAGCCCTTTGTGGCACGGATTTGGTCACAGTTTTATGGGGGCTGCCAGTCTTTGGGCCATAATCCTCCTCAGGGCTTTATCTCCACAGTGGAAGTGGTGGCGGGGGCTTGTTCAATGCATAATTCAGAGCTGGAATTCAAATTCAGGGGTCTGTGTGGGCTACCAAGGGAGAGGACAAAAATCCCTTTTGGTGCAGAGAAGGGAGCTGAGGTTTGGTTTGGGGTGTGATGCTGCTTGGCTTCAAGGGCTGTGAGTGGTGGAAGGTCTCCAGCTCTTTGGGATGTGGGTTAATGCTTTTAGCAGAGCTGCTCACACACCAACCTGTGCTTCCCAAAGCCCTGGGTGCTCCAGGCTGGGGCTCTGCCTGCTCTGGGGTGGGATTGAGGTGGAGGAAGAGCTTTAACAGCCACCCAGGGTGGTGCTGGCTCGGAGGATGGAGGTGCTGGTGCCTCTCAGAGGTGTGGGATGAGTCTCAGGAGCCAGAGGGGGTTTGTGGGGTTTTTTGTGGGGCTCTGCAAGGGGGCCCATGGCATCACTGGCTGCTGGGTGACACCTGGGGCTGGTGCAGCACCCCAAAACTGCATCCAGGAGCCTGGCTGAGTGCAGAGCATCCCGAGTTATTTCCTGTGAATAACTCCTTTTGCTCCCCTCAAAGGTCTTATTCTCTGTCTGGGGCGTGATGAAGCATTACTTGCTGCTTTGTGGATAATCCTTCCTATATTCCTGATTTATGGATGTGCTGGTGTGATGCACAAAGTGGCATCTGTGCTCTGCACACTGTGGGAACAACCCAAAATTGCTCTGAAACTCAACTGGCTTACAATTATATTGGATTCTATTAAATTAAAACACATAGCACATATATTACACAATAAACCACAGCTATTTCATGGATCAAATTAAGTTTTATTTGGGCAAATTACAACCTTTCTTACAGTTGGGCCTTTGTGAAACCATTCCTTTTTAATAAAAACAGGCATTTTTGGCAAATGCTCTTAAAGTGTGCATTCCCAATAATTGCATATACTGTTGCTATTCTTTCTGGGATATATGTGGCTAATTATCTTCTGCTTAGGATAGGTTTAAATGAGTGGGATCTTCCCTTTGCTCCTCCCCCACACCTCCCTTCTGCTGGAATTTCTTAGTGCTTTCCATTTTTATTAGCTTGGCTATGGAAGAGAGCAGAGGAAAAAAAAAGTCTTCTCATTAAAAGCAGGAGTGCTTTTCCCGGAATTTCTTGGGGAAATGTGACTCTCCCAGCCTTCCTCCAGCCCTGCCACAGGGCTGAGGGGGACAAAGCTGCAAAAGGACCTTGGGGAGTGGCATGGAGCTCTGGGAGAGTGGTGGGAAGTGCACCCCACTTGTGGGGGCTGGTGGAGAGGCAAAGCTTTGGAGAAAATAAAGGAGTTTGTTGTGGAGGGTCTTGAGGGGCTCCAGCTGCCATGGAATTGCATCTGGGCGTTGGATTTTCCTGCTTGCATGAGAAGATGCAGCTTTGGTTGTGGCTTCGAGGCTGGGACATCTCTGGTGGTTCCCCACTGAAGCAGGATTTTGGTGCTGTTTCCCTGCAGGGACAGGAGGGGCTGTGGGCTGGCACGTCAGACCCCAAGGAATGGCTTTGGCAAGGGCTCATCCTCACACAGTTGTGGTTAAAAGCAAGTCAGTGGTTCAGGAATTGTGGGGATGGACAGGCAGGGTGGCTCATTCCCATGTTTCCTTGGGAAACTTGGCTGAAAGCTGAAAATTACCCCTCCCCCCCAGCTCCCCTCTGGATTTGGGAAGTGCTGTTCCTCTGCTTTTCCAGCCTCTCGCTTTCTGCTCACTGCCAGGCTTGGAGATCCCAAATTTCTCCCTGGAAATAATTTTTCTCACAGTATTTTCAGCCTGGACAGGGAAGCAGAGGAAGTGTCCTAAGTGCTGCTTTCTTTGGGTGATGCCAGAGTGATTTCCAGACCCCCAGGGTGGAGAAGAAGGGTGGAGCAGCCTCCAGGCTCCCCAGTTCCGAAATCCAGCCAATGTCAGGCTCGTGTTTCCTGCCCCAGCAGCAGCTGGGGATGTGGGAAGGGTGCTCGGCCTGGTGGGATGGGGACCATGGAGCAGTTGCTGTGGATGTCCAAAGCACATCACATAAAACTTCAAAGCGTTCTGTCAGCTTTCCAAGTCCTTCTGGGCACCATTGTCAGGAGATCAAGAAGGTTTATGGAGCCTCCCAAAGCACATCTGGATGCTGTTTATGGGACTGGGCTTGGTATGATCACATCTGTGGGAGGGGTTGGCACTGGGAGCTGCTCTGGGAGTGCCAGGGCCAGGGGCTGGTGGCATCTCCCTGTGCTATGGTCAGAGAGGAACCCCAGAGCTCAGGGTTTCCTTGCTGCTCTCAAACTGCTGCCAGCAGTTTCCTCAGAGGTTGGTGCTTCCCAGCTCCTTCCCTCCACAGCCCTGGCAGTGCTGGGAGCCTCAGCACCCTCCAGCTGCCAGTTTGGGTTGGGTGACAAGCTGGTGGCCTTGTGCCATGGGTGGTGGGACTGTCTGGGGACTCCACTGTGCTGACAGAGAGTGGGCACCAACTTGCGCCACAGGGAAGAGGAAATGAAATTGTTCTCTCCTATGAAACACTCACAGAAGCTTCTTTATTGATTAATTTTAATTTTTTTTAATAATAAAGTGTCTTTGACCTCTTGCCTCTTCCCAGAATGTCCAGGATGGATTTTCCAGTGCCATAGAATGTGTGATAGCGAGGCAGGAGACAGTGGCACTTGCTGGGTCCCCCAGTGTCTCTGCACCCCATGGTGGGGCAGGAACCAAATGAAGTGGCCACAAAACATTTTTTATGACCTGCCTGTGTGATTCAGTCACAGTGGCAGCAGGTCACAGCCTGGCTCTGTCCCCATGGCGTGCCCTCCAACCTGACATCCCAGGGACAAGCATGGGCAGTGGGAGAGAACAGGGATGGGAGCAAAGGGAAGAGTCCCCAGGGCTTCCCTCACATGCTTTGGAGGGAGAAGATTCTGCTTGGTCCCTGCTGGTCTCATCCCTCCACCATCCTCTGTCCTTGTCTATCTCTGGTGGTCCCAGCACTGGTCGGGTCGTGGGTGGCATTTGGGACACCAGGCTCTCCAGGCTGGTGGCACAAACCCCTCCAGGAAGGGAACTGAATCACCACCACCCCCTGAGGGCTGTGTGTGGAGCAGGGCTGGGCCTCCTCCCCTGGCAGCGGGGATCTGTGTTCTCTTTGGGGATGCAGGATTGAAACCACAGCCCATTGCTGGGGAAGCTCCATGGTGGGCGTGAAGCGCCTTCTCCCGAAGGGTGCCGGGGGGAAGGGTGAGAAGAAAACCCCCACACGTCTCTGGAAATTGCTTTCCTTCCTCTTCTCCTTCCAAAACAGTGTAATTAACAGAAATAAACTCCTCAGTGCTGTTAATTTGGAAGGCCTGTGTGCCAAGCTGGAGCTGTGCTGGGAACAGTTAATTATTACCCAAACGGGGTCTGAGCGGGGCTGAGAGCGTTGAGGAATTATGAAACTGGAACGAGGGAGGCCCATTCTTGGCAAACACTTCCGTGATTCAAATGCTGGGGAATTCAGCATGTTTTTCTCTTTCTTCTGGGGACTCTGAGCCAGCCCTTGGTGCAGCTCTCATGGTGGGGATGGAGTGGGAACATCAGCCCAGGAAAGCTGGTGCTGAAGCAGCTTCTGCAGCTCTTCTGTCACAGCAGCAGTTAAAAATAGCTTTGGCAAGTCCATAATTAACCCACTGTTGCTTCTGGGAACTGCCCAAGGTGTGGATTTGTGGGTGTGAGGTTTGCTGCTGGATCTGAAGGTGCAGGTACATGAGGATGGTCACAGAGGCTGCTCTGCTTTTCTGAGCCTCCCACAGGAAAGTCCCTGCTGAGTTGTGTTTCTGCTGCATGAGATCCCCTCTGCTTGTGGCTTCTGCTGTTCCGTGAGGGCAAATCCTCCCCTCCTCCAGCCGGTTGTGTTGGCAGAGAAATTCCTGGTAGGATCCAAGCTCTGCTCTCCAGAAAGGCTGGAGGGAACATCTGACATTGCCCTCCATCTGTGGCAACATGATGGCAGAACTTTCTTCCTCTCTGCTTCCTGGTTTTATCAATCCCTGAAACTGGAGATCTGGCCCAGCTGGGGTTAAATGAGCAGGAGTTTTGTTGCTGCTGGGATCAGCAACCTGTGGGATTGCAGAGCAGCTGTAGGAACTTGGGCAGGAGCCTCTCAGCACCTGAGGTGGCTTCATGTGAGGTGCCCTCATGGGAACTGAGCTCAGCTTTGCTTTTCCCTTTAAAAAACCCCTTGATAGCCTTGAATTCCTGCTTAGGAAACTTCTCACAAAAATGTGCACGTGAACTGGGATCAAGGAAGATGAAAGGGGGTTTGTGGTGATTTTTGGAGTTAACCAACATGGTTGGAGCTTTTTAGCCTGAAATTAGACAAGCTGAGATGAGATTTCCAGAAGGCTTTTGATAGGAGCTTAATGGTCATAAACTTTAGTTTATTAAATGTAAAATAATTTTTTTAATGTGATGTTGTGAAATGTTTCCTCCAAGATAAGTAAGTGGTGGTATGTGGAGGGAGGGTGGGAGGTCAGAGCTGCTCCTTGAGTAAGACTTGGGCAATCCTTCCTCTCTCACCAACCTACAGCCCCCCTCAGAGACCCCTCCTGTGCCTTTGGGCAGATCTGGTGCCACACACCTGAGGAAGGGAGACCAAGTCCAGGCTTGTGAGCCCCTGGGCATCACCTCTTGGAGAAGCAGCCCCTGAGTCAGGGGAAAATCAGCAAAACAGCCCTGAATCCTCCATGTGGGCAGGAAAATGCAGCAGATGGGCTTGGGAAGCTCAACTTCCTTGTCATGTGGTCATAAATGAACTTCAGCAACACTGGACATGTTTCTTTATTTTAGAAACACCTCTGGGGCCATTGTTTAGAGAAGGGAAATGCTCTGTCCCTCCCCCAGGACGGGTTGGGTTGGAAGGGACCTTGAGGGTGCTGTAGTTTCCATCCCTCCTTTAGACCTGCTTTTGGTATCAGACCCCTCAGGTGGATCAGGACAGGGAAGGATTTAGGGACCAGGTTTTATTTAGGGCTCTGAGGCTTTGTGTGTGCACAAGTTCAGTGCAACACCAGCCCCGTGGTGGGATGTGGGTTTGAGCTGAGCTTTGGGGTGTTACTGACCCTTTTCACTTTGCTGTGCAGCCTCACCTTGCTCCTCCCTGCCTGGGTGATGTCCCCAGGCAGGGTGGGGCTGACACCACCACGCTGGGAGCACCAGGAAGAGCCCTGAGCTCGCCATGGAGCTACTCCAGTGTGGAGGGGCTGTGATCCCACGGTCCCTGTGTGGCAGCACCCTGGCCCCACAGGGGGTGTTTCTGAGCCCTGGGAAAGCTGCTGGGGCTGAGCCCCCTCCCTGCCTGGCCCCAGCACCCCCCTGGCTGAGCAGGGCAGGTCCAAGGTCAGCATCCCCCCCCCGGGCTCTCCCACTCCTCAGAGGTCACTCGTGCCGAAGCAGAAAAACAGTGCAGCAAAGCAGAATTGCTGCTTGAGTTGCTTTTTTTCATTAAAAAAGGAGGCAGGGAGAAACATCAAAATCAACCCCCTGCCCCCACAAATCCTTCCCTTGTCTCGGAGTATTAAAAACATCCTGGAGCTGGGGCCATGCCTGTGTTCCTCAGCGCTGGAGAAGGATTTCTGCCAAGACACTGACCCCTTGTGGATTTTGCAAATGTCTTTGAATCTCTTTTCCTCTTCGGAAGGCGAGGGGGAAAAAAAAAAAACAAAAAACCCAAACCCTTTCAAACCTTTGCTTGGTCCTTTGCAAGGCAGAGCCATCAGAAGATTTATTCTTAAACGGAGGCTGCGGGGTGATTTATGGAATTGCAGCTGAGCCGCATTGTGTGCTGGTTACAAATTGCACAGATATTCCATGGGACATGAGCTCCAATGAGCACGGGATATATTACACTGCAGGGAAAAGGGGAGCTCAGAACCAGCTGGCCGACTGTAACAACTCCAGCCACTTCTCTTTGAAGAGGAGATGATCTCCATCTGGCTTTAATACAAACCATGATGGACTGACACCGGCTCTCGGAATATCTTATACAAACGGGATCATTGCTGCTTGCGTTTTTCCAGAGCTGTCACACCACTTTATTCTGTGTTTTATTCCTTTTTCCTCCCCCCTGCTCTGTTTCTTCATGTTGGCCACTCCTTGTCGAGCTTTAGGAGCTGCTGGGGGTTGTTTCTCGGCAGAGGAAGGGTTTTCTCTGAGTGGGGAGGGCGATGCTGCAGTGCCATGTGTGGAATCACGGAGCTAAATTGGCTACCTAGAAATACAGCCCAGATGTGAACAGGGAAAAGGAAGCTGGAACACATTATCAGGAAGGATGTGTCTCCTTTGGAGTAAATCCCTCCCAAGGAGCCCCCTCCTCTGGATGTTGGTGGCTCCAGGAGCAGCCAGCTGTGAGCCTTGCTGTGGTGGTTGTGCTCTGGGGGGGGGGTGCTGTGGGCTGGGGACACCCCTGGAACCTTCCAGACAGCACCAAGTCCTGGTGAACCAGGCTCTGTGGAGCCCTGAAGCTCAATCTCCAGCATCTGGTTTAAAATCTTCATCTCTCCACAAAGGAATGTCCTGGCCAGGTTTGGTAGCCCATGAGTGGGAGGAATTGGTGAATGGATGAGATTCCTTTTAAGCACTTGTTGTCCTCCAGGATCAAAGGTTTCTGTGTAAGCAGTCTCATATTTTGGCTTGTTAGGAAGTCACAGTGGTTTTGTTTAACTCCCTTGGCTGGATAATGGACCATTCAGCACTGATTTTGTTCTTGAGCTCTTAGACCTGACTTCTATTGTGAATATCTAATGGCAAGTCTGTGATTTTTGGTGTGAATTGGCTGTTATGAATGAATATTCCTGACACACCCAGTGCCAGGAAATAGCCTTTAAAATCCAGCTGCAGCTCAGAGTGCTTCAGCCTTCCCTGAGCTTTCCAGGCAATGTCCATGGTTCCCTGCCTCAGTGCTCCTGGGAAGCACCCATAAATACCCACTGGGGTGAGAAATCCTGATTTTTGGTGGTTGATAGTTGATATTTGCATCCCTTGAGACAGCTGCTGGCCCTGGGGTTTGGGATGGAGAGGGGGATGCATCCTTCCCATTCCATCACAGTCTTCTGCCCCTCAAAGGGTGGGTGCAGCTTCCAAAGCTGAGCTCCTCATCCTTAGATTAAATGGACAAAATGTGGGCGAATTGTCCCCACTGGGAGCTGCAGGCTGTAGTTACATCTTTTATGGGCCAGCCTTTTGATGGTGAAGTCCTTATCCCTCCTGCCTGGTCCAATCCAGCATGTTCTCAGAGCTGGCTTCAGGCCACGGAGCTCCAGCCTTCAGACATTCTAATTTTGGCCACCCTTTGAGGACCTTTTGGGCCAGAGAGTGCTGTGGTGTCTGGCAGTTTGGTCCCTGGCACACCCCATGGTCTGGCCTGGGAGAAGTGCTGGGAGGACAGAGCAAAAACTCTGAATTTCTGCAACCCCAGGCAGTCCTGGCCAAGCCTCCCCGCTCTGGTGGGGTTACACAACTCCAACATGGCTTTCTCTGAGATACTAATTAGGGATGGACAAACCAGAGGGAAGAAAATAAGAAATCCCTTTGCACTCATTGTGGGGTTAAACAAAGTTCAGCTTTCTTCCTCCCCCCATGTTATTTTTCCTTTCAGTGCAGGCTCTGCTCATCCAGGTTTCAGCAGGACTGGGATGCAGGGCTGCCTGAGTGCTGCAGGATTTCCAGACAAGTCTGAATCCCTAAATCTGAGAGTCTGTGGCACTTAGAGCAATCCTGTTGTGCTCCTGGCGCTCCAAACAGGATCAATTGGTGTGCTGTGTATCCTGCAGAGGTCTGGGTGTTGCTCAGGGTAGCAGCTCTTTATCCCTCCTTTTTCAGGTGGGGCTGAGCTTGATGCTGGAGACAACAGCCCTTGGCACCCCCATCCCAGCTTGGCTGGCTCCTCCTACAGCCAGGCTGCTTTTGGTGGTGTTTGTTAATGGTTGGACTTGACCTTAGGGGCCTTTTCCAGCCTAAAGGATTCCATAATTCCATAAATCCTCCGCTCAGAAATCCTCTCCGTGCTGCTGCTGGCCTCCCTCTGAATTCAGCTCGGTGAACACAAACCCCTGAGCTTTCCAAACAAATCAGGAGGAGCAGGGAGTGAATTTACATGGCCCAGTGGCCCTGGCTGGGCTCTGCTCCTCTCCTTCCAACAGGAGCCTCTTCCCGCAGACCTCCCTGCCACGGTGGAAGCCACGCCACCACAATGGGCTTGTCTCTGGCTAATGAAGCTCTGCATCCCACTGCAGCATTCCTCTGATGCATTAGGAAATAGTAATCATTCTTCTCTGGCACTGGCTTTGATAAGCAATTGCCTTTGGCCAAAAGCCGTGCCAAGATTTTGCTGCTTGTTACAGAGCTAAAGATGTGACATTGCAGCACTTGTAATTGGGATAATTTAACACCCTGTTAGCAGGGAGCTGGAGTGGCCCTGTCTCTTACCTAGGTTTGGGGCAGTTTTAGAAATCCAGCCATCATATGGAAGAATCATTTTTAAAATAGAAATATGGATGCATTATTCATTACATTAATTCATTTGCAAGTGTGGAGGAGAAGCTTTTTGGCAGCACAGAATGGGGGGGGCTGCTGTGATAGGAAATCTGGAGTGAGCCATGCCCCAGTTTGGTAAACTGGGAAATAATGGACTACGGTTCAAATCCTAAATCTGGTCTCAGGCAAGACCCTTCCTTTTAAGGAGTTGTAAAATGAAGGTGATATTTAGAATTTCAGGGTCCTTGTAGGGTGGTGCCATTAGTGATCATTCCCCTGATTAATCATCGCTCTTTGGGCTTGATGAGCAAGGAAGAAGTTGGGAATTCTGTTTCGTAGGGCCTCCTGCAGTGCCCGCAGCCCTGCCTTGCCCCCAGTGTGGTGGATCCCAGGATGTGGGTCCTGGAGCATCCCACCCTTGGGAGGATCCTGGGTCTTCCTCCTGTGGGTTCTGTCCCAGCCTGGAGCCTGTCAGACAGCTCTTGTCCCCCTGGGAGCCAGTGCCAGCTGTGGCCTTGCCATGTGCAGCTCCAACTCCTCCTGTCCTCCTCAGGACCGTCCCACCATGCCAGGACCCCTCTGCACCCAGGGCTCTGCAGCTCCTTTGAGCCTCAGGGCTGCTCTGCCTCCTCAGCTCCTCCCTGCTCTTCTCATCAGGACCACGGGCTCTCCTGATCCACAGTCCAACCAAGGTTTCCTCTCCCTGCTATGGAAAACCTTTCCAGCAGCTCCCGAGGTCTCCAAGGGCTTCTCCTCTCCTCCAGGCTGGCTTGCCTGTTGGCTTTGGAGGCTGTGTTCCCCTGGCAGCCTTCCAGGTGTATATTTAGAAAGGGAGATCATACCTTCCATCTCAGGAATAACCAATGATGACTTAATTTAGAGCATGAAAATTAAAAACTCCCTCTCTGACTGAGGAGCATTCAGGCACTGCAGCCTCCTCCTTGTCAGCTCTGATTTCCTCTCTTGGTTGGGGGTTCCTCTTTGTCAGCTCTGGGCATCCTGGGCTTATCTGGGAGCAGGAATGTGTGGAAGGAGCCACGGGGACCAGGGTCTCTTCTGCTGGCACTGCTGCTGGTGTCCAGCTGTGTCACTGGAGCTGAATTCCATGGGAGACTCTTTGCCATTCTTTGCAATTTTTAGCAGACAGAAGATTAAAAAAATATATATACTTTTAAAATCTCTTTGGATCATTAATACAACTTTACACTTCCTGGAGGCTTTTCTGGGGCACCTTCAGAGAGCTGTGTGGGTACATTGCAAACAAATGGGCTGGAAAGTTGGGTGTAACCTCCATCCTGGCAGGGAAAACCCATTTCTGGTGTCTGGAGTTTGGTGCCTTGCTCACACAAAGGGTTGAGGCTCCTTTGGCAGTTTCTGCTCCTGTGGAATAAGAGAACTCTGGGCTGTGCTGGGGACAGGATGCCTGATTCCCTCCTTTCCTCACTGCCAGCTGAGAGGCCAGGCTGGACAGGGCTTGGAGCAGCTGGGGCAGAGGAAGTGTCCCTGCCCATGGCAGGGGAGTGGAATGAGCTGATTCCTGAGGTCCCCTCCACCCCAAACCAGGCTGTGATTCTGTGACTCTCTGGGCAAGCCGAGCACAGCTGCTCAGCTCCTTTACACCCACCTTTATTTGTAAATCTGGGATTAGCACCAAAACTGGGTTCCTGAATTCCTTTCCTGCAGCCTGGTGCTCATCTCTTGTATTTAATAACATCATGGAGGAGTTGGAAATGGGTTAGAGACTGATAAAGCCCTGGAGACCTGCAGGACAAAAAATTCTGTGTGCTGCCAAGAGAAAGGCTTTCATTCTGCTCCTGGAAGCTCAGCTTTCCCCACTGCTGCTGATCACACCACTTTTTTCACCTCCTCTATCAGCTGTGTTATCTGAAGGGTGCTCTGAGTGAGTGAAATGTTGAAAGGCCCCAGAGTTAATTGGCATTAAGGATGGTGTAGTATTATTAGGTGTGCCTTCATGTAACAATCTCCATTTTGGTCTATTTACTCTGTACTACTGAGTAAATGTGGAGATAAAAGAAGGTGGAATTAGCACTTCTCTTGCTTGCACTAAAGCCAAGCTGCATTATTTTCTTTTCAGTGGGTTTAGGCCTAAAAGTAGCTCAGGTATGTGCAAGTTTAAACAAGAAGAACCAGGGCCCCATTAAAAATTACTCTCTCCTGGATAATATTCAACACAGGATTAATAGTAAAGAGGCTGATGTCATCCCAGAGCTCCCGTGACCCTTTGCACTTCTTTAGCACACTGCTGAAAGAAAACGTTCCTGACACACAGGGCTTGTCCTGCTGGAAAATCTGATGCTGCCTTTTTTCCCCAAGAGCAGAGGGAGAGGTGTTCTGAGCAGTACAAGAAAAATTAATTGGGAATTAGGAACTTCACCTGAACAACCACCTTCCCCTCAAAATCACCTGGCTGCTGTGTCCATCCCAGGGTGTCTGTCCCATGTTCCCAGAGCATGGAGAAGGTTGGGAGCCCACCTGTGATGTTCCCTGTGCAGGATTCTGCTCGCTGCTCTCCCCCCTTGGCAGCTCCAGCAGATGCCAGGCAGGGATGGGCTCTGTCCCTGCTGGGACCCTCTGGAGCTGAGCTGCTCCAGGCTGTGCTGGAACAGCTGGGGTTGGAGCTGGGCAGGTTCTCCAGGGGTGCCAGGGCAGACACCACAATGGAATTGCTACCAGTCCCACCAGGCTGCAGCTGGCTGGGGATAAAACCAGACTGGATGTGGCACTCAGTGCCATGGTTTAGTTCAGATGTTGGGGCGTGGGTTGGACTCGATGCTCTTGAAGGTCTCTTCCCACCTGGTCATTCTGTGAACTCTGAGAAATGATGAGTGGGCTTCTCTTTTCCCTGTGCTTGGGTAGCTCAAGGAGAAAACTGGAGAATACTCAGGCTCAAGTGAATTGAATTTAACCTAACTTGTCAAAATTTAATCAGTGACACTAGAAATAAAAGGGCTGTGCAGGAGTTTGGGGATTTGGATGGGATTAGTGAGGCTATATGGTCCCAGTGCTCTTCATGGAGAGCATATCTTGCATTTTGAATTTGGTTTTCTCTCTCTGCCTAGGCTGGGCTCTAAAACCCTGATTTGTTCTTCAAGGCCTTGGCTGAGTCATGTTCTGCACTGCACCAGCCTGGGCACTCCCAAATTGGGCTGGAAAAGGGCTGGATGAAAGCAGAGCAGCATTCTGGGCTGTGGGGTTATGAGCAGGTCCCTTGATAAGGAACTGGGTGTGCTGTGAAATAATTAGGGACTCCCATCTCAGAATCATCACAAACATTAATTAGCAGATTTCATAATTTCAGTCACCTCCTTTTCCACGTGCCTGTAGGGACAGGTAAACGCTCCAGCTCTGTCCTGGTGTGCAGCCTGTGGCATTGGAGGGGCAAAGTGCCCTTTTTTCAGAGCCATCCCTGCCAGGATGGAGGTTACACCCAACTTTCCAGCCCATTTGTTTGCAATGTACCCACACAGCTCCTGCACTGGTGGCAGAGACATCCTGTGCTGAAGGATGGAGGGATGATGGAAGTGGCATTTGGGATGTGTCTGATGTGGCTTCCCCTGACAGAATGGTTCAGCTCCCCCAGGTTCTGGGTCCTGAACATTTCCTCCTGCTGAGCAGCCTCAGCCAGCAGCTTCAAAGGCTGCTCAGCCCAAACCAGAAACCTCAAGAAAGGATTCAGCCCCGGGAAAACCCAGAGGCCACGTGCCGTGCATATGTCTGATAAACCACTCCCAAATTCGTTCCTATCAAGCTTCAAAAAAAAGGCATCTCATGGTTTGCATTTCCCTTTTCCTGTCAGAAAGCCAAAAATGTCATTTTCAGGCCACACCTCCGTCTGCAAGTTGCAGTAACTTATTGAAATCAGTTTGGGCTGATGTCATCAGTTGTCCTTTAGGGCCTGGAGGGATTTTAGGCTGGGATTAGATTTTGGGGAGATCAGAAGGCAAAGCAGTGAGTGCCTGATGCTTCCAAACATCTCCCTGTGGAGGGAGAGGAGCAAAGCCTGGCTGGGGGATGTGCAGAGGAGGGGCTGTGCTGCCTTTTTGGTGGGAAAAGCTTTTCTGTGCAGTGACAGGCAGTGCAGGAAGCCTGGTGGGAAGCTCTGGTGATGGATCCAACGCCTCACATTGAGACCAGAAGCCTCTGAGATAAAACAGGAACGTGTTCTGCCAGTTGCCATTAGCACACAGCCAGTGACTGTGCAGATGGTTTGAATTCTTCCTGATCAGATGGGGAGGCTGAGATGGGAGCCCTGGCTGGAGCTGTGCTGCAGAGCCTGGAGCTGGTGGGATTCCTGACAGATGTTGGTCACCAGTTTTTGGGAATGGTGGTGGGGGGGAAATAATCTCAATTTCACAAAAGCTGGTGCTTTTCCCTCTGGGAGAGGGGCATTCCTGGGCTCTGGGGTCAGGAGCTTTGCTGGGGCTCTGACCATCACCACGAGGAACCTAACTGATGAAGATCATGGAAGTTACTTGCAGCTGTTACCTCCCAGAAGATGGGAGATGGGAGAAGTGGGGATGGATGGCAGCAGGAAAAGCTTCCCTGTGCTGCCCTCGGGGTGGGAGAGCCTTGGGAATGGGACAGCAGCTTGTGGCTGGCCTCACATGAACCCCAGTGATGGAGAACTGGGAATGGAGGGATCTGCAGCTGGCAGAGGAGCTGTTTCCAGGGATATCATGTCCTGTTTGCTCCCAAACCTCCGTCAGCTGTGGATTCCATAGGAATTGTCACTTCACTTCAGCTGCAGGGCTGCTCTGGGGCAGATTTACTGGGCAGGGGTTTATTGCATCTGTCAGAATCCTGGAGGTTTGGGGGAGCAGCAGAGACCTTTCTCCTGTGGAAGGGTAAAAGATGTGGGTAATTTTGGGGTTTTATCTGGCACCTTGAGCAGGGGAGAAGCTTTGGAGGCACCGCAGAGCGTGTGGGGAGCTCCGGGTGAGCCTCGGGGTCATGGGATGGTGAGCAGCTTCTTCCAAAGATGGGAAAAGGAGGAGGGAAATTCTGGCACTCAGTTTGGCAGGTGGGAGGAGTGTCAAATGTGGGCGTGTGAGTGGACTCCTGGAGGCATTTTGGGGTTTGTAGGGTGATGCTGGGGCTTGTGGTGGGGGAGCTGCCTGTGTGGCCAGCACTGAGGAATGGGAAGGGCCCATCTGGACCAGTTTGGATTGGGCCACCTGCTGCTGTCAGGCTGGGAGAGACTTCTTGTCCTGTTTGTACAGCACTGGAGTGTCCCCCGGGCAGGCTAATGGATTTAAATATCAGAACAGTTAGGTCCTGGTTACCCCCTGTATTTCCTGCAGGATTTTTCCCATGGCATCTTCACAGCCCAGTGAGATGCTGGTGGTAAATGGGCAGGTGGCTGGAGCTTTACCTTTACTTTTTTGTTAAAAAAGTACAACCCCAAAAGGATGCTCTGTCAGCCCCTTCCATGCCCTCGAGGGAAGGTGCCTGATCCTGTGGGAGTTTGGCTCCTAAAAGAGCAAAGATATGACTCCAAGAGCACCCTCTTAACAATATTATTGCCTGATCTTCAGGCAACTCCTTATCTCGTACTTTGCCTTGATCTAGGAGGGAAATCCTTTGTCTGTGTGTCACTGAGCACAATCAGTTCCAGTGTTCTGAGCACCAGACACGCTCTGGATCCAGCCTTTGGCCCTGAGACCTGAGATTTGCCTGTGTTTACAAGCCCAGTAATTGCTGTCCTGAACCTGTTATCAACAGAGATACATGCAAGGGAAATTGCAAGGTTATGGTTGAAGCTTGCAGGGTTTTAGACTAACAAATATTTTAGCCTGAAGATATATTCAATTTGATTTTGCTTTTAAGTGGCTCTGGGTAACATGAGAAGTTGCCTGTCAAATTTGATGGGGTCAGTAAAATTCAAGCATGTTGGACTGTAATTAACATTTGAAAAGAATTTGCTTAGGAATTAGCTGTTGGCAGTGCAGAGCAGCTCCTTGTGTGGAAGCAGAGCTGCCCATCAGGGTCCACCCTGTCCTGGGCAGTGCAGGGAGGGAAATCCAGCCTTTTCCACTTGTCTTCCTGACAGTTACTGCAGGACTCCTCATGGGATGCTGAGTGCATCAACCACCAGTGATTCCATTCAGGAATGTCATCATCATCCCAGCACTTGCTGAGGGGGAAAGGCATTTCTGCCCTGATGGGGTGGGAGAAATTTATAACTGAAAGTGTTCAAAGAGGCTGAATTGTTCAGTTTATCAAAGCTTTGGCAGTTTGGCTCAATTTGCCAAATCCTTCCCTAATAAATAACTCGACAGGCTTTGTCAGGGAACAATAGTGTTACTTAGGAGTGCTCTGTAATTAAGGCTGAAATTGTAGTGATAGACACCTTAAGGATTTTTTTGGTCGGTGTGGATTAGAGCTGCAGGGATGGGAGCTGCTTTGGGGAGCAGAGATGACTTCTGAGAGCTGAAGGTGCCATCCCTAAAATGTTAAACCAAGCTGTGCCTCAGAGCTATTTTTCTACTTGGAATAAGTCACTTTGTGCTTGGTGTCTGGGGTTAGGAGGGGGTTTTAAATAGGCTCTAAAATCCAAACATCAATGAGGACTTGAAAATGTAGAGCCAAGTAGTGGTGGATGGGCATCATTTCTGCTAATTAGACTCATTAATGTGCCAGCAGCTGTTAATGATGGAGACAGATGATATTGAAGAGCATCTGTTTTGTTTTCTTTACAATTTGTGTGAGTTAGTGGGGTTTGGAACAACCTGGGCTCATGGAAGGTGTCCCTGCCCCTGGCAGGGTTTGGAATGAGAAGAGTTTAAGGGTTCCTTCCAACCCAATTGATTCTGCCCTTCTGAACATCTTCAAAAAACCAAGTGTAGAAAAAAGAAAAGAAAAACCAGCATACTGTATGGAGTGTTTTCCATTTAAATAGTGATTCATGGGCTTTCCCCTCAAATTCCCTTCCTTGTTTTTGGAAAGAGTGTTGTGCCCTCTGTGCTTGCCTGAGCCCTGCAGGGTCCTGGCCCTCTGAGCACAGCTGCCCTGGCACATTTGCTGTGCTCACAACCAGAGTAGCTGGCACAGCCCCAAAGCAGTGTTTGGGCACCTCTTAGCTCTGCCAGGCATCAGCCTGGATAAGGAAAACCCCTGTGGGATGTATTCCCTAACCAGGGCTTTGTGGGGCCAGAAAGAATCTGAAATGCTTGCAGGGCTTGTGTGGTTCCTTTGTCACCAAGCTGTCAGAGCTTTACAGACACAACATTGTTCACTGCACAGAGTCCTGTGCCAGGTGGGCACTGCAGCTCCTCTGCCAGCACCAGCTGTGGGCAGTGGTGATGCTCTTTTTTTTAACCAGAATCCCAAATTCTCCTTCCCCGAGGGTCTGTGTGTCACCTCCTGCCCTTTCTGGTGGCACTGGCTGTGTGTGGGTGCCAAGTCTTTTGTGAAGGACTCTTCCAGCTCCTGGAGAATGAGATATACCAAATTTATCTGTCCTGTTTTATCTGATGAAGGAGCTTTATCTCTTGTACCTTGTCTGCTAAGGCCACCCCGTGAGTCTGAACGTGCTCTGGGTGGGGATGTGAGAGTGTGGTGGGATCAGCTGGCCCTGACCAGACTCTGGGCAGGGAAATTGGGTTGTGCTGCTGTGCAGAGGCTGCTGAGCCCTGCTCTGGCCCCCCGGTGCTGTGTGCCTGCCCTGCAGAGCTTATTTCCACTGCTGACACTCAGCTCCATGTGGCTGAGGCCATCTTTAGGATATCCTTGGAACGTTTTCTTGGGCAAACAGGCTTTGCTTCTTCACCAGCCCCGAGCTATTTGGGCTTTCTGATGTTATCTCTGAGTTAGTTTACCTTCCTTATCGCCCTGGGGGTTTGGCAGGGGGGATTTCTGTGTCTGGCTGCTGTCTTGCAAGGCTGATGTTGGGAAAGCCCACCTTGGATTTACAGCTCTGCTCTGGATCTGCCTCTTCCATGGTAAAATGGCAAGAGGTCTCTATCTCCACAAAGACTTGGGTTGGATTTATCTGAGTGACACTGACAAAGCAAACAGAGGGTTTGTTGGAGAGGACATGGGAGAAGGCCTGGGAGTGAAAGATCCTTCAGGGTGGCAGGTCAAGGATGAGCCGGGGCTGGACATGTGGGAGTTGTGCACAATAGACACCCATTTGAAAACTTAATCCTTTAATTTCCCCTCATCAAACGGGTCAAAATAATATAATAAAGGCTTTCTCATGGAGATGCAAGCTGTAATTCAGGGCAGCCTTTTTTCATTTTGCATTTTCCCCTGCATAAAGTCCCTGTCTTCTGTTCCAGAAGCAGCAGCAGCACTTGAGAGCAGAAATGAGAGGCCCTGGCAGGACTACAAAGGGCTCCGGAGGAGCAGGTACGCCGGGGATGAGGTAAGTGCTGCCGTTTGGGTGAAATAGGTGTGGAAAGTGCACTCTGCACACGTTAGGCTTCAAAGCCAGCAATAATTACTGCGTTTGAGACTGTATCAGCAGCCGGGGCTGCCCTTCAAGTCGGGCAGGAATTCTTTGTGCAGGGCTTTTGTTCTGCAGACATCCAAGCTCCTCGTGGTTCACCCGAGGAACCCAGGGAAGTGTCGTGGCTTTGAGCTGGGCTTGTGTGGAGCCCTGGCTTTGATGAATTCATCGGGGTGCCCTGTGAATATGACTGGGCTGTAATTGCTTTTAATGGCAAAACCATGAAAGGAGAAAATAAGTGCTGGGGTGGGTGGCAGCAAGATGGATCTTGCAGGCTCCTGGCAGGGCTCTGCTCTCTGGACTTGCTGCTCTTGGTCTCGTGTCCTTCTGCCTCTGCGGGCCCTGCAGAGGCTTGGAGTTGAACTGGTGGTGTGGGGCTGGCATCTCCCAGATGATGTGTGCTCTATTCCATCACTGTGTGCTAAATACAGGGTCATTTGGGGGGATAGAGCCAAAAAATAGCTCTCAAGTGGATTTTGAGATGGATCTCCATGGAGGAGGTCAGTGATGTGCTTGTTTTACAGAAAAGAAATGGCTGAAATTATTTAAGTCCATCATTGCATTGTTAGTGACCCAGGATAAGGAAAAAGTTTTGATGCACTGAGTAAGAGCCACCCAGCTCCATCACCCCTGTGACTGCTCCAAAGTAACTAAATCTGGATGTTCCCTCTGAATCACTGTCCCTCTGAGCCTGCAGGGTAGGCTGCAGCATTCTCCCAGCAGCTCCTGTCCCCTCTCCCAGGGAGGGATTCCCAGATGGTTCACATGTCACCACTGCTGTCACCTTGCTCTGGCTGAGCCATGACTGCTTGGTGCCACCCCAGAGCCGCAGCCTGGCTGTCACCCGTGGGGAGAATGGGGAGAATGTCTCTCTTTGCAAACAGTGGGCTCGTTTTCCCTGCTGCGGGGGCCGGAGCACACAAAGGCGGCGCCACGGGCAGTTTTATCTCGGAGCAGAGCAGGGACCGATCTAATCTCTCTGCAGAGGCCTCCCTGAGCTGCTCTCCCCAAAGAGCCCTTGTGCTGGAACAATAAATGCCAGGGACACGCTGCCAGCCTGTGGCTGGGATTCCATTCAGACCCGTGGGCATTTCTTTCCCAGGGCCGGCGGGGTCTCGGCTCCCCTGTGGCCGCTGCCCACGCGGGCCCAGCCGGGCCGTGCCATGGCGGCGACAGCCGGGCTGCTGGCATGGCTGGGCTGCTGGCATGGCCGGGCCGTGGGCATGGCTGCTCGTGCCCACCATGATGTCCGGCCCGTGACAAAGCGCCACTATGGCCGGGGACGGGCGGAATGCGGCCCCGGGGCAGCCTGGCACCAGGAGCTCCTGGAAAGGCCGGGCAAAGCCCACACAGCGCGGCTTGTCCGGAGCACAATAAGGGATGTGTTGTGGTGGCATGAATGAGCTGGGCCAGGGATCTCAAATGTTTACTCTGGGCTTCCACAGCATGGGCAGAGGACGGCCGAGGCCTCCGCTCCTCCTCCAGGCAGTGAAGGCCGCTCTGGGAGCTTTGGCATCCAGCTTGGAGAACCTGGGCATTCTGGGCCACCTTTGTGGCCTCAAACAGCTCTCACACAAAGCCAGCAGGAATAGGATCCTGGAATGGTTTGGTTTGGAAGGGATCTTAAAGATCATCCAGTTCCAGCCCCTCGCTATGGACAGGGCCAGTGACAGATGTCATTTTAGTTGGTGCTTTGAGGTCCCGTTATCCTGCTCAAACCCTCTCTCAGGCTTCACTGAAGCAGTGCAGCCATCCATCATTAATGCCATTGTGCATCCTAATGCCTTTCAACATTCCCGGGTCCCCCATTCCCAGTGGTGAGACTGGAGAGATGTCCATGCAGTTTCCATGTTGTTTATGGCACAAGCTGCTCCTGTGATCCTGTGGATGGAGGATGTGGTGAAATCCCTTCTCTAAGATGGATCTGAGTAGTGCAGAGACATCATTAACATTCTCTGACATGTTCCTGGGGCAAGTGAGCCAGTTTCAGGTGAGGCCAGGGGCCAATGCCACCAGCTTGGTGGCCCTTGTGCCAGCTGCCCAGAGCGAGGGGCCTTGCAGCCCCCAGACTGTGACTCGTGCATTGTATCTGCTCCTCCTGCCAATGCTAAATCCCATTTATTACAGAGAACTTCACAGGCTTTTAATGAACCTTCCTGAGCTTAATTTACAACTTGGGGAAAGATAGACAAGGTGACAAAGTGAACTGAAATATGAAATTACTTTAATTGCAGAGGAGGACAGTTTATAGGCTTCAGAATCCAAGTCATTTATTTTAATGATCTCCTCTGCCCTCAACACATAATTACCATTCCCATTCCGAGCTGGTTTCAGGAGAGGTATGCAGGGAAAGCTGGTTGGACCTGTTCAGGCAGCAGAACTTTTGGCAACTCATAATCTGAGACGAAAAACGAATTAAAAGCAAAATATATTGTCATGTCAGAAACACTTTTCATTTAAGGCACGCTGGGTTTTGCCTCGTTTCCTGGAGACAGCTGTGGTCCATCTGAAAGCAGCAATCCGAGGCACACGGCACTGGTTGAGTGCCTTTCCAACCCAACATGGCAAAACACTTGGAAATCCCTGGGAGTCAACACGGGGGCCAAGGGGTAATGCAGCCTTTGGGGGAGGAGATGGAAATGTTTCATTTCCCTGTTGCTCCTTGCATTGGTGGGTTGGGTGTTTGGGGTGGTAATAAAAAAATATGGACTTTGAGAAATGGATGCTGCTTTTCCCCCATGGATATCTGATTTTGGCTGGTCCAGCTCGAAACCAGCTGGAGGTTTTCAACCCCTGTGGGAAGAGGGTCAGTCTGTGAGCAGCTCCAAGCTGTTTTCATGGAGTTCAGGTCCCTCAATGTGAAAATCTGGATGTTGCTGGAGCCACTTGTGGGTGTGTGGGCACATGGACATTTTGGTACATCCTGACTTTCCTGATGTGGTGCTTCGGGGGGTGATTTGAAGGAGGTTGTGTTGTAATTACCCAGCTTGGCTTAGCTCTGCCTCTGCTTCTCCAGCTGAGCTTGGCCTGGCTTCCTCGGAGTTAAAACTCTGATGTCCCTCAGAAACCTGAGCACCAGGCTTGGTTTTTCCTCTGGCAAGGGTGGGAAAGTGGGAGGAAATTGGGTGTAACCTGAGGAAGCTGGAAAGCAAAGATGAGCCCAGGCTGGTGGGACTCATGCCAGGGAGAGGGTTCTGAGCCAGGCTGATGCACCTTCCTGCAGGGAAAGGAGGTGAAAATACATTTTTCTTACAGGGATCATTAAGTTCCTTGGATTGGACAGTTGTGGCACAGTGTTTCTTGATTATTTTCAGATTTATTTTTTTTTTAACCACAAGAATGGGTTGTGGACCAAGTGATCATGGAGTCCTTAAAGTCTGTTAGCTCTATGTAAAGTAGTCATGAATATGTGACAAAATGGGACAACATCCAAAGGCACCTGGGCTCCCCATCCACCTGTTGGAATAGGCTGGCTGGGATTTCATGTGGCCCTGGCTGAAGTCATGCAGCCCCAGAAATTGGGGTTTGAGGGCTTCTGTGGGACTTGAGGCCATAAATCCCCCACAAGGGTCAGTGAACTGCCTGTGCCCAGGGGCACAGCAACTTGTCCCAGGGCCGGTGAGTTGCTGGAGTGGAAAACCAAAGATTTCCAAGCTAATGTTTCCCAAAGTTGGCATTTTGGCATCTTTGAGTTTGACTTGTTATCTAAAAGATTGGCTGCTGGAGCCGGTGGCACTGGGGCAGCTCTGGGCTCGTGGCTACTGCTGATCTGGCTTTCAAGGCTTAGCAACAAGAAATAGTAAATTAATTTTCCTGAGTAGCTCTGCCTCCTTGGCCAGATCAGTCTCCAGAATGAAGTGCTCCTGGCCTGAAGGAGAAGTGTGACATTCCTCCCCAAAACAAAATATCACAGGTCCCTTCATGTGCTCACCCCAGCACAGCCCCTCTGGCCCTGCTCCAGTGCTGCCTCCAAAGTATTTGCTTTAAAACCACTCTTTAAAAAAAGCTCTATCAAAAAGAATGTGAAGGATGCAGAGTTTAGGTCTTAAAATTGGGAAATAGTTCAATAAAGCTGCTTTTGTAAACTTCTTTCAGCCTCCTTGTGCAATAACCCACCCTGCTTTTCAGCCTGCTTGCTTCTCTCTGCTGCTGCTGGCCATCAGTGGGAGAAGTGATGGAAGGAAGAGGCCATTTGGCCTCCTTCTGCTGTTTTTTGTGCTTGGCAGCATCGAGGAGCTGGGCTGGGGAGGGGGATGCTCCTCTTGGTGTAGCCATGGGAATGAATGGGGTGATGTGCAGAGGGGAGCTTGGCTGGGTGTGGGGAAGTGTTCAGAGGGGCAGATGGTGTCTCCTGGCTGGTGTGCATCAGCCCTGGCACAGCTGGAGGCTTCAAAGCACGTGGGAGGATTGTTTGGGAGTGAAATTGGGCTGGCTGATGCCCAGCCTGAGCTCAGCCACCAGCGTGAAAGGACTCGGGCCTGGCCTCCCCTTGGCCACTCTCCTGGGCTTCCTTTGCTAATTCCTGCTCCTGGGAGGCCTCACAAACTCTGCCCTGGGACCTTCCGTGCCCAGGGTTGGTCATTCTTGGTGTGCAGGTGCCCAAATCCCATCAGCCATGTCCCTTTTCCCCCCTCTGGCTGTGCAGCCAGTCCTTGGTGCAAGGAGCTTCCAGGGCTGCCTCTCCTGGGGCTGTTCTTACCCAGGTCCTGCAAGGGTCACGAGTGAGGAAAACATCTCAGAATGGCTCCTGCCTCCCTTTCCACCAGCCCTGGCTTTTTAGGGAAAACATCTTTTGTTTGTTTTGATGTTCAGAGGTTGAGGGGGTGTTCTACTATCTTTTTCTTTTCCTTTTTTTTCTTTTTTCTCCCTACCTGACAGAACAGCAGTTTTCACACAATTCAGACTTAGGAAGTGGGAATCAAATTTCTTTCTTAATCCTGTGGGTTTTTGGTTTTTTTTTAATGAGGGTGTGTGAACTACAAGAAGGATCTTGTTCAGCCCCTCACTTGCTGATTTAGGTCCAAGCCAACAGAGCCAGGCTTGGAACTTTGATGCTGCTGGGGAAAAAACAGGGAGAAGTGGAGGGAAGGCTGTGGGATTGGTGGTGCTGCTCAGCAAACAGAAAGAGGAAAAGGAGAGCGATTTCTCATTCTGCTTCCTAACTCCAAACACAACCCAAAGTTTTTATAAACTTTCTGCTCAGGTTTCAGGAAACTGCAAATGAAACTGCATTCCTCTGTGTGTTGGTCTTTTTTTTTTTTTTTTTTTTTTTTTTCCTTTTGCCCTCTTTCTCTTTGAGATGTAATAAAACATCATCACCTACAAGGCTGTGGCCTTTAAAAGTATTCTCCGGAGGGCAGGCGAGGAGTGGAGGCAGATTGACTGACAGCTGGAATAAAGCCTCTCTATTATCTCTGGGATTATAATTTCCCTCTATTCTGGGTGTTGGAGCAACAAGAGCTTGGTTGTCTGTTCTTACTGGCTTCTCCTGTGCTGTGGAGTTCATCCCCCATCAGCTGAGGATACTGAACTTCTCATCACCTAGAAAATAATGTTTTTTCCAAAACTTGAAGGTCTTGAGTGTAACCGGTGAGAAAAATACAAGCTGTTAAAAAAAAGAATATAAAAATAACAGGAGTGGGGACAGAGCAGGCACTGCAGGATGTGGTCACAGCATTGTGTGGCTGCAGGGGGTCTGCCTGTCCTTCACCAATCTCTTTAACTCTTTAAACTGCTTTTGTGGCCAAGGCTTGCAAATCTCTGGTCCAGCAGCTGTTCTGGAGCTGCAGCTCCCAGGTTTGTCTGGAGGGAGCAAAGAACAGGGAAATGGCAGAGCTGGAGGTAAAAACAGAGGATCACCTTTTAAGACAGAGGCAGGAACCATGTCTGGGGCTGGTTCTAAGCAATTTAAGGGCTGGGCAGTGGGATGCTGGAGCTGATGTGGTGGGACAAGGTCTGGCCTGCAGTCCCAAGGCAGGGACAGGACTGCATTGGGGTGGGGTGGTGTGTAACCTGCTTGCTGCAAAGTCTGGGCCTGCCTTTTGGGGTGATTCCTGGAGTTTTCCTTGTGTCCCTGTCAGGACTCTGTGGGAGGAGGGGTGGGCACAGCTCTTTCCTCAGTGCACTCCTGCTCCTTGGCACAAACCACCCATGGGCCAGGAAATTCCTGCTGTGAGGTTTCTTGGAAGCCAAATTGTTCTTCATAATTAATCTGTGAGAAGAATACAGTACATATGTGTAAAAATGACCTTGAGATGTGGTGTAGGCTCAGCAGGTCATGCCTTGCACCTCCTGGGACTCGTGTTGCTGACCCATGACCAAGGGCAGACTCTGTTGGATTGTGCTTTATGGACACTCAAAGGATTGCCACCCCAATAACACATCCCTAGCATCTCCTTTCTGTCTGGAAATGGGCACAGTGCTCTGGAGAGGACCCAGAGAGTCCCTCCAGGCCCTGTGTGATGGGGAGCAGCCCTAAAGGCAACCAGTGCCCAGCACCAGGCACCCCAAATTGCTCAGCAGAGGCCATCAGGACACTTGGCTAATTAGAGAAGCCTCATTACTGGCAGACAAGGGGTATATTTATTTTTAAAGCCTGTCTGACAGTGAGAACAGGACTCTGGCCAGAGATCTGAGAGCCTGGCTATGCAATGGGGCTGAAAAAGGAATTTAGGTTTTTTCAAACCAAAGGCCCATGTCCCATGTCCTCCCTGCCAAGGAATAGGCAGGAGCAGGGAGCTGGGAGGGGTTGAGAGTTGTTATTTACACAAAGTTTCCGCCTCCTTCCTTCCTTCCTACCAACTCCCCATGACCCAGACCTGCCTGCTGAGGAAAACTGCTCCCCAGCCTTGCCAATTCTGGGATAAATAGGTCATCCAAAATATGCAAAAGCCAGTTCCAAGTCTTCCAGCAGTCAGAAAGACCTCAGAAGTCTTTGGATGCATAAAGCCTGTGCTAATTGTGTTATTTCCAACGTGGATTTTGAGGCTTTGGGACCTCTGGAAGTAGGGTCTTCCACGGCAGTCCAAGGGTGGGGATTTGGCAGAGGAAGCCAAAGACCATTTCCAGCTTTATTTCACCCATTTGCTCACTCAGGCCTTGACCATGGTGGTGGCAGCTGCATTCTGCATCCTCCCAAAGCCAGGGTTTTATCCCTCCCTGGGGATGGGGGCTGTAATCTTTCAATTAAAGCAGAGCAGAGTCCGGCCAAGGATGTCTTCATTTAAACCTCAGTGATGCCTTTAACCCCAGGAAGTGCAGCTGCCAAATTCTGCTGGGTGATTGAGGATGATATAGGAGGGTTTCCTTGAGGAAACTCTCCAGCATCCTGCACTGACAGATTTATGGGGTTTGCTCTGACCACGCAAGGCACCTCTGAAACAAGGGGGGAGGAAATGTGCCATGGAGCTGTCAAACCCTGCCTGCCCATGTTCACACATCCATGCTTTCACTCCTCTCCCAGCTTCATTTTGCTAAAATGCTGAAATACTTGTGGTTTTTCAAGATTTTTTTTCTTTTCCCCTCATGTAAATTTTCTTCTAAATGCTAACAAGCTGCTTTTCTTGCTCCTGAAGTGATGGTGCTATCTGATGAATCTGCAGTTGGTGTGAGCCTTGGGCAGGCTGGATCAGGGCTCTTCACTTGCTCCAGCTTAATTTCAAATAGAGCCATTGTTTTGAAGAGCTAAAAGCGTGTTTTGAGCTGCTTTTTGTCTGGTATCACAACTGTGTCTCCTGTAGTGTGTGAGTCTGAGCCAGATCAGAGGGAAATTATACCTGAGGTATTCAATATTACCAAAGGTAATCAATATTGCTTTATGTTCTTTATTTTCTTCTCTGTCTTGAACAAACTTCTGCTCTCAGTGAAGGTCCAACCTGTTTGCAAGGTTGTCTGTGCTCCTCCAAGTCTCTTGGAGTGATAAATAAGATTTATCACAGATCAAATTCAGTGCCAGGGCTTGAATTGTGGAGAAGTTTTAAGAGCTTTCCCAGTTCCTCTGCAAGTCCCACATCCCATGGCATGAAGATATGTCAGGGAGGGTTTTGTGGGATTTTAGGAAAATATTCTTCCCTCAGAGGGTGCTGGGCACGGGAACAGCTCCCCAGGGAATGGTGACATTTCCAAGGCTGCCAGAGCTCCAGGAGTGTTTGGGCAGTGCTCCCAGGGATGCCCAGGCTGGGATTTTGAGGTGTCTGTGCAGGGCCAGGAGCTGGATAATGATCCATCCCTGTGGGTCCCTTCTAGCTCAGGATAGTCCATAACTGGTGTCCCTGTGCCACAGTGACCTCATTCCAGGACCCTTCTGCTGGGGCAGGAGCTGGCACCGTGTCTGTCCCTTGGGGAATCACTTCCCTGCAGAACCAGAATCCAGCCTGGAAGTGCTTTGGCCATTTTGTAGGATTTATAGGATATTTTACAGAAGCTGTGCTCTCCCCTGGAGCCCCGCTGTCCCAGGCTGCTGTGTGACAGCGGCAGCCCGTGCTGTCACTGCACCGGGGTAGTGAAAGGTGGGAAATGAAGGAAATAAAGGAAGCGAATGTCGTTAGCGAGCGGCGAGTCACAGCCCAACAACTTCCTGCCATTGTCCCTCCCTGCTCCCCGGCATCCCGCGGCTGGCCCGGGGCCAGCACGGCCGGCAGGTACTGCCCTGCTGCCCACGGCTCCATCCCTCCATCCCTCCATCCCTCCATCCCTCCATCCCTCCATCCCTCAGCATCCTCCCAGCCCCGCCCTGCCGCGCTCTGGGAAGAACCAACAACACCCCTGGGAGCCATGGGGTGACCCCCGGGGGAGGGAACTGCTGCCCCTGCGGGTCCCGGGTCCTTAAAAAGCCCTGACTCGGGGCAACTTGAGCAAATGTCTTGGCTTTTGGTGGCAAACAGAGAAATAGAAACCAAACTGCTGCTGAAGAAGCCACAGCAGGATAGAAAGTTTTTAAAGAGCGACGCAAAGTTGTCAACTTCTCCCTTCCCTTTAATCCTAATATTGAAATTATCAATTTTAATTTCAATATTAAAAAGATTATTTTATAATTTCATATATCACAATTTAATCTATAATTATATATTGTAATAATTAAATTACAATTGTAATTCTATTAGTAAAATTAATTATTATAAAATTAATTGATATAAAATATTAATTATTTGTATTAATTAAATTATATTTAATTAATACTTAAATTATAGTTAATTATTGTTATATATTATTACTAATTAATTAATATATTAATTTAAATAATTTTAATATTTTTTAAAGGGCTTAACTTTTTGAAATGACAACAGCTTGAGAAGGTGCACATCTGTAAAAATTTCTCCTTTTTATTCTCCGAGCTGTGCTCATTTCCCAACTGCTGTTTGGGAGAAGTGCTTTGGTGAGCAATAAGGTTTAAAGCTCTCCTCGGTGCTGTTTCCCCAGTGCAGCCACCCGTGTAAGATAAATAGTGGCTGATCTCTTGTTAGTGAAGTGCACGCTCTCCTTCACGCCTGACTGGAGTGGAAATGCAGAATCCTCTGCCATCTGCTTCCAGCAAGGAGCTGGGGCAGGCATGGAGCCTTGGGCTCTTCCAGCCAGCCCAAAGCATTGCTGGTGCAGCCTCACTGGCTGCTGCTGGGCAGGGGGAAGGTCCCAGCACAAAATGGAGTTTTTTGGGAAACAGCTTCCTGCTCATCATAAATTCAAACACTGCAGAGAGGAGGTTTTGCCCCAAAAATGCCCACAGAGGGTTGTGTGTCCAAGAGCCCTTCAGCCTTTTAAAACTGCAGCCACAAGGGACAAGTTGCATCTGAATAGAGTGGCCGAGCCCCGTTTCCTTCAGGAACGATCCCTCTGTAAAAACAAAGGCATGCTCCTTCCTGGGATGCAGCACTTCCCCTGCTCCAGGTGAATCTTTCAGCTGTGACAGATCCCCCAAACTCTGCATTTGGACATTTCCAGCCGCAGAGTGCAGTGATCACACGTTGCAGAGTTTATTTAAAGAGGGCAGAGCACAGGGGCAGTCAGATTTTGTGCCAATTTCCAGGGGAAAGCTCTCTGCCAGGCAGGAGTGTGCGTGCAGGCAGCTGGTGCACGGGAGGTGCTGGCAACAAAAGCGTCGCCCTCCCACAGGCTGAGGACCCCGAGCAGCCAGCTCTGACTTATCCCGGGAAAAGAGTGCAGACAAAGCTCTTCAATTGCCTGAAAAGCAAAAGCATCAGGCAGGCAGCTGATGGGCAGCAGGTCTGTGCTGAACTGCTCAGAAGAAAAGGTTTTCCCTGGAGCACAGCTTCCCTGGATGTGGGGTTTGGAGTGACACAGAGCTTTTCTTTCTTTTTCCTATGCAGGACTGGGTACCACTGCTCCACTCCTGCTGTTTCAATCCTACTGTTCCCCTTCAACCCAGCTCTTCCTCTCTTTATTTCAGCAGTCCTGATTTTTGCCTTGGGAATGTGCCTTTTGCTTTTACATGCCATGTGCCATAAATATTTTTTAATTGTTTCTTATCTGTCTGAGATCTGGGTTTGTGGGAGGGAAGTGATGCTGGTGATAGGGCCTGGCCACATGGGAGAGCTCAGCTCTGCTCCAGATTCCCTGGATAACCCTGGCTGAATGTGGCAGAGATGGATTTATCACCATCTCTGGATTTACCCCCAGCTTGTGGCCCTGGGCTTGTCCTCTGCTTGTTGCCCCTCAGCAGCTCCTCAGGAGGTTTTTGGGTCATGTGAGGATTGGTTTTCACCCAGTGACTCCTGGAAAAGCTCATGTGAGAATGTAGGTCCTGCTTAGAGAGGAATTCAGGAAAAAGCATTAAATGTGAGTGCTGGAGTGACTCTGAGCCCAGACACCAACCTGTCCTTCCTCAAATCCCTTTTTCTCTTTGCAATTGATAAAACAGGCACTGGTTGGAGACAAGTGATGCTGCAGCACAAGTGGCTGCAGAATTACAATTTTAGGGCTTTTGTGAAAGTTTTCAAATTTTCATTTGTTTTCATTCTGCTGGGGCACCCTGGGATCTTTTTTTTCCTGTTTTTTTTTCAGCTTTGGTTGTATAATATCCACTCAGGCCAATGCAAAGCTTAAAGCTGTGGCTCCCATATGTCAGGGCAAGTGCACCACCCCCCACCAGCCAGGCAGAGGACATGTCAGGGTGTTTCTAAAAAGTTCATCCCAACACTGAAAAAATCCATATCAAGGTTTTAAAGAGCACAAGAGTCTTTAAAACCCAAACAAAAACCAAAGAACCCAAGAAGCAGCAACTATTCTCTCTTCCTTGCACTGAGTAGGGATGTGTGAAACCCACAGGATCTGGGAAAAACAGCTTCACCAGGGAACCTGCACCCTAAAAAAAAAAAAAAAATCCCTCTGCAGCCTTTGGCTTTAGGCTATCCCTCCTGGAGGAGCTTCCAGCAGAGCTGTAGCAGCACAAACACAGCCAATGTTTGGAAAAGGTGCTTAAATCAAGCAGTTACTGGGCTGAGCAGAGCTCAGTCACCTTCTGCATGAACTGGCAGGGAGGATGCTGTGCAGCAAAGTAATTCTGTGAGGTAAAGCAGGGAAGATGAGATGAGCCAAGGGCCCTGACCTTGAATTTTATGAGCAGGTTCTTGTTTGCAAAGAGCAGGGCTGGGAGATGGGAGGGAAGCAGGATTCCTGCTCTTGTGTGGAGCCAGGGAAAAGATGGAAATCTCCTGGGTTGGTGCTTGCTCAGCTGTAACCTTTTCCCTTTGGGCTGTAGCAGAACTGTGTGAGAAGAGCTAATAAAGGAGGCATTTTTAAAATAATATTGAGCATGAAGAGGCAGAGGCTGGTGCTGGGACACATGCAGAGCTGCTCCAGGGCTGAGATAAAGCAGTGACAGCAGCTGACCCCGACCTCCCTGGATTATCTGATGCTCTCAGCATTTATAAGCAAGGAAGAGCCAGTGGCCGTCAGACCGGCTGGCTCCGCTCGGAGCCCCAGCCCAGATGGGAGGCGAGACCTGCCCTCCCAGCAGCCCAGTCCTGGGGACAGCCAGATCAGCCCCTCCACCCCTCTTTTCCCCAAAAAGCCCTGGACAAATTGCTGGCCAGGGCGTCAGGGCAGCGTTTCTCAGTGGGTCGCTGTGGCTGGGACCGTCCTGGACGCAGAAGTCACCAGGGACTGTCTCGTCTTGCAGATGTCTGCAGGGTGGCTCTGAATGAGCTGCAGCTTTTCATCAGTGCAGCAGAACTCTGGGCTAGCACCAGGCAGCCTTTTGCTTTTCATTTCTAGCTGAAAAAAAAAGCTTCATCTGTCACAGAGTGGAGCCACAACAAAGTCACTGGGTTGAGGATGGTGTCTGTGCCCCAGCAGTGCAGCTGCCACTGACCTCTCCTGTCCAGGCAGGGGAGGGTGGCCTTGGTTTTTGGTGGCCCAGCAGCAGGCAGCTCCCACGCCCTTGTCTGGAACACTGAGCCTGTTTATTTAAGTTCAAATCAAATGTTAAAATAATTCTGTGTAAGTGTTAAGCGAGGGTGATTGGAGTTTGCATGACTCCACATCCAAGCTATGATTTCTTTAGGGCAGAGGAGTTATTTTCATTAACTCTTCAGTGCTGGCTCTCTCTGGCAGGAGGAAGGGTTGGATTAGCTGTATGTTGATGTACAGACTTGCAGCCCTTCTGAAGCTGTTTTAAATCAAAGAGGGGTAGGTAAATGTTTGGCTGCGTTTCCTGTGCTGGCCCCGCTGTCCACAGCCTGGGAAGTAGCAGGATCCAAAGGGCAGCTGTTAAACAAAGTGAAAACAGACAAGGGGCTGGGGCTGCCCCATCTGCTGCCCAGGGCCATGCAGGGAATCCTCCCTCCCTCCCCCAGCAGCCCCTGGGAAAGGCCTTTGGGAAAGCAGGGAGAGGAGCTGAGGGCTTTGGGGAGGGGGCTGTGGGCTGGGGGTGCTGCCAGGGCCTGCAGTGGGATGGGCTGGTATCCACAGGGATGTGGGCAGGTTACCATGGCAGCCAGGGTGGTGCAGCTGGGATGAAGTGATAAACAAGGTGATGTGTTTGGGATGCTCTGGTACCCAGGGTGATGCAGCAGGGATGCAGTGATAAACCCAAGTGATGCTATTTGGGATGCTGTGTTTGGGATGCTCTGGTACCCAGGGTGATGCAGCAGGGATGCAGTGATAAACCCAAGTGATGCTATTTGGGATGCTGTGTTTGGGATGCTCTGGTACCCAGGGTGATGCAGTAGGGATGCAGTGATAAACCCAAGTGATGCCATTTGGGATGTGGTGGTACCCAGAGTGATCCACTTGGAATATTTTCCTACCACCACCCTGCACTCCCACAAGCAAACCTCTGCAGGTTAAAGGGTTTTCCCTTCCCTTTCCTCTCTCCTCTTTATCTTCTGCTCAAGTCCCCTACAATCTGTATTTACCCATCCAGATAAGAGGTTTGGCTGCTCTGATATTGTCCTGATAGGAATCACTGCAGGATGTTACAGGGAAGGGGGAGCAGGTGGTGCTGCTGTGTATTTACAGTGGCCATAAAGCTCAGGAATTTGTTCTGTCCATGATTTATATGAGGTGTGCAGGAATTGCCTCCTGCCATCCCCTGCAGGAGTGGGTGGCACAGGCTGGGTCTGGGGGCACACTCTGCATCCCCCCTGCTGCCTTTGGTGAGGAGAGGCTGACAAAATGCAACAGGATTCCTTGGAGCTGCTGAATTGTCTTCTTTTGGATTTTTTTTGCCAGGGCAAACTTTTTTCCAGGACTTGGCAAAGCAACTTGTTTCTCAGACAGGCACTCCTGAATTAACACATCTGTTCAATAAATGGCCACAGTGTCTTAATGATGGCATCTTCAGCCCAAAGATGTTCCTTCAGTTGTCCTGGGCTCTTTTCCCCTCCAGCCCCATTTTCCTGGGAGCTGGTGTGAGGGGACAAAGGGCATTTGTGAGAGCTGAACCCTTTTTTCTCAGCTTGGGCTTTAAGGCGCTGTTTGTGGCAGGGTGTTTGTGTACAGGGGCATCTTCCACGAGGACAGCTCGGTGTGATTTTCCTAAGAGATTCTCTGATTCCCCCAGAGTCGGTGAGATGGGGAGGCAGAGCTGCTGCTGCAGGACCTGCAGCCCGGGTCGGGCTAAATCCCATTTCCGTCTCCAGGTCACGGGTTAGGCGGGAGTGGCACGTGGAAAACCAGCCGGGCTTTGTGAGCGTTTCTCGCTCTTTCACAATCCCAGCAAAGCGAATTTAATGCAGTTTCAGTTTGGGCACAACAAAGCGGAGCTGCAGATCAGAAACACATGTTGTGAGTGCTGCAGGCACCGAGTGAAACCTGATCTGCCGAGGTTTCCCTTAAATCTGCACTTTCTCATTTGGCTCTCATATTAAAGCTGTATTTCAGAGCTGTCCAACCCTCTCGAAAGATGATGAATAACAATAAAAACATTCACTGGAGGACTGTCATCATTTCCAAAGGAAGTGTAATAAATACTTTACGACAGGGCTTTTTTTTTTTTTTTCCCTATGTACAGCCATAAACCAGTTTTAAGTTACAACTTATTAAGCCTCTAAACAATTAGAGCTCAGCTGTGGAGAGGGTGCTGGGGCTGCTCCCTGGGCTGGGGTTTGGGTTTGGGGGATCTGGAGGGGATAACTTGGCTTTCAGGTGCCTCAGTTTCCCCTTGTGCTGGTAGAGCTGTGGGTGTCGATGGTCTCTGAGGTGTCAGGGTGTAGGTCAGGCTCTCGTGGCACAGATCAGTGATGAACCAACATCTCCCAGGCTTGGTTCTTGTGTAGAAGGGAGTTGTCCTTTCCCTCAAGGCTCCCTGTGTGTGTCCCACCTTATTTTGGTTAGAAAACAGGCAACACTTTTTTGGCAGTGCTGTGTTAACAGTTGGACTCAAGTATCTTGGAGTTCTTTTCCAGCCTTGATGATTCCACGTTTGGCAGCTTCAATTAAGGAAATAATAATCCCAGCCCTGGTGGTGCTCTCAGTCTCGGGGGGAAGCACTGGCCCCACAGCTGGGCTTGGTGCAAAGCCCTTTTTCCCTCACCAAATCTGAGAGGAGCTGGGTTAGGAGCCCCTAACCCAGGCAGGCGAGGTTCACACCCCCCTTTGCTGTGCCTTTTCCTTTGCTTTTGGCTTTGCTGAAGGAGATTGAGAATAAAAGGGGCTCATGGCCCAGGGACGGTGCCTTTGCAGCATCTCCCTGCTCTGGCTCCAGCAGGAGTCTGCTGGAAAAGCTGGGTGTGAGCCTTCCCCCAGGTCAGGCCTTGCTCTGCATGATGGCTGAGCAAGTTCTGCTCAGACCTGGCATGGGCTGGGAGGTGCCTGGGTGGGTTTGAGGATGGATTTGGATCAGGGGTAGCAGCAAAACATTTAAATTGTGATCTCCCTGATACCCTTGTGTTGCTGGGGGGTTCCACGGTGGTTTTAGCTCTTCCCACAGTGGCTGCTGTGCACAGCTGGTGTCAGACCAGATCCCAACCTGCCTTTCCTGCATCCCAAAGCAGGGATGGAAGCAGTGCAGTTTGCAGTCCTGCCCCAGCTGCTCTCCCCAGGGTTTGTGCAGCCCAGGCAGGGACTGCAGCAGGGAAATGTCAGAGCAAATTGGTTCCAAATGCAAAGCTGCAGAAACTGCTGCTCTGCTCCTCGTGCTTCTTCCAGCCCCAGCCTTGGGATCTGCAGGGGGATCCGTGGGCAGTGCTGAGATCCAACACCAGCCCCGTGCTAATCACTGCCACAATTTACTGATAAATTCAGTTCAGAGCCCAGAAATTCACTTGTGACTCCAAGAAATGTGTTTCCAATGAATGCTCTGCCCTGCTTGCTAACAGAATTCCAGGTTTCTGACGCTGGGTCATTTCCAATCCCCTGCTCTCTGATTTCCCTCCTTCCCTGCATTTGCTGTCTGTGCAATTACCTTGCTGTGAAAATGTTGCAGGAGAGGCAGGTGAGACAAGAGCCACCCTGGGAGCAGTGCCCCCCCTTCTCTGGGTGCTTATTCAGCCTTCAGGGGCTATTTCAGAGCATCCCAGACTGATTTGGGTGGGAAGGAGCCTTAAAGTGCCACCCCTGCCATGGCAGGGACACCTCCCACTGTCCCAGGTGCTCCCAGCCCCAATGCCCAGCCTGGTCTTGGGCACTGCCAGGGATCCAGGGGCAGCCACAGCTGCTCTGGGCACCCTGTGCCAGGGCATGCCCACCCTCCCAGGGCAGAATTCCACCCCTGGCACACCTGGCAGGAGGTGCTGAATGTTTTCCACACAGAGGCACCAAGAGGAACCAGTGCAGCTTGAGAAGCATTTGTTTGATTTTCTCCTTTAAAGCTTTTCCAGGCAGACTTTGCTTTGGATTGCTGCTCCCCCCTTTTTTCCATTTTTTCCCACTTGCAATTAATGCCACAAACGTTTCTCATGGAGCACTGGATGGTATTGGCATGAAGGTTATAAAAAATAATGAAAAATATTTTAAAATAATATTAAAAAGCAAAACAAACCCCAAACCCAGCTGTAAACTGGAACACATTTGATCTGAGCTATTTTATATTAAAGAGCATTTGCACTTTGAATGTAGAAGGATTTCTAGTTGGGGGTCCAGAATATCTGCAAGTGTTCCTCAGGTGCATGAAATCAATATTTCTGTTGCTTTCCAAAGCTTGCAGAGCCCTCAAAGCTCTGCTGGGCTGTGGAGGTGCCTCAGAGTTATCCCAAAGCAGAACCAGAGCATCACCCAGAACCCTCCAGCCTGGTTTGCTCAGGGCTCCTTTGTTCTGCAATCAAACATCAGGAAGTGCAAAAAGCCTTCACAAAAATGTTGATTTACATCGTGCACCAGAGTTATTGGGTGCATTTTCTCTGAGCCAGAGGGACTCTGAGCTCCTGATGGACGGTGTGTTTTGTTTTGCCTTGTTTTAGTGATGCAAATGGAGCCAAGAGCAGATTTCCCAGGAATTCCTTACTCAGTGTTTGTTTACTGGGCTCAAATGAGCCAATTCTGTGCTCCTTGAGATGTTGTGCATAAGTAATTGATGGATATGTATGCATGGAGGTTGCTTTGAAATGTAAGGGCATTTGGTGCCAGGAATTCAGATTAAAACCATCCCTGAGAGCGTTTTGGGGGGTCCTCATCCAAGGCCTGCCCTCCTGAGCCAGGTCTGGGCAGGTGGGGCTGAGCCTGGGTCCCTGCACCCCCTGGGGCTCAGGGGGAGCCCCAGTTCAGGCAGGAAGGTGCTCTGCCAGCACCTTTGCACTGGCTGGGTGTGAGGGAAAACCTGCAGGGAAATCTCTGTGAGTAGAGGAGGTAAATGCAGGTGGGTCAGGGACAGCAGAGCCTCTGCCCTGGGACATGGCCTTGCTGCTCAGAAAGCACCCAAAATGCACATTTTCCTTCATTCCTGTGAGGCAGAATTGGCAGAGAAATGTTTGGATGCTGACTGTGTTTATAGAGAGAGAGAAAGGGGTAAAAAAATCCAAAACACAGCCAATCAAATCCTATTTTTTTTTCCCAATAGAGGAGAAAACTGCTTCAAAAAAGTTTCAAGCCCCTTACATCAGCCACACTTGGATGTGTCCTTCAGCTTCTCTCAGATATCATCCCCTTCTCTCAGCATCATCCCCTGTCTGCATTTCCCTACAAACTCTGAATTTTCTGGAGTCTCGGGGGCAGTGCACTGCCTGGAAGTGAGCAGGGACTGATTGAAAAGATGAAATTACCAGGTGAAGTTAATTTAAAATTTATTTCAGGGCTGTCTGAAGTTCCCAGAAGTGTTTTTGGGAAGAGTCAGTGCTGGGCTGGGTGGGACTGAGCACAGGATCAGATGAGCACTTGGGTGATGCTGGGACAGCTCAGACACCAGCTTTGGAATGAATTCTCCACTTGGAAATTCATTCTCTGGTAAAATCTGATCCCCAGAAAGTCTCTGGGAGCTGAGTGAGGGGGAACTCGCTTGGAAATCCATTGGGATAGCAAAGGAATGTGATTGCCTGTCTCCCTTGGGGGAGAGACAAGGCGTTGCAGAGCCAGGACAGTTCTGCTCCCTTTGCACCAGGTACTGACCCAGGTGTGACACTCAGGGGTCTCACCCCGGGTCCAATTCATGCACGTGAAATCTGGAATTTGTAGAATTAATAGGGGAAAAAAAACCCCAAACCAAAAGAACCAGCTCGGTACTCGCCTGTTAATTTGGTTTTTTGCACGGTGAAAATTAACTTTAGAAAGGCTTTGTAATCTCTGACCAGGGTTTCCTGGCTGGCAGAGATTTCCCTGCCTTCTGGCAGTGGGATAACGATGCTGAGGTGCTGGGGCAGAGCTGGGCAGCACCAGCTGTGCTTTGGAGCCCTCCATCCCCTGGCTGAGCAGGGATTTCTCCCTGAAGAGCTTTAGGTGTCCTTGGCTGCATCCCAAAGCAGGGCTGTGGGCTCGGGAAAAGGCGGGAGTGAGGAAATGAAACATTTCTCAATGGCCTGTGCCATCTAGTGGCAAAGCAGGGCTGGAGCCGGGCCTGGATTGGGCGCTGGGAGCATTCCTGGATTGCTGGGAGAGTCCTGGATTGGGCACTGGGAGCAGTCCTGGATTGCTGGGAGAGTCCTGGATTGCTGGGAGAGTCCTGGATTGGGCACTGGGAGCAGTTCTGGATTGCTGGGAGAGTCCTGGATTGCTGGGAGAGTCCTGGATTGGGCACTGGGAGCATTCCTGGATTGCTGGGAGAGTCCTGGATTATTGGGAGAGTTCTGGATTGCAGGGAGCAGCCTGGATTGCTGGGAAGATTCTGGTTTATTGGGAGAGTTCTGGATTGCTGGGAGCAGCCTGGATTGCAGGGAGATGGGGTTGAGGAGCCCTTCGGGGCTGTGGGTGCTGCTCTGGGGGTCTCCTGAGCAGCAAGCTTGACTCCAGGTGTTGGATGCAGGAGTGTGGGCTTTGCACCATTCCTTGTGGCTGATGTTGTGTCTCTGAAGAGAAGGGCTGGAGGCCAGCTCGTGCTGGTGGCCACCTGCTCCCTGTCCTGCTGGTGACAAGGCCACAGCCCTGTGTGTCCTTGCACCCCTCAGATCTGCTTTGGACCCGTGCTGAGATAGGAAAGTGAAAAGGATTTAAATTTTTAATTTTTACTCTATATTACAAGGCAGAATTTGTATCTAAGTGCCCTGCACAGCCACAGGGATCTCCCCAGCTGGAGCTCCTGGATGCAGCTTGGCCTGGGCTCATTTTTGGGCAGCAGATGAGCACCTGAGCTGTGTGGCCAGCCAGGGGCTGCCCTCGAACCTGAAACACAAGGCTAAAACAGGTTGCTGAGTCTAAAACCCAAAAAAGAACCCGAAACAAACCATCCCATTAAGCTGGGTATTTACACTGCTATTTCCAACCTAATGCTCTCTGCTATTTACCGAGCCTAAACCACAATATTTTACCAAGTGCTCCAGAATCCAAGATGCATTTTTGCAACTTCAAGTCAGTGGAAACTTTGCAGTTTATTTTTCCCTTTGGAAAGTAACCAATTCCTATTTTTATCTTGCTAAAAGCCCACAGCGTCACCCTTCAGGCTCCTGCAAGCAAACATTTCTTTCCCCCTTTGCACCAAAACTGCCAGGCTTCCCCCAAAATCAAACAGTGAATTGCTACTTTGTGACCCCACTGCACTGCTCTGAAATAGAAATGGAAAATACCGTGGCAGGAACACAGGGATCTGTCAGTAAAGAAAATCAGGCAAACTATTAAAGCACATTTAATCTGGGCTTGCTGGATATGAACTGATCTTTCTTAGAGGGCTGGATGAAAGAGGCTGGATTATCCCAGGTCTGAGTGCTCCCATTGTTCTGCTCCCTTCCTCTGGAGCATCCGGCCTGGCTGCTCTTGGAGACAGGATGCTGGACCAGGGGGACAGAGCCTTTCATCTCCCACAGCACTTTTGGTGCTCCCATGAACGAGCCCAGTCTGTAAAATACATTGCAAAAACATTTTTATAGGAACTGGTTTGTGTCCCCTGTCCTCAAAGGACTCCTTCAAGCCCATCAGCAATTTTCCTTCAAAGGTTTTCTCTCCTGCTTTTAACCCCCTGGCTGCCCCAGGGAACATCCCCTGCCCTTGCCCAGCTTTCTGGGCTTTAAAAGCAAAGTTTGCACCTTGCTGAGGCTGAGCTGTCCCAAAATAGGACTTCAGGTGGGCTAAAACCAGACCTGCTGGTGGTGGCTCCATGGCTGAGCCATGACCTTGTTCTCTGGCCAAAATCAAGCTCCTGGTCCTGCTGGGGATGTGGAGGCAGGATCCCATCAATGGGGGGGATTGCTGTCCACATAGCAGGAGCATGGTGTAAAAGTGAATTAAATTTATTGGGAAAAGAGACTTCCAGCTGGAATCATGCTGTGATCAGAGTCCCAGGTGATGGAGCTGAGCAGCCCAGCATTCAGCCCTGCAAGCACTAATTAGCAATAATGAGTGGATCCAGGTCATCATTTCTGTGTCTGTCAGGAATCAGCCCTGCCCTGCCTGTGCCCAGCGGGCTGTTGGAGATGTGCCAGCCCCAAAGCCTCTGTGGGTGCAGGGAAATGTCCCAGCTCAGCCTCACTGCCAGCCCCAAAGCCTCTGTGGGTGCAGGGAAATGTCCCAGCTCAGCCTCACTGCCAGCCCCAAAGCCTCTGTGGGTGCAGGGAAATGTCCCAGCTCAGCCTCACTGCCAGCCCCAAAGCATCTGTGGGTGCAGGGAAATGTCCCAGCTCAGCCTCACTGCCTTTACCTTCTCATTCTGTGCAGCAGAGGTGAGGGTTTGCTTTAAAAGGTGAGGGTTCAGCAGCACACACAAACTTCAGCCATTGCTTTTCCCAAAGTATGGGAGAAGCACCAACCCCATGGGTTTTGGCACATCCCAATCCAGTGGCCACTCAGCTCAGGTCCCACTGGCCCACAGCTCATGAGCAGGTGGGAAAGAAAAATGAGGGTTTTCCTTCAAGCCCTTTATCTCAAGGAAATGGAGAATTTGTGGCCACCCACACTGGTAGAGCCTTCCCTGGTGATTCCTGAGCCTCCAGCATGCCATGTTTCAGGCTACAGCACAGGAATTCTGTGCTTTCATCCAGCTGCACTCAGCAGCCTTCAGCTTGGTGCCCTAACACATCCCTCCTGCAGAGCAAACACTCACAAACCCTTCAGTGGCTGAACTGGGAGGGTCTGCTGCCTTGTGTGTGAGTGTTGAGCCCTTTGATGATCCCTCGTGGAGCACATGGAGGGTAACACCCAGGAACAGGCAGTCTGGGGTTTCAGGGGGTGATGGGGACTCAATCCCACATTTATTCCTGCAGAGCTGTGGATCAGCTCACAGCACAAGCCCTGCCAACCTCATGGAAACACAAGAACCTGACAAACTCAAAAGCCAAACTGAGTAGCAGCAGGAAGGCATCAGCCAACATCCAAATTCCCATTTTTTTGCCACCTCAGGATGGCAGGTGAGGGGTGGGAGCTGCTCCATCCCCACAGAGCTCTCAGCACGTGGCTCCAGGTGAGCTGGAAGAGCCTCCCCTCAGCCTGGCTGGAGGGATGGGGGATGGCAGGGCTGGGATTGCTCTGGGTCTGCAGCCAAGGGGAGGAAGGAGCAAGGAGTTCATGGGTGCCCCTGGTCTGGGTTATAAGGAGGGTCTTGAGGCAGTGCAGCTGCAAGGTGTGAGCCAGGCCTGTGTCCAAAGCAGGGTCTGGGAGCCAGTCCAGGGTTCTCCAAAGCATGGGGGAGCCCCTTAAGCCAAGATCAAACCAAAGGAGTTTTGCTTTTGGACCCTTCCAGTTCAAACCATCAGCCAAAGGATCTCCAGCTCTCCTGGAGATGCTCCCTGGGCTCAGGGAGCAGGAGCCAAGCACTTTAAATGCTTTAAATGACATGGGTTGAAGGGAAAGCAGCTCTGAGCCTGCTGAGTCACCTTCAGGAGGAGCTTTGGTACCTCCTTGTGCTGCCCATGGTTGGTCCTGGGTGAAACTGGGCTGGTGTGGGTTTTACTGGGCAGTTCTGGTGCTGGGGGGTCACAGGGGGCTGTGTGTGAGCAGCAGGACTGGGAGCTCCCTCTGCTTCTGGGTAAGGAAGGAAATTCCTGGAAACCTCAGCAAAGCCCCTGGTGGTCCTGTTTGATGGTTTCTGAGTGGGTTTTGTGGTGGTGCTCAGTCAAATCTTGGCTTGATGACCTTGCCCAGAGCAGCTGTGGCTGCCCCTGGGTCCCTGGAATGTCCAAGGCCAGGCTGGAGCAGCCTGGGACAGGGGAAGGTGTCCCTGCCTTTGGAATAGGATGGGCTTTAAGGTCCCAAACCATTCTAGGATCCCATGACTCTGTGTCCTTGGAGGTCTTTTCCAACTTTAATGATCCAGTGATTGGGGTGTTTCCCTCTCAGGGTGTATTTGCATGGGAGTTGTGACTTTCTTTAGACAGTGGTGGGTGGGAGGACTGTCTGACAAACCTGGTGGGACATGCCCAGGGTCTTGTCACTCTGCTGCTGTCAGAGTCACCACAGCCTCAAGCATCCCCCCAGGATGTGATCCCCCCGTGGGCACAGAGCACCAACACCCTGGGGCTGAGCAGGAGATCCTGCAGGAGGGGAAGTGAAGACCTAAATGTGATTGTTATCTCTGCTTCCTGGGCTGCTGATAAGGTCTCTCCAGGGCATATAGAATTTGAGCCTGTGGTTTCTGGAGCTATAAATGTAACACCAGTGTGTTTTCATTAAGTCTGAGGACAAATACGTGCAGTGAAACCTTATCTCCTGCATTACCCTAATGGCCTCACTGATACCAGGGCTGGAGGTTCAGAGGGGTGCACGAAGGGTGACCCAGGTTTTGTGCAGCTCAGATGCCTCGTGCCAGATGTGTGTCACAAGCCCAGAGCAGTGACAAGTGTCCCAGTGCCACTTTAGCACAAAGCACAAGCAAACCTGGTGCTTTGTGCAGGTCAGGCACTGCCCAGCCCAGTTCTGTCAGGTGTTCAGTTTTGGCCCCACGGTCCATGCAGGGCTTTTTGTTTCATTATTCGTGTGGAAATGGGTGCCCCCAGCCCTGACCCCTTGGTGGAATGCAGAGCAAAACTCTCCTGATCCTCAGGCATTTTCCTGAGCACCTTTTGAGGTGTCCCTCCCTCTTCAGCAGGCAGGGCCATCTCCAGCCAGCCCCATCCAGCCCAGCCTTGAACATTTCCAGGCTGGAAACCTCTCTGAGCAACCCATGCAGTGTTTGGCCACCTTCACTGTGCAAATCTTCCTCTGGAGCAGGCCCAGGTGTGTTTCTCTGCGGGGCTTTGGGATGTGGGAGCTCCAGATGAGGCAGTGCTGCCTTTCCTGTAAAACCCCTGACCCAGGTACAAGCCCTTCCCTTTGCTTTGTTTTGTTCAACATCGTGGGCAAGATCATTGCATCTTCTTTTGCTGCCATGGAAATGTTGCTGCTTCTTTTGGGGTGGCTTTGAGTGGCCACAGGAAGTGTTTAAATCAGATCTTCCACCCAGAGGTCACAGAATGTGCTGTTCTCATTTCTCAGAGGTGTCAGGGAGTTGGGTCTTCTTTTCAAAAGCTGCTTGAGATATTAATTGTTCATTGCAAAAATGCTTGACCATGTGGTCAGAGGAGAGTCACTAAAATACTTTATTGTAATTTTAGAAGAAAATTATTGTTTTAATCTGTGTCTTTTATTAGGAATTAGGGGGTAAAATCCTGAGACAATAAGTGTTTATTTTCCCCCCTTTTTAAAGCAGTGCTGCATATTAAATAAATCACATAATTAATAGTGAATTATTTAAAGAAGATATTCATAAACTTAGGGCAAGAAGGGAACCTTTAATTTCCCTGAGTGGGAACATGTGATGAAGTTTCTGATGTGAGAGGTTCCCATCCCAGCTGGGAGTTTGGTCCATGCTGAGGAAGGAATGGATGTGGGGAAAGCATTTGACCTCGTGGTACAGAGGGGTGGATGCAGGGATGCTGCTGGCAGTTCTGCATTCCATGGGATGCTCCAGCTCCTCAAACTCAGCAGTTCCCAGCTGGCAGATCCACCCAGAAGTTTCTCCCCTCCCATTTTGGTGCAGATATAAAGGTCTCTGGATTTTGAGCTGGGCTTTATCCAAACCCCAGGCTCTGAGGTGCAGGGGTGGCTGGAGCACAGAGATGGTTTGAACATCACAGCAGCAGGGATGGATCACAGCTCCCGGCCCTTAACACAGTGGTTTGGAGCTGAAATGTTCATTTTCCACTCCCTGCTCTGGATTCTTGGATTCTGCTCCCCCCCTGAGAGCTGGCAGAGCTTCCCTTAGCTCCCAGCTCCCTCAGGAGCCCCACAGCAGTGGCTCTGCTGGAGCTGGAGGGAGGATATTCCATCCAAGCCAGCTTTTCCTGCTGCTCTGACAGGGGAGCATGAGGGAATAGCACTGGGAAAAGGCTCCACTTCATTCTGCTCCAACCAGAAAGTTTGTTCACCCAGAAGCCCTTTTGGGGGAGCTACTTATTTTCTAATCTTGTGGTAATAATGGAATGACACACAAGTCTGGGGATAATGAAAACTGATTTCCTCATGCATCGAGCATAAAAGGAAGCAGGGAAGGGTTTCAGCGACAAGGCAGGAAAAGAGTTTATTTTAAATAAAGATTACAAAAATAACCTACTGTCAAAGATGATGTGAAAACCATTAAATAGCAATTTAATGTAATTATAATCACGGGTGAGCTAAGGGCTATCTCACACAATTCCAATCAATCTTCCTGCCTGGATGTGTTATCCCCAGCCCTCACTCCTGACTCCAGCCCTGCCTGCTGCAGAAATGCTCTGCTTGGAATTCCCTGCCAGCAGAGCCATGGAGAGCCAGTGATGTCCTCCAAGGCCTGAGGGAGAAAAACCTCTCTGGGCTCTGCCTTCCCCAGCCCTGAGAGCCCTTTGGGAGCTCCTGGAATTGACACCCGAGCGTGGCACCAGACGAGGAGCAGATGGCACTGCCAGCTTGGCTGTGCTGAAATTTTGTGGGTGTGGTGGATCCTTGTTCACTAAATTGGCATCCCAAGGAAATTTACTGAATGAATGCATTCCAAGGAATGGCACCATCAGCCAGACCAGGCCCACAAAGTGCTGCTGCTCCCAAGGAATAATGTTTGAGAGAGAAAATGAGGTCAAAAGTGCTTCCAGCAGTGGGAAAAGCCAGCCTGTGACCCAGTGTGGCACCCAAAAAGGCACTGGAGGAACCTCCAAGCTGGGAATTGAGGGTCTGTGCTGGTGTGGGTGGGATCCTTGGCCAGGACCTGGTGTGGGGGGCACAGGGATGTGACACCCCAGGTCTTGCTGCAGCATTTTGGTGTGAAACAAAGGCTCCTCTGCCAGCTGGGAGTGAAGAACCCACAAATGAATATAACTGATCTCAGTAATCAAACTTAGAGCTGGTTCAAAGGATTGTGTGAGCTGGAGAGGTTAATCAGAGACTCATTAACAGGGCTTGGCAGCACTTTGGGCAGGGCAGGACCTGCACACCCGTGGTGGGGACCTGCTGGGAGCATCCCATCCCATGATTTATATCTCAGCAGGGATGAGAGGCTCAGCTCTGGCTGCTCCAACAGCTTTGGATGTGCTGGGAAGGGGCTGGGTGCCTCTTGTTCCCAGGAAAATCTGTGTCTGCACCTTCTCCTTCAACCTGGAAAAGCAAAGAGAGGCAGTGCTGGGCCAGAAGGGGTGGCTGGGTGTTTCTCCATGTCAGGTGGATGTTTCTGAGTTGGGCTTGATGATCTTAGAGGTTTTCTCCAACCTCAAGGGTTCTCTGAGTCTGTGGGAAGAGCAAAGGCTTCTGCTCAAGGAGCTCTGACAGCTTCTCCTGCCTCCTCCTGAGCCAAGGAACCCTTCCCAAGCCTCCACGCTGGTACTTTCCAGCTCCAGCTCGGCCACAATGTTCTTTGGATCACAAGAAAAGCCTCTTGAAAAGGAAAAATGAGCAACAGGACCGAGGGGGAGATGCCCAGAACCACTTTGAGCAGCCTCAGGGAGCTCATTTCATCCCTGAGCTAAGGGGAGCTGGGGATTAGCTTTGTGTCACAGATTGTTCTGAGGGGGGAAATGGACTAATTAATTGGATTTTCGTTTGGAGAAGGGGCGGTGGTTTCAGAGCCTGATTCCTGCCAGCACATTAATTTCTGCTGGAAATGTGGCTGCAGTTTATCCTGATCATATTCAACTCGAGGCAATGAAAATTCTTCTTGCTATTTGTCTTGGCTTCCCTTGCTGGTACAGCGTCTGCAGAAATCTGTCATGCATGAAATGCTCCCCTCTCTTTCTGACAAGTTATTCCTTCTGCTGGCTAATTTTTCATTAAGAAAAATGCCAGGAACACCAGATACCCCGTCAGGCCTCTGTGAGGGCTGTGCACCCAGATTAAAGGCTGAGGAGTGTGGCTCTACTGGCATTGCTTTGGATCCATTCTTTTAGTGGACTTGTTATTTAAAAAAAAAAAAAAAAAAATCCTGCCAACCCCTTCCTGCACTCCTCAGCCCCGACAGCTGGAATTCTGCCTCAGTCAAACACAGAGAAGGGGTGAAATGTGTGGTTTGTACAAGGCAAAGCTGCTGGCCAGGCCGAGCTGTCACACCCCGTGCTCAGCCAAAGTCTGCCTCTGGCTGCTGCTGGTAGTTGTGGGGGGGAAATCAGTGGGATTGGGGCACAAAACTGAGGTTCCAGCCAAGACAAGGGGTTGTGGATTAGGCAGCCTAGGAAAAGTGCATTGATTGCAAATAATTCCCTGCTGAGGTCATGTCCTGGGGGAAAGGGAGCACAAGAGATGTGGAGCAGGGCACTGGTGCCTTAAACAGGAGCAGGAGAGAAGCTCAGGAGGTTCAGATGGCTCTGAAGCTCCCATGGGGACATCCCCCAAATCCCTGCAAGGGCTGGTGAGGTCTGAGGACCCAGTGAGACCATGGGAGTGATTTAGGGATGCGAGGCCTGCGGGATCTGAGGCTGGAATAACTGCAGAGGTTTGGGTGGATAAATGGGGATTTTTACAGTGCCCAGCCTGCTGGGGAGATGCCTCGGGTGGTGGCCATGTGGGCCTGGAGCAGCAGGGCAGGTCCAGCCCTGGGATGAGCTGGAAAATGCTCTCAGGCACAGGATGGGATCCCTGGGGTGGCCTGTGCACGGCCAGCAGCTGGATTAGATGATCCTTGTGGATTTCTTCATGAAATTCTATGATTCTATGACATTTTATGATTCTAAAGGTGGTATTTAGGGTATTTTCATCATCCTCCTTACCCCTGCCGCCTTCTGCTGTGCATTGTCAGCTTCCTGAGGCACAGGGGAAGCTTTACAAAGGCATTAAATGGGGTTTTAGAACAGAAGTGGGCAGTTAAACAGAGCAGTGTCTGCCAGACAGATCGAGGCTCCTCCAACAAAGCAGCAGTGGGTGAGCAAATCGGTGTTTTGGTACCCAAAATAACAATTTCCTGCACGTGCCTTAAAGCACGCAGCAAACTCGGGGGTGCAGCTGCAGAGAGGCTCCCGAAGCAGGGCTGGGTTTGGCACAGAGTCATTTCCATGGTAATTAATGGTGCCTGTGCACGAGGAGGAGCCGGGGCTCCCCGGGGACCTCCCTGTCCCAGCACATTCCTGGGGAGCCCTGGGAGAGCAGGGAAGGAAGCGGAGCCCCCAAATAACTTCATTTCCTCACGGACCTTCCCCGACAGATGGGAGAAAATTGCCATAAAAAACCCGAATCCCAAGACAGGAAAATATAATGAGCTATGGGCAAGGGGAAAAATAAATGCTGAGGAATATTTATGTGGCATGGGGAGCAGGCAGATCAAATCAGAAATTCCAATTAAGCCCATAATTTATTTCAACGGAAATAATAAAATTAGAGATGGGCCCGAGCGGCGAATTTCCGATTGGGATCCTGATCCAAGCAGCCTTTTTGGGATGTTCCATCTTGAGCAATCTCCATCCTGTGGTGATGGGCAGCATGGACCTGCACCAGTGGCAGGGCCTCCAAAAATCCTGCTGGAACCCACCCGGGGGAAGTAGCAGCAGTCAAAGGGCATCATAAATGGGAGATAGTGGGAGAAAGGAAAATTTAAAAAAACCCCCAAAACTCAAAAAAGAAGCCACAAGAGGGAAGGATTCATGGAGAAATAGCATTTACACCTGCCCACATGGGAATTAAAAGCAGGAATTAGCCCTGGGAATGCCCAGGAGGAAGAAGGGGCAGCTCCCTTTGGCTTGGTTTGGCTCTTGATGTGAGGAATTAAAAGCCTGGCAAAAGCTGCTGGGGAGTTCTGGAAGGACGAGAGCGCTGCGGTTTTAACCCCGTTTCAGCAGGATTCCATCTTGCAAACTCTCAGTGGTTGCCCTGAGGTTGCTCCAGGTCTCTGTCACCGTGTGAGCAGTGTCCTGGGAGGGTCTGGTCACCCACCTGCCCTGCACCCTGCCCGTGGCTGGATGTGATGGGACCAGCAACCCCAACCATGCTGGTGCTGCTGGCATGGCAACCTCAGGGAATACAGGGGGAAAACCTCATTTTTTCCTGTGAATGACCCAAAAGAGTGTTATGTTGGTGGCTCTCTGCAGCTCATCATCATCATCACCACCAAGGAAGGGATCTGTGGTTTCTCTCTGCCCGGCTCTGTGTTATGATGCTCTCTGGGATCCTCATCCCATGGCCATGAACTCTATGCATGGAGCACTTGGGATAGAAAGATCCACCCAGGGGTCCCTGAAGCACCTCCAGCAGCACCCACAGCTCTTGTGCAGGTCACCCCCAGCCCCTTGGGGCTGTCCCAGCTGCTCACAGCTCCTCAGGACACCTCTGTTAGCATTTCACCCCATCCTTCCAGCACCAGTGAGTCACCTTTTCCACCCCCTCTTATTTCACCCCCCTTTCAGCCAGGACATTTTGCAGCCCGGGGTTGTGATTAGAAATGTGAGTTTTCAGTGTTCCTCCCTCCCTCTGCCCTGTTCAAACCCTCCATTTACAAAAAGTATTTTAAACACAGAGATCAAAATTACACACCGGCTTAAATGTGTCACTTTTTGGCACGGCCACCTCGTTTCTCAGCCAAGACTTGCAACTGACTTCTGCTCCTCTATTTTATTGATTTATTTCTTTTTTGGTGGTTTTTTTTTCCCTTTCCACAAGTCCAAATAGCCACTTAACAAAAATAGATTTAACCCCTAAGCAGCTGCTCCATCTTCTTCCTTGGGGTTTGTGCTAACCCAGAGGATTTCCCAATACCATGGTGGTGCTCATTGAAGTTTCCCTGCTTCTCCAGGTTGTCTCAGATCCCTCAGTTTGGGGTGAAAGCAGCACCACACGAGGTGTCCTGGCTTTTCCCAGTTGCAAATGTGGGTTTCTTAAACAGAAAGGTGTGAATCTTCAGGAAATAGGGGCTAATTTATAATCCTGCATCTCATTTCCAAGGAGCTCTGAGTTTCTCAAGTGTTGTAGCCTTTAGTGCATCGTGTAATTAAAGGGGGGATTGTGGCTGCAAATGCAAGAGCCAGAAGGAGCCTGGTCTGACCCCACAAGAACCTCAAGGTTCCTCAAGGAACACACCCAGAGGGTCTCAGCCCCAGATCCAAGCCCTGCCCCTCCACAGCAGCTCCCAGGCTTGGAGGGATGGAGCTGTGCCCTGGATCCAGGGGAGCACCCCCACTCCTCCACCCTCAGCACCTCCCAGCCCTGGATCCAGGGGAGCACCCCCACTCCTCCATTCCCAGCCCTGGATCCAGGGGAGCACCCCCACTCCTCCATCCCCAGCACCTCCAAGCCCTGGATCCAGGGGAGCACCTCCACTCCTCCACCCCCAGCCCTGGATCCAGGGGAGCACCTCCACTCCTCCATCCCCAGCACCTCCCAGCCCTGGATCCAGGGGAGCACCTCCACTCCTCCATCCCCAGCCCTGGATCCAGGGGAGCACCTCCACTCCTCCACCCTCAGCACCTCCCAGACCAGGACACTGCTTCCTCTCTGCCTTCATTTCCACCAAACGTGGCCACATCTTTCAGACAACCTCGTGTTTGTGCAGGTAATGATGATCTAGGCTCATTTATGCAAGATTATCCTTTTATCACATTTCCAGACTCATTTATGAGGCTCATGTTTTCCCCCCAAGGGCATCATCAAGTGAGTTAAGTTGTACTATTTGCCTCCCGCAGTGAACTGGCAGGAGCCTACTTCATTGACTGATGAGGGCTGCTGCCTTTGCCAAATAGGGGCTGTGTGATGGATATTTTACTTGTGAATATTAGAGCTGGAAATTAGCATGTTTATTGAGGTAGAATGTGTTTGTTTACATTCTGCTACCCATGGTATTACCTTTTATGACCTGAGTTATTTAGCTGAGGAGAAGCAGAAGCGCTCCCTATCTGGGGGGGGGACGGAGAGGGGGGATAAAAAAAAATAGATTAATGAGCTACTAGATATCAAATTATGCTTTAAGTGAGTGACAGAGAGGCCTTGCTGGGAGCTGTCACCTGGCCTGGAGAACAGAGGGGTGGGAGGGAGAGCCTTGGCTCAGTTTTACTCATTTTTGCCTATGGAGAAAGAGGCTTTGCAGGAGGAAACCATCCAGAGTCTCTTGGATAGCCCTTGGTGGGGATGTGGGTGGGAAGAGCTCAGGGTCTCAATCTTCCCCCTGCAGCACCTCCCTTTCAGGCTCCTTCCCCATCCCATTGCCCTGATTCCATGGGCAGAGCCTGACCAGCACATTTCAGAGCAGAGATGCTTTCCCCAGCCAGGGAAACACAGGAGATCTTACAGAAAATTACCCTCTTTGTGTCAAATCTCCCCAAAATGCCATTCCTTCCCTACTTCAAGTGGCAGTGGCACATTCATTGTGTGGATTGCAGAGCTGGTGTCCCAGCCCACATTCGGGAGGGTCTGGAAAATTACACATTCCCAGCTGTACAGAATGGAAGCTGTGAAGTGCTCACACATCAGGTGCTTGGGAATGCAGAAATAGTCACATATTCAGAAATGCCTGCCGGGAGCAGGGAACCTGCCTGGGCTGCCTGTGGGACTGGGCACCCTGCTCCTGGATTTGTGGCACTCCAGCCTGTCCTGAGCCTGTGTCAGGACTTAATTTGGTTTGCAAAGGTGCCTGCCAAGCTCTCTGACTTGGTGCAGCCTGCAGACAAAATGTGGTTTATATCAAGCCAAAGAAATGCTCTCCTTTGTCTTTTGGCAAAATTCGCCTCTAATTCGTGTGGCCTTTAAAGATCCATTGTCACATGTGAGCAGAAGAGAAAGGAATTGATGTTGTGTCAGACAGGGAGCAAGGAGGAGGTGTCAGTGAAGGGCAAAGCTCCTCCTGTGCCCCTCATGAGCTGTGAGGGGCAAACAGGGACTGGGAAATCCTCCAGAGTCCCACCAGCCCTTCCCTGCTCCGTGGGATGAGAGCTCCCACCCATCCCTGCCCAGCTGCACAGCCTGCTGCTGGCTGTGGAGGGCTGGCAGGTGACACTGGCAGTGCCACCACTGCTGTGCCAGAGGTTCAGCCCTGAGAGCAGTTCACCCCCCAGCAGCCTCTGCCCACCCTGCTGTGCCCCCCACATCTCCTCACTGCCACGTGGCTCTCTGGGGTGACAGGGAGACAAACACAACTCCACTCTCACAATAACTGGCAATAAAAATTATGATTGCCAATATCTGGGAGGCACTTGTGAGTCGTGAGATGAAGAGAATTAACAGCTTGAAAAATTGTTGGCCCTGGCAGATAGCAGAGCTGTAAATGTTGGGATTATTTCCCCAGTGCCATGGCTGTCAGTCAGCAGGGGATGGTGCAAGTGGGATGTGCTGTGGCTCCCACAAGGAATCAGTTCCCCTCTCCCTCTTCCTCATGGGTGCTGGAGTTGTTGGAGTGTTTAATGAGTGTGGCAAATGTAGCTGTGCCCAGCTCTGTGGGTGTGTAAATCAGCTGTCCCTGGTCAGGTCCAGGGACATCCCCAGGCCACTTGTGTGTCACACCAGCCACTAAGTCATTTCTTCCCAACTGCTGGGCCAAAACTTGGTTTATCCTGAGTCTGTGCCTCTTCCTGCTCCCCTAAAGAGCTCTCAGTGTTCCTTTGTCCATGTTCTTCCTCTCCTCATCCTGCTCTTGGCCTTCAAACTCCCATGATGTCATAAATCCTTGGGGCTAATTGTGCGTTCTGCAGGAAATATTCAAAGGCAACGCTTTGCCCAATGGGCTAAAATACATTTGCATGAAGTGCTCATTGAGCAATTATGAATAACCTACAAGTTTTAAAAACAGCCTCTTTGTGGCTAATTTGAATGTTTGCTGCAAAGTGCAGCATTTGCTGAATTAATGAGTCATTACAGATATTTCACTGAGCTCTGGTGGCACTGCCTGCTGCTGCAGGAAGGGCTTTTTATTCTTCCACTGCACCTGTACCATTCCAGCAACATGCAATGCTTAATTTCTGCAAATTACTCCTACTAGAGCAATATGAAATACAACTAACTTGGGGGAAGGAGAGGTATACTTTAATTAAATCATCTTGCAATTAGTCCTTGAGTGATGAGGTGAAGGTGGTTTATCTCCATGCAGTGGCACCAAACCACTGAGGAGATGCACACAGAGGGAATTCCAGAATTTACAGCGGCCTTCCAGTGCCTCAGGAGAGCTGGAGAGGGATTTGGGACAAGGGATGGAGGGACAGGACACAGGGAATGGCTTCCCACTGCCACAGGGCAGGGATGGATGGGAGATTGGAACAGAATTCCTCCTTGTGAGGGTGGGGAGGGCTGGGCTGGGATTCCCAGAATTCCCCAGAGAATCTGGGGCTGCCCCTGGATCCCTGGAATGCCCAAGACCAGGCTGGATGGGGCTTGAAGCAGTCTGGGATAGGGGAAGATGTCCCTGCCCATGGCAAGGGTGGGACTGGATGAACTTTATGGTCCCTTCCAACCCCAACATTCCATGATTTTATGATTTCATAATCAGATGAGTTGTTCAACAATTGTACATTTCCTAAAAGCCTCTGAACAGCTCTTTGCTGCTGGCTTGGGACCACCCATATTTACAGCATTCAGACTGACTCCATGAAAATTTATATTTCCTGAAATGCATTGGGCCCTGGCTCTATAGAATGACACATAGGGAAACTAAAATATGCCATCAGACAGATGTTTTGTGATGAGGAGGATGCACAATATTGAATGTAGATACTGGATTGGGTCCTTTGGGGTCTTCCCAGCTGTGGGACTCTGGCTCTGCTCCTCTTTTGCAGTTTTGGGGATTTTTTTTTTGTACTCAGGGAGATGTCAGCCCCTCACACCAGTGTGGGTGTGATGGCCCCCTTGTCCCTTCCATGGTGACACACAGAAGTCAGAGATCCACCCCAAACCTCTCCTAGGTGGGACAGAGATTTCCCCACTCATTTCCCTTGGGATTTTCTGCTGGAGGAGGAGATGAATGGCTGAGTGCTTCCGAAGGCACAACTCCCCCAGCAGCATTTAGCAGGATGTAAAGTTTTCCTCGTGATTTATTGTCCCCAGTGTTTTAGACAGACAAAATATGCTGGCAGTCTGTCCTGGCTGACACTGCAAACCTTGTCTGGAGCACAGAGCCCTCCACAGAGAGGAGCATCTCTTGTTTGTAGACATCCAGGAGCCCCTTGGGAAGTCCCTGGGAATTCCTCTGTTGGCAGATTCTGTCCCAAATTGAAGAGCAAGTGTTAAACAAAGAAAATGTGCAGGACAAATCTGTCCTTCAGTCACTGTTGTCTAGGAATAAAAAATAAATTTGTTTTCTAAAAAGCCCTAAGTGCAGTTTAGCAGCAGAATTTGGGATGAAATCGTCAAAGGCAAGGAAGTTCAGCAGCAATTCCTCCCCTTCCTCTCAGCAGTCTGAGCGTTGCAAGAAGCAGTGGGATGGAACACAGGGGTAGTTTCATGCCAAATGTCATTTCTTGAAGTTCAGAAAACTGTTTATAATAATAGAACTTCAGGTTCTGATAAGCAGCGGGTTAACGAACACACAGCCACACAGGATGCAGACAGCACAAAGCCTGAATTTAGATTTTGGGCTTGTCTCAGGTTGCTTAACAGCCTCAGTGTTACTTAAATGTAGGTGTTTAGTGTGTGGGTGCATGCTCCTGTGTGTGTGTGTGTGTGTGGGTGCATTAATAGCAATTTGTGATAGATGCCTCTGGGGCCCACACATTCAATAAGGAAAAAAGGAGTTTTTATGGGAGATAACATAACTGTTTGCAATTTGGCTATTCATTGTATCTTTGGCATTTTATGTACTGCATTAGCTGAGGCAATTTCATGCATATGGATATAATGCATTAAGTAGGAGCATTTAAATATAGTGAAACTAATTTTATGATGATTAGTTGAAGGAAAACATTGCATTGGTATCATCTATACAGGAGCCAATTTGCATGAAAATGCCCAAAGTTGCTATGCCAACATTTTCTGTGTTGCCGGTCGGGGTCGTCTCTGTGTCAAGACTTTGTATTAAAAATCGGTCTCCAGTGCCCGTGTCTTTTAATTCATTGCAAGCTGTAGGCCATTTGCTCACAAAGCGCTTGCAGTAAAACAAATGAATAGCTAAAATACTCATTTGCATGATTCCCATTTGAAAACGATTCCCCTGAAATTAAGGAAGCGTGTGACTCGGTTGTGAAGATGGATGGGCAGATGAGCCGTGCAATTAATATTTTTCGGCGCTCTCTTTTAAAGCCCTCCTAAGACTCCGAGCAGCACATGCTGCCTCCCAGACAAATTGGGTCCCGCAACAGTTCCAGGGCTGCCATGGCAGCAGCTTGTTCCCACTCTCTCCCCTTTATTGTCTCACTTACATTATGCAGTAATTAAAACTATTTACCATTCCTACTTATCTGCCATCTGCTGCCATCCAAGTTTCCTCTCCTTTATAAAGCCATCTTCCAGGAGAGGAGCGGAGTCAAGGGCGGCCAGGGGGAGGGGGGAGATGCTCCTGCTTTTATTAATAGGTAGCGGACCAGGACGAGGTTGAGTGTTGTAAACAACTGCGTACTTCCACGGAGAGTGTCGTTTTCTGCCTTTTACATCTGGCCACCGTGACGGGAGGAGGTTTTTCCTGGTGCAAACGCTGGCACAGGGCGGAGGGAGCAGGCAGGGCAGGTGCGGCAGGGGATGCTCCTCTGCTTTCACCCTAGGATGGTGCTGACGGCTCATTGACCCCTCAGCCAAAGCGGGAGGGGTGAATGGAGGGGTTGGGGTTGCGTTTGAATGGACGCTGCTCCCGCAGCGGATCCGTGAATGGGAGGGAGCTGGCATCGCTGGATGCAATCCTGCGGGGAGTGATGGCAGCCAGGCTGGGTCCGCAGCAGGAGCAGCGCTCGGGGTCAGCGTATGGGAGAAATGCGATGGAAACGCCCAGAGATCCGCAGGGCTCGGGGAAAATCCAGAGCTCGGGGCCTGAAGTGCTTAAATCACCGCCGGGGTGGGGACAGGAGCGATGACAGCCAGGTGAACGCGGCCTGCGGAGAGCCGGCCCCGCGGGCAGATTTCGGGAGGGCAGCGCTGCCCGGCAGGGCTCGTTCCCAGCCCAATGGACAATAAAACAGCTCCCAGGGTGCTGCTGCTAATAAAAAGTGAAGAAGCCGGCAATTACTGCCGCCCTCGTCGCGTAACTCATGCTCCAGATTATTTACAGTGACACTAAAATTCAGAAAAATCCAGTTGGCTTAATTGCCTTTTTCTGCCGTGGGGATGCCAGCGAGGGAGGGCGGCACAAAAGCCAGGGACCAACGCGTCTGGAGCTCTGGGTCTGGTCGGGGTAGCCGGGAACAGTTCTCAAAAATACCGAACTTTGCTAAAAATGCTAAAAAGCACTTTTCAGTTGTACATTCTCCTTTCTTCCAGCTCTGGCAGGCTGAGTTACAGCTCACAAAGCCAGCCATGGCACACAGGGCTCTGGCTGAGTTGGGTTTTTTCTTAGAAAGACGTGGCAGTTCCATGAGTTTTCCGTCGTTTGACTGCAATTGATTTTCTCAGTGCTCCTTTTTTTATATATAAACACTCAGGTCTGGATTTCAACTCTTTTTCGTGGCAGTCCCTGTTTTTGCCACCATCTCTTGGTCTGGGGAAAACATCAAGGGAAAGAAGGAGGAGAAAATGTTTAGTTCTGGGTTTGGGTTTTTAGCCATCGGGGATGTTGGTTTGAAGCATCATCCAAGAAACTCTGGCAGAAATAGTCCCAAATCTACAAAAATATGCATCAGGGAGAAAATGCTGCACTGGTGTTACAAACAATGCTGGCAAATGCTGCTGGGGTGGCTCGTTCAGTGCTCCAGAGATTCCCTCCTGCCAACAATTCTGGAAGGATTTAGGGGTTAGGTGAGAACCAGCGCCCAGTTTTTCAGCGCTTGGTGGGGGTTTCTCAAAAGCTGGATGCTGAAGGACAGTCATTTCCCAAGCCATTAAATTCCTTTGTTACTGGGCAAATACTTTTCATTCCTTGCCGAGTACAGTAGAGGGAGCATTGTTGCACCGGATTATTTACAGACACCCGGCTGAAACCCCAAATCACGGGATTCCTTCTGGTCCTTTTTTGGTGGCCACACTGGGCTGTCCCCTTGGAACACCGGACACTGGAGCACCTCGGGCACATCCCAGTTCACCCCAGCAGGACAGAACCACCCTGCTCTCCCCATTGCTCCTGAACCTCATCCAGATTTGGCTGAGATATGTAGGAGGATGGAATTTGGCCCCACAACAGTATCATTTGCTTTTTGTTTGGTGTTGGGCTCCTCCTCACAGCCGTGGTGAGGTTGGGCTGCTAAAGGTTGAGTGAAACCTCTGGAAATCTTAAATATTCCCTTCATCGGAAGTTGAAAAAACTGGCTGAGTTTTCTTTATGCCATCCAGCATCCCCATCCCTTTCAGTAAATGATTTTGCATCACAACCCCGCAAAAAAAAACAAAAACAAAAACAAAAACACCACAAAAACAAAAACAAATTACCATAGAGATCCCATTTAAGGCAAGGGGAAAAAAATAATGTAAAAGGAAATATTTTAGGTAGGAGTTGAACAGCAAATGCTTTTTGGTCTCTGTGGGGAGTAATGATCCACAACAAGGACACAATTCTATATGCATGTAATAATATCACATGCTTCAAAAAGCTTTTAAATCACATAAACGCAGTTATGGACCATTGTACAAAATAAACATTCCACTTGTGTTTAGGCTGTTTTTAGTTCTTTGATCTAAAGTGATGCTTGCAGATTTTATTGCTTTGTAAATTAAAGCAGCTTTGATTTGATTGAACTAAATTAATAAGGCTTCTGCCTTGTTGCAAGATAACAACTACACTATATTTTGGCTGCACTGCACGTAAGGAAACTGCAGTCTGTAACAATTCCACTGAAGCTTTGTGGAGGATTTCAATACCTATTTTAATTAAAACAAAAGCCACTAATGTGTTCCTTAAAGAGAAAAAAACCTTAGAAGTCCTTTTAAATCTATTTTAATATGTCTTAAGGACTAGAAGATAAATGGCAGGAGAGCTGGGCTCTGACAAGGGACTTTTTCTCTGCCTTTTGAATTTGCTCCTTGCACGTCTAAGGCGTGTCTCCTTTAGGATAACAAATCATGGAATCCTGGAATGGTTTGGATTGGGAGGGACCTTAAAGCCCATCCCCTCCCACCCCTGCCATGGCAGGGACACCTCCCACTATCCCAGAGGGCTCCAAGCCCCAGTGTCCAGCCTGGCCTGGGACACTCCAGCAGGGACCTGTGAGCTCTGACCATGCAGGAAAGGTCCTCAGCCCACTTTAACCAATGTGCTGTGACATTTTCCAGCTAATTTCTCCTCTGTGGGGCTTTCCAGCACAGTCACCATCTTTCAGTTACCCTGGAGAGGCTCCCATAGCTCACAGGAAGGTTTGGGACGTGGGCATTCCTGGTTCAAACCATCTGATCATTTTAAGGAAGCTTTTTGTTGTCTGTAGGTCTCCTTGGGGTTTTTTTCCCCTTGGGAAGTTTGAAACCAGAACTGCTTCTTGCTCAATTTCATTTCCCAAAAAAAAAGCCTTCAACAAAAGCTGCTCTTTGAAATCTCTAACAATAAAAAAAAAAGGCAGTGCCAAAAAGACAGAGCTGCCACATCCTGACCACAGGGGCACTGTGGGAGGAGTGGAAGAACAATTTCCAGCAGGGAAAAACTGGGAGCAAAAGGACTCCATTGATGGGCATCCCCATGTGCCCCATCCTGGAAGTGTCCAAGGCCAGGTTGGACACTGGGGCTTGCAGCAACCTGGTGGGAGGTGTCTCTTTAATATCCTTTCCAACTAAACCTTTCTGGGATTCTGAGGTTCTGGGATCTGGTGGGGTTCCCAGACACGACTGCAGCTGGGAGGGCTCAAGCCTCAGCTCTCCCTGCACATCTCCAGGGATCTGGGATGGAAACAGCCAGAGAAAGTGTAGAAGCTCCCTCAGAATCTCTGTGGCCTCAATCCTGCAGCCCCTGGTTCAATACTGCCACATAAGGGACAGTGTTTGCTCACGGGCTCCATCCATTTAATCCCAGAAACTCAGACCCATCCAGTCTCCCCTCCTTCACCACATGGGTGAATCTGCCCCATACAACAGTGCTGGGATGCTTCCTAGTGTTTTTCTAACTGGTTTGGAGGGACAGATTTACTGGCCCAACCTTTGCATGGGCAGGGGACCCCTGGTCCTGATGCTGAGCCCCTGCTTAGCATCCCCTGACATTCCTCCAGTGTCTGCTGTGAGCTCAGTAGTGGGATGAAAAAATTCCTCCAGGCTCATCTCCCCCAGCAGCAGCCCCAGCTCCCCATCCTTCCCCTCCTTCTTACTCTTTTCATAAATAATTTTAATATAGTCCAGAGTGGCTCAAAACAGGAAACTCTGCTGTTTTAGTTTGGTCTGGAGTCAATTTT